>NC_141879.1:724983342-725292947 GCF_056163025.1 Triticum urartu
AATTATATATAGGAAGTGCTATTTCGGCCATCGGGACAAGTTTCGGGGTCATCGGTATTGTACCGGGACCACCGGAAGGGTCCCGGGGGCCCACCGGGTGGGGCCACCTGCCCCGGGGGGCCACATGGGCTGTAGGGGGTGTGCCTTGGCCTATATGGGCCAAGGGCACCAGCCCCAAGAGGCCCATGCGCCAAGAGAGAAAAAAAGGGGAGAGTCCTACAAGGGGAAGGCACCTCCGAGGTGCCTTGGGGAGGATGGACTCCTCCCCACCCTTGGCCGCACCCTTCCTTGGAGGAAGGGGCAAGGGCTGCGCCTCCCCCTCTCCCTTGGCCCTATATATAGTGGGGAAAAGGAGGAGCAAACCAATCTAAGGCCTGGCGCCTCCCTCTCCCTCCCGTGACACATCTACCTCCTCCCGCAGCGCTTAGCGAAGCCCTGTTGGAATCCCGCTACTTCCACCACGCCGTCGTGCTGCTGGATCTCCATCAACCTCTCCCTCCTCCTTGCTGGATCAAGGCATGGGAGACGTCTCCCTTCCATACGTGTGTTGAACGCGGAGGTGCTGTCCGTTTGGCACTAGGATCATCGGTGATTTGAATCACGACGAGTACGACTCCATCAACCCCGTTCACTTGAACGCTTCCGCTTAGCGATCTACAAGGGTATGTAGATGCACTCTCCTTCCCCTCGTTGCTAGTCTCTCCATAGATAGATCTTGATGACACGTAGGAAAATTTTGAATTTACGCTACGTTCCCCAACAAAATCCTGGGCCTATCTCTTCGGAACGAGAAGCTGATCAATTCACCCCCACTAAGACGCATGCGGGCTATGAAACGATCCCAATCATCTCCTCCTATCTGGGTTATCTTTCGCCCCTTCTCGACCTGCATAGTGTATGGGCCCCCAAGAGCGTCGAAGGTCATGGTGTCTGCGATGAGCTCATTGAATGCCAATCTCACATTGCATGGTACGATCTGTGTAAGATAAAAACAAATAACAGACACAATACATTAGTGGAAATAGCAAAAAAACAAAAAGAATGTACTGTCAGAAGGTTCATATAAACTGTTACCGCTGCAAAAACAAAAGAAGGCTGGAAGTAGATGCCGAACAGCGTAGCAGAAGAAAGGCTGGTCCGGCACCGTGAGTTGCAGCGTCCACATTGTGCTTCCTCCATTCTACACAGAACATGTTGAACTCTAAGATGAATTGTACATAGTACAATACAAAGATCATACATATAATAAATCATAGTGATAACCTATACTGGCAATGGCCAATCAATCTATTTTATATCATCTACGTAATAAAGCAATGCCAATGACAATGGCAATGCCCGTCTCATCTAAACCTGGGAATAGTTCGGCATCCAAACTAAAACCAGTCCAATCCACGGCACACATCAAAACCAAACCAATCCAGATATTTTCATTTAGAATCTAGACCAAACTGAACTATACACGCTGATCATCCAACCCAGTCCAAACCGTTTTCAACTTTTGGATTGAATCCAAAGGTTCAAACCATGGACAAAGTCATATGTGAGGGCACGTCATGAATCTAGATCAGACATGGCGTCAAAGCTCGAGAGAGCCGACGAGCTCCGGCCGGCAATAGCGGCTCTTGGATTTGAAGCAGCAGTAGGTGGTAGTGGCGGCTTAAACTAATTGATTGATTTGGTCTCAAACCATAGAAACCAAATCAAGATCCAATCCAAAAACTAAGTTTCAGTCCATACCAATCGGCTCAGATTCGCCTCCGTAGGGAGATGCGGTTGGGGAAGGGAAGAAGAGGGAAGATCTCACGTACTTGCCGGAGTTGGCGGCGGCCGCGCACCGGCAGCGAAGAGAGGGGTCGTCGGGAGATGGCGGCGGCGGCGGTGCTGGTCGAGAAGGGGAGACATAAAGATGTGGAGTGGTCGAGATGGGGAGAAAGAAAAATGTGGTACATGTGGTGGCTCGATTGTGTGGATGACAAGGGGACCCACTTGTGAGACCGATAGCAATTGATGGCAAACCGCAGGAGGTGCACGACCGCGTGCACGACCGCCACGTCCCCACGTGGAATGGGGACGGCCGGGTGGGTGTGTCAAGTCAAATCGGCACTCGCGGCTTCTCGGTAACTCCAAGAGGCAGGAGCAGTGCATTTCTTCCCCAAATCGTGTAGAAAACCCTCGTCCTCTCCCCACCCTCTCTTCCTTCCTCACCACCTCACCACCCTCTCCTCCTTCCTCACCACCCTCCTCCCTTCCTATGCCTCCCTCCTCCTGTCTTCGACTGACGATGAAGCGCGGACGTGAAGATGTGGCGGACGAGCCGGAGGCAACCATCGGAGCAGCGCAATCTGCTGCCGTGGCTGTAGCCGTAGGTGGAGCGGCAGAGTCCGCCGTAGCGGCGGAAGCTGCTGGTGCAGCGACCATTGTGCCTGCTCCCGCTGCCATCGCAGCCGTCGAGGCACCCGTCGGCGAGCACAAGGTCGGGGAAGATCTGGAGGACGAGGAGATGAGAAGGCGTAAGCGCAAGGTGCATGACGAAATCGAAGAGCTCTTCAAGGAGAACGTCATAAAGGAGTTCAACGTAGATTGCAGGAAGGGCAGCGACTTCGACGAGGATGCCATCGACGAGCTATATAAGGTAGTACTCTGTTTTTTCCTCTGTTTTTTCATGACATTGGGGTTTTTCTTGTAAACTAGATGAGCATCAATTTCACTTGGGCGTGCTAGTTCTACGTATGTAGGATTGTAGGGATCTAGCATAGATCTTCATGTTGGATGTGGATTTTTAAATCTGATTCACATTCTGATTCCAGCAGATACTCTGGGTTTTTTTCAAGGCATTGGGGTTTGTCTTGTTAATTAGATGAGCATAAGTTTCACAAGGGATACATTAATTAAAGAAGTGGGGTAATGAACCCAAATACAAGAAAATGTTCATGGCAGGGATACATTAATGAAAAAAGTGGGTTAAACAATGGATATATGGAAGGATTCTCCATTGGCTTCCCAAGGACAGTGATAAAATGCTGCAGTTCCTGATTCATTTTAGTTTATGTAGATGAATTAATTTGCACACATGTTCATAGATGATTAGTTTGCACACATGTTCATAGATGATCCATTTGCAAATTCTATACAGATTTCCATTTTGCAAAGGAAGTGATCGCTCCCTTAATAATTATGGGCTGACAGTACATATCCACTGGATACCAAAAAATCAAAACATTTCATCTAGCCAATTTTCCACAGTATGTTATCTAGATGATCACAGCCACATCTCTCATCAATATGAGCAGTGAGACACCCCATAGCTCCTTTACCAATTTCCTTCTGAAACTTATCAGGGTCTAACAATGTTGGAGAAGCAGTATTGCTGCTGTCAGAAAGAATAATGGTTTCTTCATTCCAGTAGATAGAACAAACCCTCTTGTGTGAAACATGGAGGAGTATAATGAAGCCATTTTTCTGATTCCAATAAGAATTACACCTGTAACAAGTATCAAATATCATTAAACCAAGCCACTTCATGAAGTCTTTCATGTGTTAATTATGTACTACTTGTGCACTAATCTATAAATGCAACTATTCCACTGTCCATATTTATGCATGTCAATTTCTTTGGCTCAATTATGTATGTGCACATACGCCTTGTTTCTAGCAAATAGATAGTTGCCATGTTACACATGTGTACTTTCAAAACATTGTAATTAAACTCAATGTACCATAATAGATTAGCTGAGTTCTTCTATGTGTACTAATTCACTAATTCACAGGAGGATGACGACGACGTGGACTACATCATGGACAGCAGGCACAGCAAGAGCCGGTACACCCTGAGGCATCTGATTGCTGGGAAGATCAAGTACCGTTTCTTTGGCAAGATTGGGTGCCCTTTCTGTTGCAAGGTGATCGGTGGCGGCATAGATGGCATGATCCAGCATGCCTTCAGCACTGGCAATGGACATGGTAAGAAGCATAAAGCCAGTACTCTGGCTAAACATGCTGCCTACGCACGCTTCCTCGAGATTGTCAAAGTCAATGAGCCCTACAACATGCATTGAAGAAGGGAGAGAAGTGATATGCTGCTAGAGTGCTGCTGCTGCCCCAGGACCGCCGTGTCCTGTTATGTTATCTATGTTTGTTTGTTGTTGGAGTCTAAAACTGATGTCCTATGGTATGTCTGAACCTATGCTGAGCGGTGGTTGATCTGCCGTTTATGTTAAGAGTTTGCTGCTACTCTGGTTTAGTGTTCCTAGTTGTTAATACTATTTTGGTGATGCATGTTTAAGCCTTGTACAATGCTAGATGCTTAGGGTGGTGCTTAGAAAAATAAACAGGGTATTTCTGAAGCATCGGTGCCTATTTCTATAGGAGAGACGCCTAGTTATGCGTCTACCCTGTACAAATAAGCACATGTTCTTAAGAAAAGCCTGGTTTATTTCTATAAGCAACTCCCCTAAGCACCTTGCATTGTACAAGGCCTTAGCAACTCAAGTATCGTACTGTGGTCTATGTTATGGTTGCTGTGTTATTCTGCCGTACGGTGATGCATGCTAGGAACTCCAATAATATGACTATGGTAGTTATAGCTTGGCATGACTATGTTTAGTGTATAACTCAGCATGTTCCTGCCATATCTATGAGCAGTTACAACTGAACTATGCATTAATTTTTGACAAAATTAAAGCATGCAAATGATTGCCGATTCCACCTATTGCCAAATCAAGCTTTGTACTGATGATGCATTAGATATTGCAATAAGTAGAGGATGCTCATGATTGCCAAAAGTACCTATTTCCACTTTCTGATAAGAACTAAACGTGTATCAAATGATGCTAAAAGTAGAGCATGAGCATGAGAATGTATCACTGCATTAGATATTGCAATAAGTAGAGGATGCTCATGATTGCCAAAAGTACCTATTTCCACTTTCTGATAAGAACTAAACGTGTATCAAATGATGCTAAAAGTAGAGCATGAGCATGAGAATGTATCAATGCATTAGATATTGTAATAAGTAGAGGATGCTCATGATTGCCAAAAGTACCTATTTCCACTTTATGATAAGAACAAAACGTGTATCAAATGATGCTAGAAGTAGAGCATGAGCATGAGCATGTATCAATTGATGCTACCTATTTGTGTTTGAATGGGCTCAATAAAGCTGGTGCTGGTTTATGCTCTCTGCGTGACCGTGATGGTAACGAAGACACTTGGTTGGCTATGGTCTTGTTGTCAAATTTAAGTTTCAGTTCTTTAAGACTCTTTGTTTTTGCTGCTTGCTCGGGATCGACTACATTTCTCGGGCGTCCACGTGCTCTCTTCCTTTTGGGGGAGTTGGGTGCACCGGTATCCTTCTGGGAGTTGGATGTGTCAGGTTCGTTGGAACCATCAGGATTGTTGACTAATTGTACGTCCTCTTCTGAAGCATCAGGTAGAACTCCTTGCCGGGCATCGTACACCTCCTTCTGTATAAGAGAGAGTGCTGCGTTAGTTCTATTCATGAGACTTATGAAATAAATGATATATTCTTCATGTAGCGCTAACCGTTATGGGGAACTTATATGATTCGAGACGAAGCGCATTGCAATTTGAATGCAGTAAGGCTGTACATATTTTCCACCTGAAAATATCTATCCTTGCCTATATTGGATAACCGACACTGACGTCAGCATAGCTTTCAAGCTAAACAAAGTACAAATTTAAATTAGGCATTCAATTACCTGGTTCAAAATATCGGTCATTTCATCCCCGTTCCATGACAACATGTACTGCAGTGTCCAAACCGCACAGGAAGTCCTGCGATGTTTAGTTAAAGATCAGTTATCTTATTCGTGTATGCAAATAATAATTTATGAGGCCATGCGTACCCATCGGTCTGTTGTTGTATGTTCTCATAGCATTTTTTGGTCCATTAGGCAAAATTGATGTTATTAGCTGGTGATATCAACCCTTTCTTGACAGCTTCGTTAATGCAGAACTGAATCGAGTCCACCTAGGGTACGACGAGTTATACATAGGGTTACGATACTTTGGGAGCTCATGTTCCATGCGGATCAAAAGATGCAGCAAGAGAACACTTACAAGAGAATCTTCCTTGGTCTTGTCGCAATGATAATTCATGGAGTTTAGAGTCTGAATTTCTTTTTTGTCAAAATTAAACATCATTAGCATCCAATGGTTTTGGTGTACATTGAGTGGGACATGCACCTGCAGTAAAATTTGGGTTGGGTTGAGAACCGAAATTTTTCGTGTACAGTGTGTACGTAAACTATGAAAGTGTGGAAAACGTGTACCTTTCGGCGCCCTACAAATTTTCCTGCTACACGAGCTAACCATGAGGCTGCACGTCCAACAGGAACCACCCCTTCATTTCTAACAGCTTTTCGGTTTCTTGAGGGGATATGATTGAGGTAGTATCATTCTCAATTTGGCTAATGCGAGCATATGCCATAATAACCTGCCAAATTTTTAATCATACAATAATAAGACAGTTGTTGCAGTAATGATGTAGAATAGAGTATAATGGGCTTACATCACCATAAATGTATTTGTCGTCCAAATTTCGCTTCAGATTTTCTGTTGTGAGGGAAATGTCTTCGATTCTAGCTATTTCAACAGGGTCGTATGTTCCGCGGATGTAAACGGCTGTCTCTATGTCCTCAACCGTGAACTTGTAATCATTACCAAAGACAGGCTTCATCGGAGTTAATTGTGGTTCCTCATTGTTTTCCGTCACATGTCTTGCACTTGGTGTACTCGAAGTCCCTGTCGTGAATTGGTTAGCCCTAGGAGTTCCTGTCAGGCATGAATTGCACACATTGACTTGATCCTACAATGAAGAAAGGTAGTTCATCATTAGTTATTTACTTTTGGATATTGACGTGTTGGGCCATATTGATCACCTGCATGCCTCCTTTCTGTGACACTGATTGTCGGTTGCTTGTAAATTCGTATTTTAATTCCTGTAACAATGCAAACAATAATGAACATGAAGGAAAATATTCATAAAAAAATACAAAATGCACAGTATGACATACATGGAGTTCCCTCCATAAGTCTTTAATTTCGTCCTCGGCCTTCGACAACCTAGGATTAGTGTCAGTTTTAGTCTTCATGTCGATCAAGTCTTCACCTAGAGTCTGGTATTTGACATCAAATCTGTGCTCAATTTCCATTAACTTCCTGCCTACCTTCTTTTCATGATCAGTAATGCGTGCATTCATGACTTCAACTACCATTTCAATCTGTGTAAACAAAATAAAACCTCGTTGATAACAATAGCTAAATGAATGAGGTTCCATGACACCTATTTGTGATATTGCAAAAACAAATAGTCCTTGGAGTACATACTTGCTGGCTACTAAATTGCTGTCCTTGTGATGGTGCTCGATACGAATCATGTTGATGCACATGTTCATCTTTTTTTCTTGGAAAATTATTAGAATTCTCGGACGGTCGTTGAGGAGCACAAATTTCCATGACAGCCTATTTTTATAAAATATAATGAACCATTTGTACCAAATAAAAAATCAGATATAGAAAGTTCAATTGTAGATAGGTACCAGCCCGTTATGAAGACCTCCTTTCTCGTAAGCATCGCTTCTTAAAGTAGCCATCATTTCGTCCCATCGTGCGATCAATGGAGGGGGTCTAGAAGCATATATTAATCGGCCACTACGCACGTGCTCCCAGTACCAATACTACACAATAAATTAGTTCATCACCATACAGATATGCAACAGAACAATAATTAAAGGACATTAAGTAGTGATCTATCACTAACCTGGAGCAGAATTAGATTTCCTTGTAGATTTACGTGATCTCGATTTCTAAACTTGTGAACGGACTTGAAGAAGTGATTAAGTGTGAAACATCCCCAGTTAAATTTCCGAAGGTCTTCAAGATCTGTAACAAGGTTGAGAAATTTCGAGTCCATATAATGTTGTGCTGTTGGTGCTAGAACAGTACCAATTGTGTACAGAATGAACCGTCTCAGGAAATCGCCGTCTGGGGCTTTGGAAGCTCGGATCGCCGTTTCAAGGTCAGAAATCAAAATTTGCCCATTGTTTACATAGGCGGTAAACAATTCTGTGTCGGTTTGCATTTCCCTATGTGGCTCTATATCCTCCCCTTCTATCGGAATGCCAAATATACCTTGCACGTCCTCTTTTGTTATAGGAATTGGCGTTTTACCGATGGTAATGGATTGCGTGTCCATATCTATGCTCTTGGCTAATCTAACCAACATTATGCATCATAGGGTCACTTCATGCATCTGGGTTAGACCGCCAAGACTGGTTTCTGATATGATGTACTTTTTGTGGTCTTGTGACAACAGTTTCATGGTTTTTTCGAACCTTGTCTGTGAGCATACTAACTTCATATGACCATGCTTTTCGGCGAGTTCCTGTTACATGCCATTAAATTATACTGAGTACACATGAATTATGTGTACGAAACGATTGTACACAAACAGTCAATTACTTACCGCATCGGTAATTTCGGAGATGGGCTTTTCTCCATTATGAAGGTTCGTATCTGAAACTGACATTGCTGGCTCTTATGCAATGATAAAATCCAGCTCAATTAATCTGAACAAAATTGGAAAATGTATAACAAAATTAGCAGAGAATTAATTTTCACAAAATTAACTAGGTCATTTAACATATGATCAACTTATGGGTTTAAGCACAGAACCTATTTGGGTGCAAAACCTATGAGGGTTCAACTACTAAAGGAGCGGCGGACAACGATTATAAAGAGTTACGATCAGGTAATACCTTATCTTGGAGATGGTGCCACCGAGTAGATGGCGGCGGTTAGTGCGTGGGAAACTATAAGTGCCAGTATAGCGCGGTCGACGGCACAAAGGAAAAACGGCGCGTTCACGCGAGGAGGAGGCGGCGAGAAGAACACTGACGTCCGAGCCCTCAGATCACGTTGGCGGTGGGCAGCGAGTGGTGGCCGCCGACTCCTCTATTCCGTGGGCGACCGGCGTCTCCGATCTGATCTTGCAGCGGTCGTGGGAGGTGCGGACGGCCCGGGTGGTTAGAATGTGGAGCTGTAATCGCGGGATTTAGGGAGGGGTGGGCCGCGTGAGTTATGTGAGATTTGGATAAATGATATAAAGAAATAAGAAAATCTTGTCAACTCGTTTAGGGGTTTAGGGTTTAGGGGTTTAGGGTTATTAGGGTTTAGGGTTTTAGGGGTTCAGTGTTTAGGGTTTAGTGGGGGGGGGGTTAGGGTTATCAGGGTTTAGGGTTTAGGGTTTAGTGGGGGGGGGGGTGGGTTAGGGTTATCAGGGTTTAGGGTTGAGTGTTGACATGCAAGCCCGGAAATGCACGTGTCAGAGATCGTACTTGCACGTATATGTACTAATGATCCCAAACTTCCTTAATGGCATCCCATGACCACATAGAGAATGCATGCATAATGGTTTCCATGTGGGGCAAAATTTTGAATGTTTTTATGGTTTAGTGGGGGGGGGGTTAGGGTTATCAGGGTTTAGGGTTTAAGGGTTCTAGGGTTGACGTAACTATGTTTGTCTTATGGTGGACGTAGCACACACCAGACATTGGTGGAGAATTGGTCTACAATGGATTCCCTCCGGTAGCATCGATCCGGTCCGTTGACTGGATCGGCCGACAAACTTCGTGCCACATAGAGCATGCATCCATCCACTGGACCGGATCGATGTTGGGTTGGTTTCATACAGGTGAGGAACCCAGCTAGTGCTTTCGGGGTGTTGTGATGCTAGGCCGGAAATGCGCGTGTCAGAGATCGTACTTGCGTGTATAATCCCAAACTTTCTTCATGGCATCCCATGACCCCATAGAGAATTCATGCATAATGGTTTCCACGTGGGGCAAAATTTTGAATGTTTTTACTGTTTCGTGTGTGTGTGTGTGTGTGGGTTGGGGGGGGGGGGGTTAGGGTTATCAGGGTTTAGGGTTCAGGGTTTTTTGGTTTTTTGGGTTTAGGGTTGGTTTACAATGTATTCCATCCAGTACCATCCGACAACCTTCATGCCACATTGTTCACATTGTCCAATTAACACTTTGTATAGATTTTTTGGGTAAAAAATGAACGAAATAATGCAACTAATCTGAACGTAACGTTTGGCATGTATCAAACCAAGTAGCCACTATTCCTCAAAAAAACCCAGTTAGCCACTAATTGCACCGAACATATCTCGTAATTACCAACGAAAATGGGTTGACAATTATTTCTGCAAATTCTTGGAATGAATTTATTGCTCTTCCTTTTTTAGAGAAGAATACGTTACAAATTTGCTAACATAAAAAATTTGTTGTTCAAACAGAAACTGCCTCATCTTGTTGTGCCCCAAGACATGGCAGAATATGGTCATACAAGGCATTAAGCACAAATTTTATTTTGGAAACAAGAAATCAGTTTTCAATTTTATTTTTCCTTTCCAATAGATTACGAATGAGCTTTTCCTTGGTCTGGTCATACAAGGCCTTAAGCACAAATGACATTGCTTATACAGAAGCTGACTGAAATAATTTGTTAACAACTTCTAATGTGTGATGATCAACATGTAAACAAATCCCACAACAATTATTGAAAAATAAAATCCCGCGGCCATCAGATTTGCGTGCTTATTCAGATCGATCAAGTACCTTAAGTTATTGTTCATCTTCTTCAATTCCACCTTGAGTTCCGCATCCGCCACCATCAGAGGAACATTGGCATAGCCCTTATTATCCACCGCCGATGGCAGATCTGCCTCTAGGGTTGCCCCGTGCCTCAAATCAATGGGCAAATCAATTAAGCCATCCGTTTGAAGCCTCTCAACGTATTCATCTAGCCACTCAAAATGCTTGCATGTTTTCAGCTTCTGAAATAGGGAAGGGAAACCCTAAATCACAATTCCGAGGAAATAAATATAAATCTGGGGTCAGAATTCATAGCAAAAATACACAACAGAACATAGATTTAACCTTCCCCGCTTCTGGTTTGCTATCGCATTTCACAAATTCCCGCCCATGGTTTCCATTCTTCTCCGATATGGTTATCAAATGCTTCAGTGGCGCGATGCATGGGCAGTCGGGGAATCTGGTCATCGGCAGTGAACCATACCGCGGCCATGATGACGGAGAGGCCGAACTGGACATGGACATCTCTCGTCTCTCACCGTCCACCGGCGATGGCAGGCTTCGTCGCTGGAGAAGAATAACAATTTGGTGGGGCAAGGGAAAGGGAGGCAATGGTGGGCGGCGGCTTGGCACGGGCACGGCGATGGCTCGGGCTTCTATGATATGTGGTTGGACCCGCGGTCAGTGCACATGTTTTGGAAACCCCGAAAAGATCACGCTCGTTTAAAAAAACTTGCATCGAAGCGCATTACTTTAAAATAACTAATTAACCCTACAATCACGGATATATACCTTCCCATTATACCGCATATCTACCCTATCCTAACCACCCCATCTACCTTGTTTCTCCTCACATAGCCATCGCCGGGATCACGCCATCGCTTCTCAAGCTTCCACACCAACGCCGGATTAAAAAGGTCTCCTCCATGGCTGCTCCCATCTTCGATTGCAGTGCTGATTATTTTTTCCATTGATTCGACAAAGAAGTCATTTCCGAAGAGATTAGAAAATCCAGGTTTTGCCATAGTTGAGTAGTTCTGGTGTAATTCGAGTATAGGATGTCATGCAAGAGCTTTTTGATTGATAGTTTGTAGTAGTTGATCGTAAGAACTGGTTCTGAATATTGTTTCATGGTCGTATTGTTTCGAATTAGTTGGATGAGGTTGTGGATACAGTTTTCATACTATGGGTATATGTGTTGCTGTAGGGACCAGGGTCTCAGAGGCGCATAACAACCGTGCGGAGTACGACAAGTCTTTGCATGAAGCGCGCCGGGAGATCGACTTGAAGGTGCAAAAGGATCGCGATGAGGTAGATAAGAAACTGAAAAAAGAACGTTCATACGTGGACAGGATGATAAAGGAGGAGCGTGAGGAGTTTTCCCGTAAGATGGCGAAGATGCGTCTTGAGATTGAAGAAAAGTATAAGAGGGACTGTGAGTACATGGAAAAAAAGTTTGTCCTTGGCTACAAGGAAATGCATCAAACGTTGCAGAAGGACCGGAAGCTTGTGGACAGTGTTATACAGACAGAGCGAGTCAGGATGGATGCGTATGTGTTTCAGGCACGTGCGGATATGGACAGTAAGCTGCTACAGGAGCGGTCGGACATCGATTATAAGGCCATGCTGGAGAAGGTCCGCTTGGAAGGACATATGTTAGAAGACCGTGCGATCTCACGGCCACCCCGACAACATGTCTTCAATTATTCTCCCCCTGTAAGTATCTCGCACCGATTCTATATATTAAGGACTTACGTATTCTATGATACAAACATCTTCAATTTGTGGCAACCTTATGTCGGCGATTGTATGTAGGCTAAGCATCATGAGACGGCATAGTCGCCATTCACTCGAGACATTGCGATAGAGTCACCCGTTCAATGCCACATCAGTCCACCCCAACAACATATCATCAATTCTCCCCTTGTAAGTACCTCGCAACGATGCATACCCAAGATATGGTATGACCTTTCAAAACTTGTGTGTAAACCCACTGTCGACGTTTCATACGCAGGATAAGAAGCCTGTGATGGCAGAGTCCCCAGTCACACCACATGAAGGATACATTCCACATAACAAGGCGAGAAGGTTTGAGATGGCACAATCCCCAGTCACTCCACATGAAGGATACATTCAACAAAAGCAGGTAACAACGCCGCAATGTTGCTATGCACATAAATAATTATGTTTGCCCCTTTACTCATTGAATGTATCAACTCTGATGTGAGATACTAGGTGCTGGTCATGGAATTTTTTGTTAGTAGGGATGATGAGATGTCACATGTCCTGAGAGCATACTTTGATGAACACCCGGCAGAAGTCAGAATTTTTGAACCCGCCAAAGTGACCTACGATCTCATTATGAGTGAAATGAGAGATACTTTTGGTTGCAAACTGGGAGAAGAACTGTACTACTTCTTACCCGGGTCTGTGTGGAAGCTACCAGAAGGAATGTTCTTGATTGCAGGACCAGATGATGTACAAAAAATGCTTTTTGATCTGAATGGCAGCAAGACATGTCACCTGTACATTGTGTACAATAGAACTGCGGGTTGTTTTCCCGAGGATGGCATTGATTCAGAGGTTCAAATTTTAAATGTTACATGCATCTAGTTTATGGCTACGTCTTTTTTGAGTTCTTCCTAATACAATTCCTATGGTTTTCTACAGGAAGTGAGAATCCAAGAAATGGAGGGTCTTGCTAGAGAGTTGGCAAAGAAAGACTAAGAACAACTTAAGTTGTATGGTTATATTGATGTTAAAGAGAAAAAGATTGAAGCACATGGGTCGTCGCCAAGCCCGACGCAATCTCCAACGACGCAACGCAAGAAGTCACTGGATTTTGGCAGTGGAGAAGACAATATGGAGTAGGCTCAATTGTTTTTCAACCAGTTTAAGCTTCAAACCAGGATTATTTTGTTGCAAACAAACATTTTTTTCTGTTTCACACTATGTTCGCAATTATGGTACAATTTATTCATGAGACAGTTCTTTGAACAACAATGCATGTGTTTTATGATCAATCATACAATTGTTTCTGAGTTGTTTTTGAGATGGCATTGCATCTAAAGAAGTTTCCATCTATAAAACTTGGCACGCAGTCGCATCGGAATCGCGTATCACGCGAGAGGCATGCGTCGCACGGGAGCGCGTCGCACGCGAGCTTGTTTTCGGGTAGAAATCATAACATAGTTCGGATAGATAAAGTTCACGTCCGCCACCTGCGCATGCAAACCCATGTCGCCGCCATTCCCATGCATGCATGCCTCAGGCGCAGACAACGAGATGGCCCAACGGTCCATCCAGCGACCCAGCGGGTGAGGCTGGTGTGGGACGGCCCATCCGAATTAGGCCCAAGCGAGCGTCACGCCGGGCACATCCCAAGGGTGCAGGGAGTTTAGCCCCACCTCGCCGAGCGAGCGGAGCTAGCACCGGTTTATATAGCGGGCTGAACTTTCCCTCTCAAGTTCCTTTTTAAAGCGGGCAGCACATTGCCTAACCGTCCCCGTCCCTGCCCTGTGGGCCTACTTGCTACCTGTTATCACAATCTGATGGGCCTCTGCATCCTGGCCCAATAAATGATTGGGTTGCTAGTCATATGCAGGCCGTTGAATTGTGAACTTTAAGCGGCAAGTAGGCGGGCTTTTTTGTCATATTTCATTTTTTGCATTTGGCACCATTATTTCCATTGCAGCCAGTCCATCATGCTGCATTTTGCACTACTAGGAAAAAGGCTATAGATGGAATGGACACTAATGGCGCACCTGTCATGTGGTGCGCCACTACGATATAGCAGTAGCATCACATCACAACCATAAGTGTTCTGCACCAGCATCATAACAATCACATAACTACATAACAAAAGCAAACTTGTTCATCATTACAAAAGCAAACTTGTTCAACTTAACAAAAGCAAACTTG
The DNA here is from genome assembly GCF_056163025.1 of Triticum urartu. Classification (NCBI taxonomy): domain Eukaryota; kingdom Viridiplantae; phylum Streptophyta; class Magnoliopsida; order Poales; family Poaceae; genus Triticum; species Triticum urartu. Next base: position 724,997,883 of record NC_141879.1, read on the forward strand.
TTCATCATTACAAAAGCAAAGTTGTTCAACATAACAAAAGCAAACTTGTTCAACCACATAACTACAAACTGAGACACACAATACAACAAACAACTCAATATCCCCAGTAGTAGGGGTCATCCCAATGATCCTCCGCCTCTTGCCATTGCTCCAAACCTTCTTTGACGGTTTCGATTTTCTTCCATGCCTCATAGGTGACATACGCATATTTCGCTGCATACTCGATGAGGTAATCTGGCAGTGGGCTGTCCCCCCATCATTTGTGGTCCAATTTCTTGTTGATCTTCCCCTTCATTTCCTTGTAGGATGGGTGGATGAGGCTGGCTGCAAACTCAGCCAAAGACTACCACTTCTTTCCATTGTTTGGAACTCTCCATTTGCACTGCATGTCGACGTACTTGTCGGGGTTGATCTCCACACCAGACAACTTCAGCTTCTCCTTGTCACCTCCAATGGAGAAGCCAACAAAGGTGTACAGCTTCTTCTCCTGCAGGAGCGGGCGGAGTTCCTTGGGCCTGCATCAAATTAATCTGGTGCATCAAATTCATCTACTTCAAAAACTTCAGAAACTACTAATTAGACAGAAACTTCAGAACTAGTATTGCATCTACTTCAGAACTAGTATTGCATCTACTTCAGAACTTCAGAACTATTTCATCTACTTCAGAAACTTCAGAAACTACTAATTAGACAGAAACTTCAGAACTTCAGAACTAGTATTGCATCTACTTTAGAACTTCAGAACTATTTCATCTACTTCAGAAACTTCAGAAACTACTAATTAGACAGAAACTTCAGAACTTCAGAACTATTATTGCATCTACTTCAGAACTTCAGAACTATTGCATCTACTTGAGAAATTTCAGAAACTACTAATTAGACAGAAACTTCAGAACTTCAAAACTAGTATTGCATCTACTTCAGAACTTCAGAACTATTGCATCTACTTGAGAAACTTCAGAAACTACTAATTAGACAGAAACTTCAGAACTTCAGAACTAGTATTGCATCTACTTCAGAACTTAAGAACTATTGCATCTACTTCAGAAACTTCAGAAACTACTAATTAGACAGAAACTTCAGAACTTCAAAAACTTCAGAACTTCAAAACTAGTTTTGCATCTACTTCAGAACTCCAGAACTATTGCATCTACTTCAGAAACTTCAGAAACTACTAATTAGACAGAAACTTCAGAACTTCAGAAACTTCATAACTGGATGTTTTTACCATTTGGTTGCCGCGGTGATGTGGTATTCCAGGACGAGATCCTCCATGCATAACTGCAGAACTGCAGCCATTTGCGGAGGTTTGTCTTCCCTGGTATACTCGACATCAACGCCGATCGACCGAGAAACCATGCCGCCGAGCCTGCTCCTCATGTCGCGGATCCTCTTGTCGGCTTCGTCTAGATTGCTGGTGCATACGACATCCATCTTCTCCTTCAGGTGGATATCAACCATGAGCGGCACGGTGTAGTCCTGCTTCTGCCCGGGGAACGGAACGTCGTCGTCGACCACCAGCGGCTCCTTGCCAGATGCCTCACTACGGTGATGCTTGGCAGACGGAGGGGAGTTGCTCCACGATGCCTCCGCCATTCTCTTGGCAGACGGAGGGGAGTTGCTCCACGATTCCTCCGCCATTGCCCTCCTGGCCAGTGATGGTGGAAGCAGAGGGGAGTTGCTTGATGGTGGAGGCAGAGGGAGGAAGATGGAGCGGCAATGGAATGAGGAGGGAGGCAGAGGGAGGAAGATGGAGCGGCAATGGAATAGGAGGGGAGTTACCTGCGTCATGGTCGTGGGGAGTTGCCAGTGGAGGGGAGACGTGGGGAGTTGCCAGTGGAGGGGAGACGTGGGGAGTTGCCTCCAAAACTCAAACGTCCTGCCCTTTGGCCCTCGAAAACTCTGGAGGGGATACGTGGGCCCTTTGGTTTCTCCTGTTTCTGAAACAAAACAGAAAAATAACAACCATATTTTGCTCTAAAATTAATGATCACTGCAACCATATTAGGAGATCAAAAATGGCACCAAAACAGTCACTGCAGCCATCCAAAATGGCACCAAAACAGCACCAAAACAACATCAGCCAAAACAACATCCAGTGGCGCACCAGTAGTGCGCCATTAGAAGGCAAAATCGGTGCGCCACTAGCATGCCTTTTCCTAGTAGTGTTGGCAAGAACAAGCTAGAGTTGTACACACCTTGATTTAATGCTGCATTTTCCAAGTTTTTGTATTTTTTTGAATTTATAATGCCCTCTAGACTGACTGCTGAAAACATCGGTCTATGCCTCAAGAGGGCATTGTAAAATTAATTTTTTCAAAATTTTCTTTCATAGACATGTTTGGCACATGTGGGTCACCATGTACAAGAAAATTTGGGTGATTTGGAGGTGGTGGAAAAATTCACCTTTTTTCAAAAACTAGTTACCCATATTTTGCTCTAAAATTAATGATCAATGCAACCATATTAGGAGATCAAAAATGGCACCAAAACAGTCACTGCAGCCATAAAAAATTCACCATGTGCTAGTAGCTGTCAAGGCCTTGATGAATCACTATTCACATGCAGGTCCCCTTGAGGCATAGACCGATGTTTTCAGCTGTCAGTCTAGAGGGCATTATAAATTCAGAAAAATTCAAAAAAATACAAAAACTTGGAAACCTAGTTTTGTTTGTGGAAGAGATCATCTGTGCCAAAATTGAGGTGATTTGGAGGTGGTCGAAAAAATGCCCGCATTCCGGAGGGACCATTTGGTCTCACTTAAGCCAGTTTTTGAAAAAGGTGAATTTTTCCACCACCTCCAAATCACCCAAATTTTCTTGTACATGGTTACCCACATGTGCCAAACATGTCTATGAAAGAAAATTTTGATAAAATTTATTTTACAATGCCCCCTTGAGGCATAGACCGATGTTTTCTGCAGTCAGTCTAGAGGGCATTATAAATTCAAAAGAATTCAAAAAATACAAAAACTTGGAAACCTAGTTTTATTTGTGGAAGAGATCATCTGTGCCAAAATTGAGGTGATTTGGAGGTGGTCGAAAAAATGCCTGCATTCCGGAGGGACCATTTGGTCTCACTTAAGCCAGTTTTTGAAAAAGGTGAATTTTTCCACCACCTCCAAATCACCCAAATTTTCTTGTACATGGTTACCCACATGTGCCAAACATGTCTATGAAAGAAAATTTTGATAAAATTTATTTTACAATGCCCCCTTGAGGCATAGACCGATGTTTTCAGCAGTCAGTCTAGAGGGCATTATAAATTCAAAAAATACAAAAACATGGAAACCTAGTTTTGTTTGTGGAAGAGATCATCTGTGCCAAAATTGAGGTGATTTGGAGGTGGTCGAAAAAATGCCCGCATTTCGGAGGGACCATTTGGTCTCACTTAAGCCAGTTTTTGAAAAAGGTGAATTTTTCCACCACCTCCAAATCACCCAAATTTTCTTGTACATGGTTACCCACATGTGTCAAACATGTCTACGAAAGAAAATTTTGATAAAATTTATTTTACAATGCCCCCTTGAGGCATAGACCGATGTTTTCAGCAGTCAGTCTAGAGGGCATTATAAATTCAAAAAAAATTCAAAAAATACAAAAACTTGGAAACCTAGTTTTGTTTGTGGAAGAGATCATCTGTGCCAAAATTGAGGTGATTTGGAGGTGGTCAAAAAAATGCCCGCATTCCGGAGGGACCTGCATGCAAGAGTCGGGGACCTGCATGTGAATAGTGATTCATCAAGGCCTTGACAGCTACTGGCACAGCGGCTGCCGCCCGATTTGCATGCAGCGAAGATGAATGTGCATGGAGGTTTCTCAAAGATTTCCAAGCACACCCCAGTGGGCCCCGCTTATTGAAAAAATACGTAAGTCATTATTGCTCTGTAAATGAAGAATATGCATGACAACCGTAGTAAGGGTGAAGAATCATATTCATCCTACAATGAGGACCAACGCTTGCTAAAATCACCTCGATGAAGGTATTTAAGCAGGTAAAGGAGCTGCTCGAGGGGCGAGGTGGGACTATTTTTAGTTAGACGATAACAACGTGCTAGATCGTACGCGACATGGGCCGTCCGGAGCTGCAACCTCGGATGGGCCGGTGTTTGGGTCGACGTAGGAAAATGGCCTGCCATGCATGCATGGCGTCGGTAGTCTCACCTAAATGATGGACACACACCGAGCCAGCCATGCAGACCGTGGGATCGCGCGGGAGATCTGTCTGGCGGCCGTGTGTGCGTGCAGAAATACATCACAATAATTATTCTACTCGACAATAACAAGTGCTCCATGCTAGCCCTTATTCCTGTTCAAAATACATCATCATTCTTAAAGTTGGACATCAAATGATACACACAGAAAATGGAAACGAAAGATGTCGAACTAATACAGTAACATGGCAGTACAACCACACTTCACTAAATTACTGTCACGATGAAATAGAATGTAAAGACCACGTCACACAAAGCTGAATGGCATACGACGTTCTCTGGCTCATCGTCGGTTCATGCTGTATGTAGATATCACAGTTCAGCCTCGAGATCCTACATAGAAGAATAAAATAAATCACATGGACATCAATTATGTGTAAAACACATGCAAAAACTAAATATGAACATATTTTGTACCTCTAGCAATTTAGCGCATTTACGTCGATTGTGACCTGGTTTCTTGCAATAGTCACAGATATTCTGTGATCTTGACTTCTTTGTCTTTGCCTGCAGCCTTTTCTTCGGTGCACCTCGTACTGGCACATGCACGGGATCCAGAACCTTATCAACTTTCTCCGAGTGCGGCATCAATGGGCCAAACCTAATGCTGTTATGTTGAGCATTAGTTGACTCCTTGCTGTCAGCTTGTTCAAAACTTGATTGCTTGCCATGATGTTGTGCTTGCAAAAGCATCTTTAGACGGTGATAGTCCTCACCAGAGTGGCATGCCTTGAAACTTGCGGCGTGACTACAATTCCGCAACTCGCGGTACCTCTACAGGCTTACCGAATAGTCATACATCTGGTTTTTTCTGGTAGGTGCATATGCACATTTTGCATTCATAGTCCACCTAGTGGGAACGCAACAACCTGGCAGAATTGTTTGTTTTAAAATCCCCAATATGTAAAAAATGTGAGAACATGGTGTGCCTGCGTATTCCAGCTTACGGCAAGAATAACTCACCCTGTGCAAAAGACCTCCTTGCTCTTCAATGCGCACTCCAAACTTTTTATCCATTCTTTCCTGCTTGGACACAACATAAGTGGAATCTTCTGATCCATCTAGTATCTCTCTGATCTGACATTTGTTGACAGCATCTATGCTCCATAAGACCATCTTAAAGACACTAGGTGTGAAAACTTTTGCGGCGTGTTTCTCAAGCGGCGAAGCATTTTCCTCTGTAAATGGAACGGACTGCAAGGCTTCGACGTCATGGAGAGCTTCGTTAATCCGTCGCGACGCAAGGCAACGCTCATAGTGCTCTAGCATTTCAAACAACGACATCTTACCCTCAAGATGCGTATGTAGCACAGAGTTCAAGCTCTCACTCCTCTGATTGCTGCTCAATCCTAGGAAACAACGCCCCTCAAGATATGGAGCACACCACAACTTTCTCATCTGATACATCTGATGCAGCCAAAACTCCTCACTGGTTACTTTATTCCGTTGTAAGAATTGTATCCATTTTATCTCATGCTCTTCAATGCAAGAAGTATCATAAATGAAAGATCTGAATTCCTTCTTTACGTCGTCATCATGCAGATGGCGTACAATGTTCTGCTGAATGTGCCATATACATAGTCTATGGGTTGAGTCTGGCCAGACCACCCTTATTGCTCTCTGCATTGCAAGGTCCCCATCTGTGATCACAGATATCAGATGCTTCTGTGCCATGCAATCAGAAAAGGTCTGCAACATCCACTCGTATGCCTGGCTTGTTTCATGAGAAATTATACCACTGCCAAAAATAACAGTGCTGCGGTGGTGATTCAACCCGACAAAAGGCACGAATGGAAGATTGTATTTGTTGGTTCTGTATGTGCTATCGAAAACAATGACGTCTCTGAAAGCCTCGTAGTCAAGTCGCGACTGACTATCAGCCCAGAACAGTCCCTTCAGATGGCCATGCTCGTCTACCAAGTACTTGAAGAAAAAAATCCACATCTCGCTCTCGCCTCGCCATCATGTGCATGATCACCGTATTAGCATCACCGGCACTGATTGTCTCCTGCTTATTAGCATGGCAGAAATTATAACCGTCCCTCTTTATGCATCCAACCTTATCAAATCTACCGTATTGAAAGCACAAAATATCCATAATACGGTATTTGCGGATCCCACATTTTTCCATGTCTGCTTTCTGCTCATCGCTAATTCATCTGTGCGAACGCAGCAGACAAGAAAGATCCCATGGGGCTAGAGGATGGCTGTGCTCATCGATGAAATCCTTGACAAACCACCAACTGGTTTCCTCCTGTCTCGTAATGACCAATTTAGCATTACACCCAACACGAGTTAAACTTCGTGGCCTCCTCTTTCTATCTTCCATCTTTCTTTTTATGTGCTTCTCTTCGCGAAACCCTTGACGACTACACACAATTTTCCTTAAAATTTGTATTTGTTGGATCCATCCCACTCAACATAGCTTTTCCTCACACTAAAACCTTTTTCAAGAGCATATTTGTTGTAGAATTCATAGCCTTCAGCCTCACTATCAAACATCTTGCTGACAACATTTACATACTCGAACATACTCTCATCACTTGCATACGCCATGTCTTCCTGCATATGACATGTGAGGGAAACCAATCATCAACATCTTTCTGTTTATCAATGTTGCAGGTGTAAAATAGCTCATAGGCAAAGACAAGTGCATGGAAAAGACTTTGCTCGTTTGACATGTGAGGGAAACCAATCATCAACGTCCAACAAGTACTATCTTATCTTCCTTTAAACTATATTTCATGCACTATGCAAACCTAAAGTGATGATTACTTTAATAAACTAAATTAAGTGAACTATGGAACCAGTATCTCATCTTCCTTTAGTATATCTCATCTCAAACGTCAAGTAAGTCACTTTTTTCCGCGGTACCAAAGGAAGTAAGCAATGCCCTCAACATCTTACTTAAACAAACATGATGCGATTAGCTCAAGAGAAACTATGCCACGATGAAGCTTTCCATTCGTTGTTCTAGTCCGTACCCGGATCTTGTGGGGTTGAGGTTGTACTGCATGCACGGTGGAGGGGCGCAACGGCCAAGAGAACGAGCAGAACGCCAAGCCGAATTCATACCTTAAGGATGGTACGCGCGAAGAGATGGGATCGCCCGCCGCGGTCGCCGCCGATTCAGCCGGCGCAGATCCGGCCTTCTTCTTCTTCGGTGATGGCGTGGGGGCTGGGGTTGGTTGGGTGAAGGACGAGGACGATGAATTTATTCCTCTCGCCGGGCAGGTCGAGGACGGAGAAGGTCAAGAGCGGCGAGCGGCGACGAATAGATCGGAGGAGGATTCTGAACTGGATCGAGTAGACATGGATCTGGTCCTCAGGTGATCGGTTCAAGAAAAGATATTCCCCCCTGGACCATTATGCCCTTATCGCAATTAACATATTAAATTTAATCAATTAAAATTCTCCGCAAGATCTGACGGCCAATAAAAATCAGACGTGATCAGACATGTAAGTATTGCTAAGTACTCCGAGTACTAACCCAGTCACCGTAAAACAGCTCTATGAATATACTGTATGTAATATGGGATGGCTATTTTGATTAAGAGATCAATTTTTATGCAGGTTTATCTACACTCTTCTCCGCCTGGGAATCATCATGTGCTTGCTGACCTGCTCGGGCCACATCGCCGCTGAAACTGCAAACAGCCCCTGCCTGTCTTGTGTATCCTTGGAAGCGTCTGATACTAGGAGTTGCGTTAGCCTATTTAAGTGTGCTTACATGGCAGCTGCTACTGGTTTAGCAAAATTCCTCAAAGCCTTTTGCGTTGTCACATAAAGATCAAACCTTGCGTGCTTTTTTCCAGATATATCCATTTCAAAAATATAAATGATATTTCAAAAAGAGGGTCATGTCTCTAGCAGTTAAGTTTAGAACTGGAATTGTTGACTCCTAATAATAGTTTGCTGAAACCTTAAGTCCCAGTTATGTTCTTGGAGCTCTGTGACCTTAGATGTACTGTGTCTTGGTGATATGGACTATTTTGCCTTAACCTGCCATGTATGTAGCACGTGATCTTTGTATTCTTGCTTGTGATACTGCAAGCTGCAATCGCCGCCGATGTATTTCTGAATAGCTACTGGGAGGAGGTAAGGAGCACTTCAGCTGCTATATACTTGATATTTCTGTGTGTATTTTAGAACCAAAATAAGGTCTCTTTTGTCGCCAATTTTTTTGCTGGAATGGAAGTCGTCTTAAGAACAAAATGAAATTATGACTGGTCGAACCTGAGAAAGTTTACTTCTAAAATATATCCATATGTCGTCTTAAGAACAAAATGAAATTATGTCTGCTTGAACCTGAGAAAGTTTCCTTCTAAAAATATGCCCATATGTAGTTTGCATAGTATGGCCTTTTCTTTTCACGTAGTATGAGAAATACATGCAGTGCTCTACTTAAGATATTCTCTTCAAAATGACATCTCTAAAATTACTTGATTGCAGATCATTATTCAGACATGTTTGTTGCATATTTTTCCTTTTTATTTTTCACCCTTGCATCGAGTGGCTTATTTATCAGGTCTGTTTTATGTTATTTTCTCTGTTCCAATATAAATATTCATTTTAAAGGTTCGCTTCCTGGTGTTCTAATTTGGGATTTCTTGCCCTACTTTAGGCAGTACCTCCATCAAAATTAGAAAGACATTTTAGTAATGTTGTGTTTTTTGGGCCATGCTTGTGGATATACTCACTCCGTTCCTAAATATAAGCCTTTTAGAGATTCCATGCAATTTATAAATTATAATTTCAGTGATGTCTCATCCTTCTCATTTGCTATCCAGTTTTTTCTTAGAGCAATGGTCTTATGATTCTGTTTGTATCTAATGCCATTTTCTATGTTTTTCTTACTTATTTTCAGGACAAATCCCACCAGACTTGGCTCTAATTGAAGTTATCATAAGAGTAAGCAATCAGCACTTGCTGTTCTGTTTTCTGATTCTATTGAGAAAGCTCAAAATTTGCAGTGTAAGATCAAACTTTTGCCCGCAGAATATTGAATGTGCGCTAAAAAGTATGTAGATTTACTCATGAGGGCAGAATCCTGTGAATTTCTTTTGAATCAATTGCTCAATTAGGAATAATAACATACATGATTTACGCATGTGTGGACTTGGAACTTATGATCCTTTTGTTTGCGAACTATTGTTGCATATGTACGCATGTGTGGACTTCCGTTGGATATATATTGCTTGCTGGATCTATATATTGCTGGATATATATTGTTGGTCATTTTGATTGCTGGATAAATATTGTTGGTCATTTTGTTTGCTGGATCAATATATTGCTGAATATATATTGTTGATCATTTTGCTTGCTGGATCGATCAATATATTGCTGGATATATAAGCCATCTTGCTGCTGCTCGCTGAAGCATGCAGGAAAAAAATATGCTAGTATTTGGCATATAAACCGTGTGCTCCAGGGACATGGCACCCGGCTTATAGGCATATTATGCCACGGGGAGCTGTATAAGCCGAGTGTTTCATATGCAGGCACCCGGCTTATAGGATATGTTTAACAGTGGATGTCCTATAAGCCGTGTACAAAGGCACCCGGCTTATATTTAAACCGTGCAGCTCGTGCAGATACAAGGTTTATATTTAAACCATGTGGCTCCCTTAGGCACTCGGTCTATATTTAAACCGTGTAGTGCTCGTGGGCACTCGGTTTATATATAAACCGTGTGGCTCATGCAGGCACTCGGTTTATATTTAAACCGTGCGGCTCTGTTAGGCACTCGGTTTATATTTAAACCGTGTAGCGCTTGAGGGCACTCGGTTTATACTGATGGTGACACGTGGCCGTTATCTTCCGGCTGCTGTCATGTTACTTTAGTAAGCCGAGAGCCTCGTATAAACACAAGGCTTATAAGTAAATCGAGTGTTTTCCCACTGGCACTCGGCTTATAGCGTATAAGCCGATCAAGTGTAAACCATGTCATATAAGCCGGGAGTTTGACTCGGCTTATATATAAACCGAGTTTATATCGACATAAGCCGAGTTCTTTGGGTACACGGCTTTAAAGTTTTTTCCTGTAGTGGTAGTCGACAACAACGTCTCTGTCCACTAAAAACTCAGACTGGGAAAGATGCTCAGCCTGCCAATTTGATGTGCTCAACAATATTTGCTAAGACTAGAACAGACGGAGCAAATCTTAGATGTATGGGCATCTGACTAATTGACGACCAACCGAGTGAGTTGCCAACAAGACAAAGAAGTTGTTGCATGTGTTTGCGTTTACTAGCTAGCTTTTTAAATAAAGCCAGACAGAAGAAGTGGAATATGGCGCATGAATTTCGGTGTCCTTATTCTCATGAAAGGGACATCGGAGTAGGTAGGGAAACAGCCGCAGACCCTCCGCGTGGTAGATAGTATTTTGAATACATCTACCTGGATTTTTCTATCTGCGCCGCATTCTCTTACCAACTCGGCAAATCAGCAGGTTGATATTGGAGTGCAAGCCGCGAAATAAATCTCATGAATGGGACATCGGCAGAATCGGCGAAGGTATGCACAAATATATCACGTAAATCTAGTTTTGTTAACGCGCTCTCTCTGTCTTGTAGTATAACCATGTGAATCTCCGGGTCCTACCTAGACGCACGGATAATTGACAAGGGCCCGGGAAAACTGAGCACGACGTCGTACGGGAGATGCTCCTGCATCCCATCTCGTGTAGCCTGTGGGAGATGCTGTATGGACGGTCCTTTTGTGAATTGCGACTCACAGGTGTGCTATAATGCATGGCATTATTGGCTGGCCCATGCACATCCCCTGGTGTGTGCAAACTGCCTAGTCCATCACATGCATGCAGCATGCATGGTCCACATTCATGATAAGATCCAAGAATTAATTTTAAGAAAAACGTGCATGTCATGCACATGCATGATACCAAGCCAACAACAACGAATATAGTAGCACAATCTCACCCAACTGGGTGTAGAAGCCCGTCTATATAGTGTGGTAAAGAAGGAAGGGGAACAAATATAGAGATCTGTAGCACACTTTCTTGAAGGATACTAATACATAAATTTAAATAAAAACTGAAAAGAACGAAACATTGAACTTAAAGATGACAATGATACTACATAATATAATGACACACTAGACTGGATATGTTATGCAATGATTCCAAGAAACTATGGTCTAGCACATGTTGTCAAGAAAATGGCAATGCCGTGAGTGACGTGCTTTTTATTGCAATAGAAGGAAGAAGACACAAATAACATAGCATACTAGATTAGACTCTTAATTATCCAAGTATTGAAGATAACAACAACAACAACACGTCTATGACTTTGACTTTATTAGGGAACTATAAGAACCATGCTAAGGCCAACAAACATCCCTGCTTGTGGCAGAGTCACGATCGTTTGCAATGTTCCATGTCATTGCTCTTGTTCGCCATTGCCAACACCTGAATATATAGTTTTCAGTAGAAACAATTATTCGCCGACAATTGTAAGCTAGTCAAATGAAGATATATACTGATATTATCTTACATTAACATACATGCTATCAATCCGTCAGGTTGGCTCAAGTATAGAGATAATTAATAATCAGCAGCAGCGTAATAGCGTTCGTGGTCATCATGAGCGCAGAAAAGGCTGATATCTCTGCCATTCAACTTCTGAAGGGGTCTCGCGTTCATCTCAAAGCCCTACGCCCAATACAAACAAACAAATATATGCACTTTGCTTTCTTGAAAAAGATTGAGGAAATTAATCAATAGAATAACGTAATTACATCGTGTACAGCGTCCGTGAGAAGCTTCAATTGGTGAGTCGACACGGTAGCAACCTGCAAAAGCACATACTTACTTTTAAAATTTGGATAGAGAATATCGGGGGCGTTAGTGACCGTATGTCAGTAAGTTTAGCATTCATGGTCTAAATGTGGTCGGTAAAAGTCATTAACAACGTAGCAAGCTAGGTACCCTCTTGATGACGGTCCAGATGACCCCCTCGCCGCACGCCGGCGTGGTTAGGGAGCCCGTGTACCGGTAGTAGGCTTCACCATCGTCCCTCGCCTCCCAGGGATCCACCACGCCGACGTTCTCCTCCTTCTCCTTCGTGCCTGCCATCCTCCGCAGGTAAGGCTCTAGCTGCATGCAACGGATTGGTTCAAATCCGGCCAAGGATTTAGAAGAAAAAAAGAACTGGAGTTGGACAAAATTACGTACCTTGTGCAGGAAATGGTCGCGCCTACCGATCTTATAGAGGCGGCCGATCACGGCAGCCTTGTTCTCGGTGCTGAGGTGAACCATGTGGAGCTCCAGGCTGTACTGGTGGCTGTTTAGATGGTGCTCGCTGGGGGAGTGCCAGTGTACCTGCCTGAGGTGGTAAGCAGTGCCGTTGATCCACAAGCTCCCGGCATCGCCCTGGAACGTCACCGCGATGTCATGGCCACGGTTGACGATGGAGGCCTTGGCAGAGCGGTAGGAGTGGTTGAGGTACCCGAGGTTCGGCGCCTGTGCGGCATGGCGGTCGGAGAGGTCGATGGGCGACTGCATCCGCCCGGTGCCGCATGTCGCCCACTCCTCCTTGATCTTGCCCCAGTTCTCCGGCCCGTTCTCCGACCCGCAGTCGTAGCTGAACTCCGACTCATCGTCTGCATGCAAGATATGTAAGTACTCGTTAGGAATTAATCAATGGCGGAAGAGTTAATTAAGACAAGAGTTAATCTATAGAAATTTTTTGCTCACCGGTTTCTTGCTGTCCTCTGGCTCCCGGGACGAAGGCTGAGAAGTGCAGGAGGAGAAGGAGGGCCCAGACCGGGAGGTGGAGGTGGCGAGCTGAACGCATATTGCCTTGTGTTGTGTGTTGATCGAGGTGCTACTGCTGCTTGGTAGCTGGGTTATCCAAGAGGGGCAGGTCGGTGGGGTACATATATACACAATTTTCCTCGTGAAGCTAGCGGATGCGTATGCATCTATATCCATCTGCTCGGCTTTTCTCACATGTGGGTTTCAAAAAGCCGGATTGCTAAATCTCAGTGGATTACCAAGTCTCAGTTGATGCTATATTCGTGGGATCTTACATGAAGATACGTGGATATATTTTTTTTGCTTTCTTGCAAGTTATGTCATTTGACTTAGGCCCTGTTTGGTTCATAAGTCGTAGGACTTTTTTTAGTCCCAACTTATAAGTCCCAAGTCCCTACCTGTTTGGTTCCTGGGACTTATAAGTCTCTATAAGACCATACTATAATTATAAATCCCTATAAGTTCCTCTTTGAGAGTCTTATTTCATAAGTCCCAAATGCCCATTTTAAGTCCCTATAAGTCCCTCCTGTTTGGTTTAGATGAGACTTAGACTTTTTTAAGTCCCTAAACCAATAAATCTTTGGAAACAAACACCCTCTTAGATTTGGTTCAGTTTCAGTCGATCGAGACCTAGCCACACCCTTTAAAAAAAATCCTATACCGCTAGTCCTAGTAAATGTAGTCTCTGTTCCTGGTGTAGTTTTCATGCGTGGCGACCCAGTCACTGTTTTAGAAATAATACGGGACTAAAATGCTCATGGCTACAACGTTGATTACAGGATTGACAATCCTTCCATTTTTTTAACACACAGTACAAGCGTAGTAACTCACTTACCCAATCCTTTCGATTCAGAAGGTGTGCAATTGCCATCTGGTTAAAAGGAAATATACTATTGTACCTAACAATTTGGAATTTACCTTAGAAACAAATACACCTAATGATCATGTTTTTTTGGCGGGGACCTAATCGACATGTTAGAGCATGTGCATATGTAACATACGCTCAGCGAGCTCCGCGTGCCGCATCTGTCAAATGGGTGACTAGGCTTGATGTGACAACAGGCAGGGATCACATTCCGTAGAAAACTAGGACACGTATCACTTAAACTGCTTTAGGTCGCATTAAGGACCGAAGCTCAGCTCAACATTACTAGATCTAACTTTCATTGGTGCAGGTCCTATTAAGCCCTATAAAGCCAACTATGTGTGATGAACACGCATTTGAAATATGAACTCTGTGCAAATATAGGGACCATGTGTGATCTCTGACCCATAATGCACGATTGACTTTGTTCAACCGTGTGAGATACATTACACATTGTTGTGCGATGACTTGACAACATCCCACGTGATTCGGGGAACAAATTGTGTGTGAATTTTAGCACACGGTTCAGGGAATCTAATCGAGTGCAATGATTGGGCACGTCACTGATATTTCAGTTCGGGACATTGTGTGCGATACATGCACACACCTGGCTTGCATGACTGCGTGCTATGATTTGTAGCATCATTGATGGCTCCTAATAATCACTTATGAGCGAAGTTGTTTACAGGATAAATTTAAACATATTATTCTTCAAGAACGAAAGTAATTAATTTATAATCAAATATCGGAGTAATATTTATGTAGGTGAAATGTGAAAGTTTAAAACTAAATTATCTAACTATATATAGCTAGCTAGACTTCATTCTGCTTCAGCACCGATGAAAAACAAGTGAGTGACGTCCATCTGGCTGACAAACACCTCCACCGCATTGATTGACTTATGCCCGCTTCGCGGCCCACAACATCCTTAAATATGGCTACAAAATGGCATGCGGCGGGGACACAGGCCCCAGACTCTACACGTTTGGTGTTACTGTGTGTGGTGTCGGCTAATTCGACGCGCTCGCCTGCCCGCTCTTCTTTGCAGGGGTCGTGCAAGTCCTATATTTCCTCGAGGCCGCGGGCCAGGGACGAAAGGTCGTCAACCTCCAACTCAAACCCAAAGACCAAGGGGTCGAGCATAGGCTGCTGGGTGACGAGAGCGGGCTAAGCGTGCTCTTGCAAGACGGGTCCGGGCGCAGGCTACGGGGCATTGCGGGCGCGCGGCGCGTGATCCGGCACGATGGGGCTGGGTGCAGGTTGCTGGCCGACGTGGTAGGTGGCATGTCTCTGTTTCCAAAAATATGTAACTATACCTCATCTCTAAGACAAGATAGGGAAAACCTTCTGTTTAATCTATTTATGACTCTTCCAACATGGTAATACTAATGATATCCTGCACATTGCTGCGGGGATTAGTGGCACGATTTTTCGACAAAATTTTAACTGGAAATTTAAATAGATATAATATGTTGCATTTGATTATTATATAGCTACAAATTGAGAAACAATACAACGGGGCGACCTATAAGCCTCCATGGCGCTTCGTCGTCGTTGGCCGTCCGGTTGCATAGATCGCACACCGTTTGAGCGTTTCATTCATCTCTTGGGCCGCTGCTCGACGGAACTACCTACGTTCGCGGTGGTACATCGGGCCTGTGGACTCGCTGCTTCGTTGGCCCGTTTATATGGCCCGCTCCTCCACACGTATCGCTATCCCTCTATCTTTCCTTTGATAGGCTGGTCGAGCTATTTCACCGAAAGGAGATTTTATGGCGACAGAGGGCGCGTCTGGATTGGCTAGTCCATGGTGATAAGAATACATATTTTTTTTCATCTAAAAGCAAGTCGCCCACGCCGGAAAAATCTAATCAAGTCATTGCAAAAATCGGACGGGCAGCTAACAGTAGATAACATGGAGATGGAGGTGATGACAACAGACTTCTACAAGGATCTGTACACATCGGAAGGAGTTCACAATATGGATCAAGTCTTAGCCACGGTACACAGCAAGGTAACACCAGCACTGAATGATATCCTGAACACCCCATATACCCAGGAAGAAGTGAAAGATGCCCTGTTTTAAATGTTTCCTATAAAGGCACCCGGGCCGGATGGGTTCCCGGTCCACTTCTTCCAATGCCATTGGGACATCTGCGGCAATGATGTCACAAAGGTAGTCCTAAAAATTGTTGAAGGTACTGAGTCGGCTGAATGCATCAACAAAACTATCATAGTCTTGATTTCAAAGGTAAAGAATCCCACACTTTTGTCACAGTTCCGCCCGATAAGTTTGTGCAATGTTCTTTACAAAATTGCTTCGAAGGTGATCTCCAACCTGCCAGATATAATTTCTCAAGAGCAGTTAGCTTTTGTCCTAGGTAGACTTATCACAGATAACATAACAACTGCCTATGAGTGTTTGCATTTTATGAAGCAGAACAGGGCGAAGAAACATCAGTCTTGTGCCTTGAAGCTAGATATATATGATGAAGGCATACGATAGGGTGGAGTCACTGGTACGCATCGGTCCTAAACAAACGGTTTTTACCCCTTTCCGTGACGGCATTTAGAACCGTCGCCAAGTGAGTGTGGGCGATATGGGGTCCTTCCCACACGACTCAAAAACCGTCAGGGATATGCCGTCCTGGCACACACGCTCGACAAAATGAGATCGTGTGCGACCGGCGAGCACTCAAATACAGAAATACATACAGTAGTGCTAAAAAATACAATTATACAAGCGAAATCATTTCCGATCGTAAGTACATCCCACACAGTCAGTCACCGCTAAACATTTCCGTTCGTATATACATATCACACAGTCACTCCAAAGAAAACGCTTGCGCAAGGTGGCGTAACCCAAACAGTTTTCAAGAGAATGTCGTGTGTAATTGTTCATTGATCCAACATGGTTTATTCCTAAAAACTGTATGCGTTGCCTGAGGTCATCGCCCACGGTGTTTTCTCATTAACCGTTTGCAATAGGAAAACCCAATTAGCAAGCTAATTGGCCAATTAGCGGGCTAATTGCCCTATTATTAATAATCCATTTACTAATATAATTGACATTCATATTAAGCACATAATATATTCCATTTCCATATTAAGGAAGCAGGATTTCATAATTGAAATACATCGTAGTACAACATGATATAACTTCAGCACTCAGCCACCCCATTACACAACTGCAACAGCAGCAAGTTTAACATGCAACATCTAGAACCTTCCGAAATTAGCATCATAGACGGTACATAGAGAGATGCATCTCATATGAAAAACTGCTGAAGCGGAAGGCGAATATTGGGCCTTCATTCATGTTGAAGGTCTTTGCAACTTTAGCCAGTGCTTGTGGATGATTGACCGTCCATCCTTCGACCTCTTCAGGAACACTTCAATATTGAACCGTGGGTGTTGTATGAAAACTTTCCTCGCCTCCTGACCACAGAGGTGGTTTGAGAGGTAATCATCAGTGAAGCCTGAAAACAAGGATGTGCATAAATATCTTCTCTATATTGGAAATGGGGCAAAGGAATACAAAAATGCAAAGTATAATAGTTAGTACCATCTTGTAAACCTCAGTGCTTCTCATTATTTCCCTGCAACACATATAAGGTAGTTAGTCACCAGGTTAAGTAAGGGTTCGCATGCTATCAGTAAAATATGTTGATGAAAAATAAGCACATTGCAGATTCATTAGATTAATTCAAGCCACATGGAAAACCCATTTATCCAAACTAAGCATGATTAAGAATTAGGAAATATAACACTTGTATATATTTCTCATGTATTATGTGCAGCTAAATTCGATTTATTCCTCAGATGGTATACAATAAGAGAATGCCACCACATCAATTGAATATCGCATTGCAGAATTGAACCAACCAGTTAACTAAACACCACAACAAATGAACCAAACATTAACTGAGCACCACATTGCACAATATAACATACTCCTAATAGAAGATCATACAGTTAACCAAACCAAGCATGCTTAACAACTTGGAAATATTGCACCCTGAAGAATTGAACATCACATTCACAGAATTGAACCAAGCAGTTAACTGAACACCACATTGCATGACATATAGAATAATATACACTATAGCAGAAGATTGTATGGTAAAAGTAGATAGTACAATTCACTAAAATTTGTTAAGGAAAGGCAGTAGCTAGCACACTGAACATGGGTCCTTATAGTGAGCTAATAAGACAAGCTACTCCTCATTGTCGGAGATATCGATGACAATTGGCTCCTTGGACTTGGAAGAGGGCGAGGCCTCCGCATCGTGGGTGCCCTCGTTGTAGTGGTGAGTTGCCTGAGCCGCTCCGGGAACCAACCTACTGGCTCTCGAGATGAGGTAAGCACATGCACGTTGAGAAAACACCTCGTAGACTTCGTTGAAGGCACCGATGGTGGCCTCGAGAAAACTCCACGAACTGTCGTTTAAAGCAGCCAACCGCGTCGCGGCGTCGGCGCGCGAGGCGTCAACGGTGGCCTCGACGGCGAGGTGCTCCTCCAAGATCTAGGGGTCGGCAGGAATGGCAGCAATCGCGACCTCATCCGCGCGTGCGGCCGCGATTTGCTTCTCCGTTGCCAAATGCTCCTTGAGGTCCTGACAATACTACGTGCACCATGGCTTAGGCCGTCGCTTATTTGGTGGAGGGGTCGGTGATTTGGGTGAAAGGTGTCGCGCTCGCGCCGGCGGTCGGGGCATGTGGGATGTGGAAGAAGAAGGAGGATGGGGGTCGGGTGTGGATTACCTTCCTGATAGGCGAGGCCGAGCAGCGTGAAGGAGGGTCGCCGGCGAGAATACGGCGGTGCTGCAAGTAAGGAGTGAAGATTTCAACTTGGAAAGGAAGGCAAAACCAAGGGAAATGTGGCTTTTGGTAAGGGGGAGGGGCGGGGAGGTAGATATTTCCGCGGAAGCTAAAAATTTGGAATCGCTTCAGCCAAAAAACTGATGCGCAAAGTGTCATCAGACACGGTCCCTTATTCAGAGCGGGTTGTGCACTGTAGCCGTCACACCTTCTCGCGTAAGCCGTATGCGTACTATACTCTGACAGTGCTCCAAGATATTTTGTGCTGCATCTTACATGGTTGGTTATAATAAGCTGTGTGGGATCTACTTGATTTTTCGTCTTGATTTGAATTATATAATGGGGTCACAGTGGCCATGGATGGTGTCTGAATTGATAGACCTTTTATCTGCAGTGATCATAAAAGAATTGGAATTATTCAGGGTTCGTTTGGACAATTTTATGCATTAAGTGAGTTTTCAATGTATTTATGTGCACAATTCAAATTTGAACTACATGCACATGCTCCACTGCATATAAATTGGTTGAAAAATCAAATCTTTGTCCTTGGGGTGCATGCTTAGGTCACATGCAAGAAATGAGAATGAATGTCAAACACCTTGCCACCGTCACTCGGCCGCAAACATTGAGATACCTGGATTTTAAATTCTAGTAAATACAAAACTCGTCTGAAATTCATAAAACTTGGCATGCTATCATGGAGCGGCATCAACATGCCATGGTAAATTTTTTGTCCCATTTGGGGCAGGTTTGGGTATATGTTTCTCACAAACTAGTGCTTCTCACAACAAGCATGATGGTTTCGGTAGGGAATGCCCTAACTTTGGGGGCGAAACGATAGCCATTGTGTCGTGGAATTGTCACGGCAGATGTCCTAGAGCAAGGACTTAGTTGTAGGGCCATCGCACTAGGAAGCTTAAAGGGGTTAATCGGGACAAAGGACACGAGAGTTTTTATACTAGTTCCGCCCCTTACGATCAAGGTAAAAGCCTACGTCTAGTTGGGATTGGTATTGCTGAGGTTTCGATCTCCAAGAGGCTCAACTCGCCGGCTTGGTTATCGACTTGGTTGTTTCTTGCCCTAAACCGCCACAGGGTCGTCCCCTTATATACACGGGTTGACGCCTGGTGGCGTACAGAGTCCCGGCCGGCTCATAATTGTGTCCGGCTCGGTGACCTTCTTTACATGCCTTTCTGTACAAGTATTTCCATACATACGGCGGTTTATTGTATCAGGCCTTAAACCGGCCCCAGGCCTTTGGGCCTTCTATAAGACTTAATAAACTACAATCTTTGAATGTTTACTGGGCTTCTTGCGTAACCCGCCATTGAAGCTGACCCGGCCCCTCCTGGGCGGGTCTCAACTGATAGTAATATCCCCAACATTAGGCCCCAGGTTGATTTTGAACTTTGTTCTTTGTCAATCTTCCATACTTAGCCAAAAAATCCATCTTCTGAAATTTCCTTGTAACCCGCCATGACGTCATCTCCGGATTTTTCGGAAAACCGCCACCACGTCATCTCTTAACGGTTCTTTATATTTAATGCCTTTCCGAAAATCGAGGCGCCTAGGTAGCTGGATAACCATGTTTTGGTCTCCTTGTTTCTCGCGCCAACTTATCGGTCTTTTCCTTATAAATAGGCACGACCTAGGTCTTTTCCATTCTCCCCCTTCGGTCGTCTTCTTCCTCTCGCTGCTTCTCTGCCGCTCGAGCTTTGCCGCCGCCGCCGCAGATCTTGTCTTCATCGACTCAGGCCACCGCATCAACCTGATTCGACCTAAAGAAAACGCAACGAACCTCCGCTGCAACTCTGCATCTGTAAGTCTCTTTCTTCCTCAACATCAGATCCACATTAGGACCTTCGAGTTCCTTGGTGTTCTTCACTGTTCGTCATGAACTCTTCATAGATTTCATCACCATCGCCATTTCTTGAACTTTGGATAGTATAAAACCGATGCGGTAGTTATTTCGCACCCACTTCAAATGAAAATAAATTCCTTTTCCTGTTCAGAGGCTTTGCTTAGAACTGACACTCGCCTGTATTAGATATTTAGGTCTAGTATATTTTTCTTTTCAGAACAACCATTTGATCCAAAATAATAATGATAGCTTGGTGAAACTTGTTTATGCCAACACTTAGCTGTAGTTGCTTTCTGAGAAAGTCCATAGTCATGGCGGCTTATCTCTCTGGCTTCCTTTTCCTTATATGTCATTAGCCCTTAGTTAAGCCACCATTGCTTGTTTTACATCTTCCACTTTTGACTGTTAACCTGACCGTAAACTGAACCGACACATTATTTCTTTTTCAGTTCTTTGCACGTCATGCCGTCAAAGACACCCACTGTCTGTAACTGGGTCCCCTCATCCATAGCTGAGGAATGGTTAAAAGAGTTCTTCATCGTTGGGTTTCTGCCTTCAAAAAATGTCATGTCTTACCGTGCCCCTAACCTGGAGGAAGAACGCCCCAACCCAAAAGACGGAGAAGTGATTGTTTTCACTAACCATATGAACCGTGGTTTCTCACCGCCCGGTTCAAAATTCTTCAGAGGGGTTCTTCATTTTTTCAAACTCCATCCTTAGGACCTCGGACCCAATTCTATTTCCAACATTTGTAAATTCCATGTACTCTATGAGGTGCATCTTCAGCAAGAGCCGACCGTAGAGCTGTTTAGAGAGTATTTTTATCTGAATTGGCAAAACGAATGCACCAACGGTCCAAGCTTAGAACTTGGAGGCATCTCGATTCAGCATCGTCAGGGTGCTGTCTTCCCTCTCATCGTCTTACCAAGTCACCCAAACGACTGGAACCAAACTTGGTTTTATTGTCAGGATATCTCTCCAGCAAAAGAGAAACCGCTGCCGGGTTACCGCCTCGGTCGTCTTGACTCCAAGTTCTCCCTTCCGGATAAACTCACCGTAGCTGAACGCAAGAGGCTACTTCCATCCATCAAAAGAATCAATGCCTTGTTGGGGAATAGTTTAACTGGAGTAGATCTGACCCACTGCTGGATCTCATGCCGGGTTATTCCATTAAGCCGTCGATCAAAACTGATGTATGAATATGTTGGAGGCTCGGATGACTCTCTTCATCACAGCCCAGTTGAACTCAGCGAAGAAGGCATTGTTTCAATGTCAAACCTTTTGGTGAACGGGAAATATGAAGACTGCAGCATTATTGGGTTAAACCCGTTCTGCAAGCTTAACCCGATACCAGAAGTAAGCATATCCTGATCTCTTTTCCTTTGTATTTTTCCCAGCCGTATTGTTTATCACCGATCCTTCCTCTTGTCTTTGTAGGCCAACTTTGACTTTTGGAAAGTGAAATACGATCATGAAGCTGCCAAGAAGGCGAAACTTGCCGCCATGAACTCCAAGAAATCAACCCGGAGAACGAAGAAGAAAAAGAAAACCACCGTTGAAGACTTGATGACACATCTGACTCGGAGGTAGCCCTTGATTCCCTTGGCCAACTTTTTAACAATCTTATTGACACTGATCCTTACCAAGATGACACTAGGGCTAGTCAAGCCGGGGAAGCAGAGGTAACTATCATTTCCTCCGACTCAGAGCCATTACCAAGACACAAAGCTCGACGAGTGATCCGTAAAGTAAGGTTTTCTAACCCGTTAGCTCACTTGGATCCCAACTTTCATTTGAAAAAGCGGCAACATGAAAGCCGCCGTGAAGCTGAGATTGAAGATGAACCGGCTGTTGACTTCCAATAGACCCCTCGGAAACGCCCGAACGAGGTTTTACTTTTACTGTCCTTAACTTGTTTTAATGAATCTTGCTCATTGTATTCCTTTTAACTCCTTTGTTTTACCTTTTCAGGAGGTGTCTCGTTCGTCAGGCGACTCATCACAAACACAGTTTCCGGCTTTCAAGACTGCTCCTGGGTAATTAAAAATCCTCTTTTCTTCCGAGTTTGATCAATTGTTATCTTAATGCTGACTATCCTGCAATATTTTTGTTTAGCGGTCAGGCTAAGTCCAAGAAGGCGAAGGCAACAAAACCAGCGGAAGACCCGCCAGTACTTGAAGGAAATATGCCCTAGAGGCAATAATAAAGTTATTATTTATTTCCTTATATCATGATAAATGTTTATTATTCATGCTAGAATTGTATTAACCGGAAACATAAGACATGTGTGAATACATAGACAAACAGAGTGTCACTAGTATGCCTCTACTTGACTAGCTCGTTAATCAAAGATGGTTATGTTTCCTAACCATGAACAAAGAGTTGTTATTTGATTAACGAGATCACATCATTAGTTGAATGATCTAATTGACATGACCCATTCCATTAGCTTAGCACCTGATCGTTTAGTATGTTGCTATTGCTTTCTTCATGACTTATACATGTTCCTATGACTATGAGATTATGCAACTCCTGTTTGCCGAAAGAACACTTTGGGTGCTACCAAACGTCACAACGTAACTGGGTGATTATAAAGGAGTACTACAGGTGTCTCCAAAGGTAGATGTTGGGTTGGCGTATTTCGAGATTAGGATTTGTCACTCCGATTGTCGGAGAGGTATCTCTGGGCCCTCTCGGTATTGCACATCACATAAGCCTTGCAAGAACTGCAACTAATATGTTAGTTGTGAGATGATGTATTACGGAACGAGTAAAGAGACTTGCCGGTAACGAGATTGAACTAGGTATTGGATACCGACGATCGAATATCGGGCAAGTAACAAAGGGAACAACGTATGTTGTTATGCGGTCTGACCGATAAAGATCTTCGTAGAATATGTAGGAGCCAATATGGGCATCCAGGTCCCGCTATTGCTTATTGACTGGAGATGTGTCTCAGTCATGTCTACATTGTTCTCGAACCGTAGGGTCCGCACGCTTAACGTTACGATGACAGTTATTATGAGTTTATGCATTTTGATGTACTGAAGTTAGTTCGGAGTCCCGGATGTGATCACGGACATGACGAGGAGTCTCGAAATGGTCGAGACATAAAGATTGATATATTGGAAGCCCATATTTGGATATCGGAAGTGTTCCGGGTGAAATCGGGATTTTACCGGAGTACCGGGAGGTTACCGGAACCCCCCGGGAGCCATATGGGCCTTAATGGGCTTTAGTGGAAAGGAGAAAGGGGCAGCCCAAGGTGGCCGCGCGCCTCCCCCCTCCCCTAGTCCTATTAGGACTAGGAGAGGTGGCCGACCCCCCTCTCTCTCTCTTTCCCCCTCGGGGAGTCCTAGTCCAACTAGGATTGGGGGGGGGGGAGTCCTACTCCCGGTAGGAGTAGGACTCCTCCTGCGCCCTCCTCCTGGCCGGCGGCCCCCTCCCCCTTGGCTCCTTTATATACGGAGGCAGGAGGCACCTCTAGACACACAAGTTGATCATTGAGATCGTTCCTTAGCCGTGTGCGGTGCCCCCTGCCACCATATTCCACCTCGATCATATCGTTGTAGTGCTTAGGCGAAGCCCTGCATCGGTAGAACATCAAGATCGTCACGACGTCGTCGTGCTGACGGAACTCCTCCCCGAAGCTTTGCTGGATCGGAGCCCGGGGAACGTCATCGAACTGTACGTGTGCTAAGAACTCGGAGGTGCCGGAGTAACGGTGCTTGGATCGGTCGGATCGGGAAGAAGACGTACGACTACTTCCTCTACGTTGTGTCAACGCTTCCGTTGCGATCTACAAGGGTATGTAGATCATACTCTCCTCTTCGTTGCTATGCATCACCATGATCTTGCGTGTGCGTAGGAAATTTTTTGAAATTACTACGTTCCCCAACAGTACTGGCATCTGATTCGGCTAGGCCACCTTCTCCATTAATTGTTGCCCCAGAAGACCCGCCTATTGTCCATGAAGCAAATCCTACGGAGACATCCCTTGTCAAAACCACTATTAACTCTTCTGCGGCTGCTCCGTCAAGATCAACCGACCCACCGTCTCCCCGTGTTCAAGATATTGAAATTACTGGGAGCCGCTTTGTTGAGCCAGGGAACCTGACGGTATTGGCACGATGCACAGCTAAGCAAGAAGCTTTGGAGAGGCGGAAGGTTAGTCTTGATGTTGCCAACTATGACCGTCTTAATGCCAGTGATATCTTATCCGGCTATCTCAGTCATGTACACTCCAGTCGTGATTCTGAGATTGAGATGGTCAAGCAGCTTCAATTGAAGTATGAGGTACGTAGTTTCCGGTTTACCAATATTCCTTCAGCCCCCAAGTCTGTAGATTATGAGAGAAATGGAATAACCTGTAGACATAAAATATAGGCCGAGACCTTTACTTCTGAATCTTTGCCTGATATTAATAGAACAAGACTTCACCCATAGTCCCCAAGGACCGGTTTATTTTGATCATTAATGAATCAGTACTTCAGAATTTAAAACCATCTGTAAAGTACTAAACTTTCCGGTTTATCCTTGATAAACATGTTGAACTGCGTACATTAGCCCCCAAGTGCCAAGTGCTGTTATTTTGTAAAGGACTTGGGACTTCAAATATGCTGGTAGAGTCGTAAAAAATTTGATTTGGCATACATTAACCCCCAAGTGCCAAGTGGTTTATTCGTAAAGTACTTGGGACTTGAATCTTGAATTTGAATGCTAGAATTTAAAACCAAGTCTTGACTTATCTGAATATTTCACAGAATGCATTGTCTGAACTAAAATCTCAACTGAATGACGCAAAGACCCGGCTAGCGAGTCAGGAATCAGAAATCAAGTCTTCCACCTCCAAACTGCAAATAAGCCTTTCTGAAACGGAGAAATTGAAGACCAGCTTTGCTGCCAAAGAGAAAACTTGGGAAGATGAGAAAACACTTCTAACCCGGCGAGCTGAGACAGCCGAAACAGCTCTGAAAGAAATATCAACCGAGCTGAATGGATTAAAGGGCCGGGTGTCTCAGATGGTCGATGCTATCTTTGGTAAACTGCCTTGTTTTGACATTTCGTGTATTTTATGCCAAACCGGAGTATAATCCACCCACTGACTGTTAAATATATGCAGGTCCGCGAAGCAAAAATCTGAGCCAAGACCCATTGATTAAACTGAAGGCCGTATACTCCTTGGTTGAACAATTGTACATTGGTGCACAACGGGCTCTGGCCGCTATCTCTCCTGCAAACCAAGGACCCAACCGGCTTAGCGATGTCCTGAAGAAGCTGTCCATCCTTCCGGCGAGATTCCAAGAAGTAAAACGCTCCTGCGCGCGAGCCGGAGCTTTGACTGCCCTAAGCCGCTCCAAGGCTTGGGTGCCAGACCTAGACCCGACGGACGTGGCAAGAGGTTACCCTACTGTAAAGGAGGACGGATCTCTATTTGATCAGGATGATTTCATAGCATGTGTACGCGAAGTCCGGCCTCAAGAAACTAGTCTTGGAGAGGACACCAATGTGGACAAGTACCAGCCGGGTTTTGATAGTGAAAATAAGAAGATGGCCACTCCTTCATATAAAGTAGCAGATCTGATCCCACCTGTGAGAGAAGATACCTTTGCTCCGGAGATTGACCCAGTCGGCCTGATTGACGACGAAGCCGAATTTGTCGCCATGAACGGCTTTGATTGGTCAAAATCCAACTTCCAGCAAACAGAAGGTGGTGAACCGGTGAGGGAGGGACATTGATCATCTTCCTAGGCTTATAAAGCCTTGTAATAACCTTAGTTAAAACACTGCATGTTTGCTTATTCCATCATGCATAAAGTACCTCTTTATGTGAATCTGTGTTTCAGATGTCAATGTATCCGTTGTTTAATGTTTGTCTCTGCAATGGTTGGACTATGTTCCTATGAACACAAGGAAAAGACTAGCAAGGCGGTTTAAAACCAACTAGGCTTAAACACCTAATGTACAACCCATAAATTTACTTCAATAAGAAAAACAAAGATAAATGTAATAAAGGATAAGGTTTAATACTAACTCTTGAGTTAACGCAGTAGGTAAGCGCGTATAGGTAAAAAGCCATACCTTATCTTTGTTGATGCTTAGATCGCCGGCTTAAATAACCCGGGTGATGAATTGATAATTCAACATGTATGAAAAGTTAATACTCCTTGAATACTCAATGATCATCATATCTTGGTAGCTCGTACCTTTGTATCTTTGAACCACTGGCTTGAATAACTCAGGCGGCTGTGTTGTCCAATAATTGAGACGGCGAAGAAAACCAGGCTATCTTATTTGTAATATTGAAACAACAGAAACTTAAACGCAAGCAACAGATAATAAACATAATTTTAACTCTGTATTCAAAAAGTTGGGGGTTTCTGATTCGAATATGATCAGTAAACTAGACCAAAGGTGTTAAGCTAAGGTTCGAATACGACCATATAGCCCCAGTGGCTTTGGCGTTGCGCCGATCAAGAGGGTACCGACAGCTATGTTCTCTTTGGTTCGAATACGACCTATGTTTGAATAGAAAGCCCCCAAATGACCTTGAGAGGTTTTTAACGACCTTGATTCAAATACGATCCAGGTCGTACTCAAAAGGGGTTAAGATATGATTCAGATACGATCAAGAAGCCCCCAAGTGAGTTTGGCCTTGTGCCGATCAAGAGGGTTATGACAGCCATGTTCTCTTTTGTTCGAATACGACCTATGTTTGAACAGGAAGCCCCCAAGTGACCATATGATTTACAGCTAGATTTGGATACGATCATGAGCTGGATTAGAAAGTCTAAACTTGATTCAAATATGACCATCTCCTTAATAGTCATTTGTGAATAAAAAATAATAAAGATACATAGTCTTTGAAAAGAAAAGAGACCGATGGTCTTAATTTATTGCTTATCATTGTATATACCATGTGAACGTATGTACATGATGAGAGCCGGTAGCTCAGGTGTAGTATGGCCGAAGTTGAGCGATGTTCCACGGCCGGCGGGTCTCTTCCTCCGACTTGCGTGAGTCTTTGTGCTCTCGAACATCAATGAGGTAATATGACCCGTTGTTTAAGTTCTTACTGACCACAAAGGGCCCTCCCCAAGGTGGGGATAACTTGTGTGCGTCTGACAGATCCTGGACGAGCCGGAGCACCAAGTCGCCTTCTTGAAAAGTTCTGGACTTAACCCGGCGGCTGTGATAACGACGCAGGTCCTCTTGATAAATTGCTGACTGCGCCGCCGCTAAGTCTCTTTCTTCGTCTAACAAGTCAAGCGCATCCTGTCTGGCTTTCTCATTGTTAGCTTCAACATAAGCCGCCACACGGGGCGAGTCATGATGGATGTTACTAGGCAACACTGCTTCTGCTCGATAAACCATGAAGAAGGATGTGTAACCCATAGACCTGTGGGGCGTAGTGTTGATGCTCCATAACACTGAGGGTAACTCCTCTACTCAACAACCTGGCGTTCGCTGTAAAGGAACCATAAGCCGGGGTTTTAGGCCCTTCAGAATTTCCTGATTGACTCTCTCCACTTGACCATTGGATTGAGGATGAGCTACGGAAGAAACATCAAGCCAGATGTGCTCTTGCTGACAAAATTCTTCCATAGCCCCTTGGGATAAATTAGTGCCATTGTCTATGATGATACTGTGTGGAAAACCAAAATGGAAGATTACTTTTTTTCATGAACTGAGTCGCCGTGGCTGCATCACACTTACTCACAGGCTCCGCCTCAACCCACTTGGTGAACTTATCAACAGCCACCAAGAGATGTGTCTTTTTATCTTTAGATCTTTTGAAAGGTCCCACCATGTCAAGCCTCCAGACCGCGAACGGCCACGTGATTGGAATCATCCGGAGCTGTTGAGCCGGCACATGCGCTCGTTGTGCAAATTTCTGACATCCATCACATCTACTGACCAGATCTTCTGCATCAGCGTAAGCCGTCAACCAGTAAAACCCGTGGTGAAACGCCTTGGCCACTAAAGACTTTCACCATGCGTGATGACCACATTCGCCTTCATGGATCTCACGAAGGATTTCTTGGCCTTCTTCGGGGGAAAAACACCGTTGAAATGCTCCGGAAACACTGCGATGAAATAACTCTCCATCCAAAATCGTCATGGACTTAGACCGTCGGGTTATCTGTCAAGCCAGGGTCTCATCCGCCGGCAACTCTCCCCGGGTCATGTAAGCCAAGAACGGCACCGTCCAATCTGGGATGACGTGTAGAGCTGCCACCAACTACGCCTCCGGGTCAGGAACAGCTAAATCTTATTATGTGGGCAACTTGACAGAGGGGTTATGCAAAACATCTAAAAAAGGTATTGGGAGATACCGGCTTAGTTGAGATCCTAGCCGGCTCAAAGCATCAGCTGCTTCATTTTTCCGATGGTCAATGTGTTCCAACTGATAACCTTTAAAATATCCTGCAACAGCATCGACCTCCCGGCGATAAGCCGCCATGAGAGGGTCCTTGGAATCCCACTTGCCAGATACCTATTGAGCCACTAGATCTGAATCACCAAGACATCTGACCCAGCTCAAGCTCATCTCCTTTGCCACTCGAAAACCATGGAGCAATGCTTCATACTCTGCTGTGTTGTGAGTGCATGGAAACATCAACCGTAACACATAACAAAATTTATCACCTCATGGGGAAGTTAATACAACTCCAGCCCCCGAGCCTTCCAATTGCCTGGACCCATCAAAATGAATAGTCCAATATGTGTTATCCAGCTTTTCTTCTGGCATCTGCATCTCTGTCCAGTCATTGATGAAGTCAACCAGGGCTTGAGATTTAATCGCAGTACATGGAACATACTTCAGCCCATGAGACCCCAGCTCAATTGCCCACTTGGCAACTCGCCCCGTGGCTTCTCTATTTTGAATAATGTCTCCTAAAGGAGCATAGCTAACCAGAGTGATTGGATGTCCCTGAAAGTAATGCTTAAGCTTCCGACTTGCCATGAACATCCCGTAAACAAGCTTCTGCCAATGTGGATATCATTGCTTAGACTCAATGAGCACTTCACTGACATAATAAACCGGCCGCTGAACCGGACGCTCTCTGCCAGCCTCCTTGCGCTCTACCACCATAGCCACACTAACAGCCCGTGAATTGGCAGCCACGTATAACAATAGCGGCTCTTTCTCAATTGGAGCAGCTAGGATCGGCGGCTCAGCTAGCTGTGCCTTGAAACCCTCAAAAGCAGTGTTTGCAGCGTCGCTCCGAACAAAAGCATCTGTTTTCTTCATTAACTGATACAGAGGCATAGCCTTTTCCCCTAAACGGCTTATGAACCGGCTCAAAGCAGCCACACGACCCGGCAGTCGCTGAACATCATTGACGCAGGTTGGTTTAGCCAAAGATGTGATTGCTTTGATTTTCTCCAGATTAGCTTCAATACCTCGGTTAGACACCAGAAAACCCAAGAGCTTACCAGGTGGCACTCCAAAAACACACTTGACCGGGTTAAGCATCATCTTGTAAACCTGAAGATTATCAAAAGTTTCCTTCAGGTCTGTGACCAAGGTTTCCTCTTCCCTGGATTTCACCACTATATCATCTACATAGGCATGAACATTGCGTCCAATTTGATTGTGAAGACAATTCTGCACACACCGCTGGTAAGTCACCTGGGCACTCTTAAGCCCAAAAGGCATAGACACGTAGCAGAATTCCCCAAAAGGAGTTATAAAAGCTGTCTTTTCTTGATCCTTGACTGCCATCCTAATCTGATGATAACCGGAGTAAGCATCTAAGAAACTCAATCGTGCACAACCCGCCGTAGCATCAATGAACTGATCAATACGGGGAAGAGCAAAAGGATCAGTCGGACAAGCCTTGTTCAAATCCGTGTAATCCACACACATGCGCCAGGTGCCATTCTTTTTTAGTACAAGCACCAGGTTAGCTAACCACTCTGGGTTAAAAACCTCCACAATGAACCCGGCTGCCAAGAGCCGGGCCACCTCCTCTCCGATGGCCTTGCGCCTTTCTTCATTGAACTGCCGGAGAAACTGTCTGACAGGCTTAAACTTTGGATCGATATTAAGAGTGTGCTCAGCGAGTTCCCTCGGGACACCCGGCATGTCTGAAGGCTTCCATGCAAAGATGGCCCGGTTCTCACGGATGAACTTGATGAGCGCGCTTTTCTATTTCGGATCCAAGTTTGCGCTGATGATAAACTGCTTGGATGAGTCGCCAGGTACAAAGTCAACCATCTTAGTGTCATCAGCTGATTTGAATTTTAACTCCGGCTCATGCTCTGTTGTTGGTTTCTTTAATGATGTCATATCCGCCGGATCAACATGATCCTTGTAGAATTTCAACTCATTTGTTGCACAAACAAATTCAGCATAGGCAGCATCCCCCTCTTCACATTTCAAGGCTATCTTCTGGCTCCCATGGACTGTAATGATGCCCTTGTGACCCGGCATCTTGAGCTGCAAATACACGTAGCACAGCCGAGTCATTAACTTGGCATAAGCCGGCCGCCCAAACAGAGCACGATATGGGCTTTTGATCTTAACCACTTCAAAGGTTAATTTTTCTGCTCTGGAGTCATACTCATCCCCAAAGGCTACCTCAAGTGCGATCTTACCAACTGGGTATGCCGACTTACCGGGTACCACACCATGAAAAACAGTGTTGGATTGTTTAAGATTTTTATCCGTCAATCCCATCCGGTAGAACGTCTCATAGTAAAGGATGTTGATGCTGCTGCCTCCATCCATGAGTACCTTAGTAAACATGTGCCCACCAACCTGAGGTGCCACTACCAAAGCCAAGTGACCTGGATTATCAACCCGGGGTGGGTGATCCTCTCTGCTCCACACAATAGGCTGCTCCGACCAACGTAAATAATGTGGGATTGCCGGCTCAATGGCATTAACGGCCCTCTTGTGAAGCTTCTGGTCCCTCTTACATAAACTGGTAGTAAAGACATGATACTGTCCACTACTCAGCTGCTTCGGGTTGCTCTAATAGCCGGATTGCTGTTGCTACTGATTTCCTTGGCCATGCGGCTGATTATATCCTCCTTGGTGACTAGGGTAACCCTGACCGTGGAAACCTCCTCCGCTTGAACCAGCGCCTAGGCCCTGAAAGCCGCCTCCACCTGAGCCGCCACCTGGGCCATGACCCCCATCAAATGTGTTTGAATTTTTAAACGCCTTCATGATCGTGCAATCCTTCCACGAGTGGGTGGCTGGTTTCTCCCGGGTGCCGTGTTTTGGACAAGGTTCATTCAACAACTACTCAAGGGTGGGGCCTGACCCGCCCGATCGAGGGGGTTGTCTGCCCTTGCGCCGCTGATTACCGCCCTGCGCATTGGTATTGGCAACAAACACATCAGCCTTACGCTTATTACCTCCTTGATTCGCCGGGTTATGCTGGTGACCCTTGCCAGTGCCGTTCTTCTTTCCCTTCGTTGCCTTTTCTTCGTCAGACACCGGGTCTTTGGTGGTATCAGAATCAGCGTACTTGACAAGAGCCGCCATCAACGTTCCCATGTCGTTACAGTCACGTTTAAGCCGCCCTAGCTTCTGCTTCAAAGGTTAAAAACGACAATTTTTCTCCAACATCAAAACTGCTGAGCCGGCATCCATCTTATCAGATGAATGTATTATCTCCTTAACCCGGCGCACCCAATGGGTTGTAGATTCTTCATCCTCTTGCTTGCAATTGGTCAGGTCCACAATCGACTTGGCTGCTTACATGTATCCTTAAAGTTCTGGATGAACCGCGCCTTTAACTCTGCCCATGAGCCGATAGAATTGGGTGGTAATCCTTTCAACCAGGTCTGAGCCGTTCCATCCAACATCATGGTAAAATACTTGGCCATTGCAGTATCGCTAACCTCCAACAGCTCCATAGCCATCTCATAACACTCAATCCAAGCCCCCGGCTGTAGGTCAGCCGTGTAATTAAGCACCTTACGAGGCCCCTTGAAATCCTTGGGCAACTGTTCATTGCGTATGGCTGGGACCAGGCAAGGTACGCCTTCGGTTCTTGTGGCCACACCTGCCTCAACCGAGGCTGCTGGACAAGCCGGAAAGGTTTGGTGAGCCACCCGTTCCGCCTCTTGACGAATCCTCTCCTGATCCGCCAAGTTAAGGGCTCCAGCCCACACCGGCTCATGCCTATATGGCCGGTTGTGGCGTTGAGCATTACTTGACATCTCTGCGGACTCTATGTGCCTAATGTAACTTGGGCTCCGGCTTGGGCGAGGAGTTGAATGAATCCGGTCTCGACTATAGGAGTATGCATCCTGGTGGGCCAAAGCTGTCTGAAGCAATTCTCTTACCCTTCGGGTTTCAATTGCTGCTGGCGAGTCGCCTTCCATCGAGAGAGCCGCCAAACTAGCGGACGCTGCGATGAGGTTTTCCATAGGATTAGAGAAGTGACCTGGAGGTGTTGTCACATAACGAGGAGGAGCTGGATTTATGCGATGTGGCTCTATGGTGCGTGGCTGAACTGGTGCACCGGGCGTTGTGACCCGGTTTGCCTTTGGCGGGTTGCTTCCCCCAGCTCCGGGTGTATGGAACAGGTTCCTCGGATCCAGCATTAGAGGCAGGCGCGACTGATTTTTCTGATGCCTCCTTCTGATAACCTCGTTTGATGCATTAAGATCCACCGAGAGCTGGAAGGTTTCTGCTTGAAGCTGCTGAGCACGAGCATCCAAAGCTGCTCGTTCTGCTGCCATCTGGGTTTCCTCCGTGGCTAGATTTTCCTTAGCCTGCACCATCTCCTCCCGCACGCGTGCCACTTCTGCGTCATGCTGGGCTTTATCCGCCGGTTCTACCGCAGTGGTTAACAGAGTCGTCAGTCTATCCATGATGTCCATTAGAACCTGAGCCGGGGGTCGCGCAGGGTCTCCTGACCTGGCAGCTGCCGACCCGATGGCTGCCGCTGTCGCTGTGGTGGAGTTTTGCCCGGGCTGTGTCCCTGCCATGAAGACTCCGGCCTAATTCGGCGGCTCAAGGGGGTCCGGAATACTGCTGCCATCGGAACAACCCCCGAGCATGCCGTCTTGCAGTTGGTACAACGAGTCCGTCTGACCTGTTGATGATGCATTATCAGAGCAGATGGTCGTCTCCCCGCCTTCCATTGATCCTTCGGAGTATTCACTGCCATGGATGCAGCCTACGAAAGCATGCTTCACAACAGATTGAGCACGCGCAGACCCGGCGCGCTGAGCCGTTTCGATGAGATCGGTGTGGACGTCCGGCTCAGGGCCTGTCTCGCCGATCTGGCCGATGAAGACGTGAATTCCGCCGAAGGGGACCCGGTACCCGTACTCGATCGAGCCGGCCTCGGGGCCCCAGCCTTCTTCGTCGATGTAAAGCTTGCCGCGACGACTCTTGGTCATCCGGCCCACAGCGTATCCCTTGAGCCCTTCGAAGCTGCCCTTTAAAAACACAAATCCACCATGCGCTGGCCCCACGGTGGGCGCCAACTGTCGTGGAATTTTCACGGCAGATATCCTAGAGCAAGGACTTAGTCGTAGGGCCATCGCACTAGGAAGCTTAAAGGGGTTAATCGGGACAAAGGACACGAGAGAGTTTTTATACTAGTTCGGCCCCTTACGATGAAGGTAAAAGCCTACGTCTAGTTGGGATTGGTATTGCTGAGGTTTCGATCTCCAAGAGGCTCAACTCGTCGGCTTGGTTATCGACTAGGTTGTTACTTGCCCTAAACCGCCACCGGGTCATCCCCTTATATACACGGGTTGACGCCTGGTGGCCTACAGAGTCCCGGCCGACTCATAATCGTGTCCGGCTCGGTGACCTTCTTTACATGCCTTTCTGTACAAGTATTTCCTTACATACGGCGGTTTATTGTATCAGGCCTTAAACCGGCCCCAAGCCTTTGGGCCTTCTATAAGACTTAATAAACTACAATCTTTGAATGTTTACTGGGCTTCTTGTGTAACCCGCCATTGAAGCTGACCCGGCCCCTCCTGGGCGGGTCTCAACTGATAGTAATATCCCCGACACATTGCCTCTTATTGCTTTCAATTTTTTTTCTCATGTCAACATAGAACAATAGAAGTGTTGTGTTTATTTTGTAATTTTTCGGGGTTCGTTTGGACATTGCTATGCATTAAGTGAGTTTTCAATGTATTTATATGCATAATTCAAATTTGAACTACATACACAGTGAACTCCTTTCAATTCTATTTTTTTAAACACACAGTACAAGCGTAGTAACTCACTTACCCAATCCTTCCGATTCAGCAGGTGTGCAATTGCCATCTGGTTAAAAGGAAATATACTATTGTTGTCACACCCTAGCTAGTTCAAGCATTAGACTGTGCATCATGTTTAAATTTCTCTTAAATTTGAAATGGGGAAAGCAGAAACCCCCAACACCCCCCTGGAAACAACTAGGGTTACTAAAATTATTTTCAATGAACCTGAAATGCCCTTCTAAAAGGTTCACCCTCTTTGTCTTAGGTTAGAACCTCTGGCAAAAATTGGTGCACAATTTTCTAGGTCAACAGAAGGTCATTGAATTAAATCATAAGTATTTGAATTTGGGCATTTAAATGCTATAAAATAATTTAAATGCTCAAATAATTCTGGGAATAAATGTTCCTGTTGGAAATAATCTAAACAGAGGCCACATTTATTTTCAGGATTTTTGGAAACGTTTTAGTATTTTTAATAAACCTAAACAGTTGTAGTTAAATAGAAAACAGAAACAAAATCAAAAAAAGAGAGAGAAGGAAGCCCAACTGGGCCTTACCTGTGCTGGCCCAGCCACCTGGCCCGGCCCAGCTGACTGGCCTCGCCAGTCGTCGTCCTCCTCGCGCCAGAAGGCAGGGGCGCGTGCTTGCCGCGCGCCGGCCACGCGCCGGCCACCTCCTGCTTCCGCCGACGCCCGGGAGATGGCTAGAGGTGCCACGCGACCCCCACGTCCCCCTCTACTCCTCGCTCACTCTCCCCCTCATCTCCCTCATCCTCTCCCGCGATGGCCGAGCGCGTACCTCGCCGCCGATCACCGTAGTCACCGCCAGAGACATCCCCTCGCCCCTCCGACGAGCCCATTAGCTCCGCCTCGACTCCCTCGTCCTCCCCATCGAGCCACGCATCGCCGGAGGCCCTGCAACACCGCCTTCGCCCTCTTCTTCAACCTCGGGCACCCGAGCCATCTCCGGTCGATTCGCCGTCGCCAGGACCTCCCCGAGCTCGCTGACCCCCTCTCCGACCCCGCTGTGAGCTCCTTTTCTTTTTCCCCTAGCTCCCGTGGTCGTTTGGCCCATGTAGCTCCATCTTCCACCACGGCCGAAGCTCGCCGACGCCGTGCCTCATCGCCGTCATGGCCAGAGCCACAGTGGCTTGAAGCCGGGCACACCACCGTGCTCCACACCTCACCAGGAGCACGTAGCACACACCAGCGCCTCCTGTAGCGCCCTGCGTCGCCTAACCCGCCGTTGGCCGAACTCCAGACGCCGCTGTCGAGCTCGCCGGCGTCGTTTCCGGCGTCCCCGTGTCCAACAACTTGCACCACTGGATGTGGCAGCTCCCCAGCTACGCGTAGCACTTCTCTGCCGTCGATTTGGTCACCGGAGGACTAAATCCGAAGCCCTCCACCGTCTCGGGCCTCGCTGGCGTCGAGTCGCCGGCGAGTTGACCCGGTTTGACCCCTGGGTGGGCCCAGGTAGACCCCCCCTGAGTCTATGACAGGTGGGGCCGGTTTGCTAACTAATTTAGGATTATTTTTAATTAATTTTAATTAAATCAGTCACTGACATGTGGGCCCAGGCCCCACTGACAGCTAATTAGTGTTATTCTAATCCTGCTAATTAACTGAGAGGCTGACAGAAGGGGCCCACCAGTCAAGTTTGACCTGGGCTGGCGCCTTTGACCTGCTGAGGTCAGCATGACGCAATGCTCACGCAGTAATGCATTTTCTGGATTTATTTTTATTCAGGAAATTCCAGAAAATGTTAAAACTTCTAAAAATCATAGAAATTCAACCGTAACTCCAAATGAAATAATTTATATATGAAAAATTATCAGAAAAATTCAATCTATCCATCTGTAATGGTTTCATGCATGACAAAACAAGTTTACCTTGCTGTTTAGGCAGAATAAGGAAATGCACTATTAAGGCCATGTTTAATGAGCTAATATTTGAATCTTTGATTCAAATGAGTTCATTCCTTTCTGTTATAGCTTGCATTAGGCCAAGACACATTCATATTGCCATGTCATAGCATGCATCATATTGTTGCATATCGTCATGTGTTGATTGTGTTCCGATGTGTTCTTCGTGGTAGGTTCTGCCTCCGAGGATATTCACGAGTATCCAACTGAAGGGCAGTATCCCACTACCACTCCATCAGGCAAGCAACCATTGATCATTCCGATACAAACCCATGTTCTCGCTTCTGCTCTTGTTACTGCATTAAGACAACGTGATTCAAACTGCTGTGTGCTATGGTAGTTGAACCCTTATCCTCTGCATGACCTGTCATTGCCACAGTAACTAGATGAAACCCACTAGCATGTGTAGGAGTTGATTGAGCCATGTATGTGATTCCTACCTTGCTATGCCTGCTATGCTTAGAGTTGTGTTAGGTCTGGTTCATCTAGGTGATGGGCTAGAGTGAAATGCTTATGTTGGTAATGTGAGGGATGTGTTGTACGTGTTTTGGTAAAGGTATCGATGAGAGGCCATGTAGGAGTACATGGTGGGTTGTTTCATTGAGGCCATCCATAAGAACTGAGATCTGTATGCGTAATTTAAGATTCAGATACTACCACACATTGGGCCCGAAACCAATGGACCCTCTCGGCTTCTTATTCACCCTAGTACTCTGTCCAGGAGTTGCAAATAGTTTCTGGTGTTTGTAGGTTATGTGTTGGCGGCCGTGCGTAGCGTTGACCCTAGGGGTGGCTATGTTGCAGTAGATACACCGTGGCCGGGTATGCCAGGCGCCCGTTTGGCGTCTCGGGACCTTGTTCACATTGTTCGGGGTCGTATGTGGAAACCTCGGCCGGACTTCCTGTGGATGGAACCTAGATAGGCGATAAACCTGGACTAGAGACTTAAGTGTTTAGGTAGGCCGTGGCCGACACCCTCGCTGGGCTTTCGCTTGAAGGTTGCCGAGTACATGTCATGTAAACGGCGGTAAGTGGTGAAAGCGTGTATGAAGAAGTACACCCCTGCAGGGTATAAAACTATTCGAATAGCCGCGTCCGCGGTAAAGGACTACTTGGTTGCCTATACAGTTCATAGACAAGTTAATGGATACTACTAAAAGACTCAAGATAAGTGTGAGTACCGAGGATGGCCCTCTCGTAGGATGACGAGGGAGGATCCCCGGTGGAGTATTGTGTTGGTGAGTAGTGGACTCGTGTGCGAAAACTATTTTACTGGTGAAGTTCCGTAGGATAGTTTAGCCAAGAGTCAAAGCTGGCTTGCTGCATTAACCCCACCACCTTCTTGAGAATAACCATGTATAGTAGGTTCTGATGTAATACTTGCTGAGTACCTTTGTACTCATGTTTGCTTAATTACTGTTTTCAGACGACAACACCGCCCCCTCCAATGGGTTCAACGTAGACCTTGACGTCGACGAGTGACTAGCCACCCAGGTGGCAAGAAGCCTTCTTTCTTTCTAGAGTCTGTACTGAGACTAGTTGCTTCCGCATGTGCTTGTATGTTTGTATGACTTGAGTGTCGGGTCATGTGACCCCTATCTGTATGAACATGTTATGTATGGCTCTCTGGAGCCTTTAAATAAAGTACTTGAGTTGTAGAGTTTTGTTGTGATGCCATGTTGTATGTACCACTAGTAGAAAACAGGGCTATGGTCCAGGCCGGCTCAGCCCATTAGTCCCGGTTCAGTCTAGAACCGGGACCAATGTGGGCATTGGTCCCGGTTCGTGAGCCCAGGGGGCCGGCCGCGCCACGTGGGCCATTTGTCCCGGTTCGTCTGGACCTTTTGGTCCCGGTTGGTGGGACGAACCGGGACCAATGGGCCTCGCTCCTGGCCCACCACCATTGGTCCTGGTTGGTGGCTTGAACCGGGACCAAAGGCTCCCCTTTAGTCCTGGCTCATGTCACCAACCGGGACCAATGAGGTGCCTATATATACCCCCTCGCGCAAGAGCAGAGCACAGTGCTCTGTTTTTTCTGGCCGAGGGGGAGAGGGCTTTGTGGTGCTCTAGCTCACCTCCTATGCACATGAGGTGTTCGATGGAATGCCCGAGCCACACTACTTAAGCTTTCTCCTCTCGAAGCTCGACCTCCAAGCTCCATTTTCCTCGAGATTTGTCTAGATTTAGCGGTCCGTCACGCCCCGTCCCCGTCTTCACCGCCGTCGATCACCCGCGCCGATCTCATCACCGACACCGCCGTGGTGAGCCTCTTGTTCTTATCTTCTTTCTGAAAGGAAAAATATTCTTACTTGTATGTTTAGATAGATACTTGTACCATTTTCTTACATTTTTTATTGCATCTTATATAGTGCGTTGGTTTTGGTATCCACCCCCGTCGGCCCACATCCTGTCTATGATTCGGATTTGGTATGTATATTATCTTTATAACTATTGGTTCATTTATTGTTTATGAAAATTATGCCGACCAACGTGACATAGATTTTATTTATCTAGGATGTATGTGAATCGGAAATGCCAACCGACCCTATTGTCGAGAGGTTAAATTTAGTTGAAGAAGAAAACAATTTGTTGAAGGAAAAAATAAAAAAAATTGAGGAGGAGAAGATGATATTGGAGTTGCATGTTGCGGATGTCGTCGATGATCACAAGATCAAGATGGATGCAATGCGCTTGAAGATTAGAAAGATTAGAAAATATGCCATTCATACCGAAGCTTGGTATCATTATGCCGTTGGATCAATTGTTACCTTGGTTGCGATTATGATCGCATTTGTTTTCACATTGAAATGTTTTACATAGTTTCAATGTATGGTTTAATTAATTAGATGCTCTGGAGAGCTATATGTTATTAGATGAGAACTATGTATGCACTTTGGTTTTAATGTGATGATGAACTTCTATTAATTTGGACACTTAATTATATATAATCCACGCAGATGAACCGGCAATGGATGTACGGTGATAGACACACCCGCGAGTACATTAAGGGCGTGCATGAGTTTCTCGATGCGGCTGAGGCAAACAAGCAGAATGGTTTTATGTGTTGTCCATGCACTGAATGTGGGAATACGAGGTCTTACTCTCACCGGAAAATCCTTCACTCCCACCTGCTTTACAAGGGTTTCATGCCACACTATAATGTTTGGAAGAGGCACGGAGAAATAGGGGTTATGATGGAAGACGACGAAGAAGAAGAGTACGATGACAACTATGTGCCCCCTGAATACGGTGATGCTGCAACGGGGGGAGCTGGTGAAGATTAAGAGGAACCAGACGATGTGCCCAATGATGCTGCCACGGGTGAAGCTGCTGAAGATCAAGAGGAACCAGATGATGTGCCGATGATGATGATCTCTTCCGGGTCATTGTCGATGCAAGGACGCAATGCATTAGTCAAAAGGAGAAGCTGAAGTTCGATCGCATGTTAGAGGATCACAAAAAAGGGTTATACCCCAATTGCGAAGATGGCAACACAAAGCTCGGTATTGTACTGGAATTGCTGCAGTGGAAGGCAGAGAATGCTGTGGCTGGCAAAGGATTTGAGAAGCTACTGAAAATATTGAAGAAGAAGCTTCCAAAGGATAACGAATTACCCGACAGTACATACGCAACAAAGAAGGTTGTATGCCCTCTAGGATTGGAGGTGGAGAAGATACATGCATGCCCTAATGACTGCATCCTCTACCGCGGTGCGTACAAGGATCTGAACGTATGCCCGGTATGCGGTGCGTTGCGGTAGAAGATCAGACGAGATGACCCTGGTGATGTTGACGGCGAGCCCCTCAGGAAGAGGGTTCCTGCGAAGGTGATGTGGTATGCTCCTATAATACCACGGTTGAAACATCTGTTCAGAAACGAAGAGCATGCCAAGTTGATGCGATGGCACAGTGAGAACCGAAAGAAAGATGGGAAGTTGAGAGCACCCGCTGACGGGTCGCAGTGGAGAAAAATCGAGAGAAAGTATTGGGATGAGTTTGCAAAGGACCCAAGGAATGTATGGTTTGCTTTAAGCGCGGATGGCATTAATCCTTTCGGGGAGCAGAGCAGAAATCACAGCACCTGGCCCGTGACTCTATGTATGTATAACCTTCCTCCTTGGATGTGCATGAAGCGGAAGTTCATTATGATGCCAGTTCTCATCCAAGGCCCTAAGCAACCCGGCAACGAAATTGATGTGTACCTAAGGCCATTAGTTGAAGAACTTTTACAGCTGTGGAATGGAAACGGTGTACGTACGTGGGATGAGCACAGACAGGAGGAATTTAACCTTAAGGCGTTGCTGTTCTGTGACACCCCAAAAATTTGGCCTTGTTTTAATGAATTAAAATTTTTCCCAGGAATTAAAACTTTGAATTTCTGAGCTCCATTTTGATTTTTAAATCATTTCCTTCCCTGTTATGATGAGTTTTTCCCAAAGAGAAAACTTTTCAAATATGTCATTGGACATATTTAATCTCTCAAGAGAAAATTTCCCTTATTTAATATAACTAATTAAATAATTAAGTTGGTTGATCTTTACTTTCTTGAAAATGGTTTTTCAAGGTTAAATGGCCATATTTGAACTACAACCATTTGATAGATTCACTTAAAATTCCCACAAAAATTTGGAGATGTCATGTGATGCTTTTAAATCACTTTTATGCAAAAATATCTTTTATTCATGTTATATTTTGAGCTCTACACTCAATTTTTCTTCTCTGGTCCAGAGTGCAATTTGCACTACAACCCATTTAAATATTTCTTTCTGGCCTCCACCAAAATTATGGGATGTTGGTAGTAGCATATGATTCAACTTTATGCAAAAACTAGTGCTGTTCTTTGAAAATTTGAGTGAATCAACCTCTTTTTCATTCTGGTCCAGCCTTGTGATTTCTACTGCAACTCTATTTAATTTTGCTCCAAAGATCTTGTGCTTTCTCCTACTTGTAGACAGCCCTACCAAATCCCTAGATCCAGGAGCATGCACCCATTGGATTAATTTTGGTTCATGAAATAATGTCATTTATTTCTTGTCCAGAATTGAAGTTTTGCAAAACTTGCACTAGCAAGTTTGTGCTTTTCACAAACTAACCTCACCACTCTCTCTTGCATCTAAGGAGACCCTGATCTGGAGAATTTGGCCACCCCAAGAAGAGCCTAGGTACCTGTGGCATTTTGTCAAACACCTGGAGAGCATGGCCAGATTTGACATGATCTTGAATTTGCTTTGTGAACTCGGTCTCCTGACCTAACCACCATGCCCATTCACCCTCTATCTAACCCTAACCTAGCCCTGTTTCTTCCCAGCCTCAACCGCGACCTCTAGCGTGCTCTGGCATTGTGTCGAGCACATCCCGTGCGTGCCCAGAGCGCGATCAGAGCGTGCGTTTGGCACGCGTTTTGCACGTGCCGCGCCCGAGCCGACGCGTCGCGCCCCTGGCCTTGCCACCACTTCAGAGCCACGCCACTCACTCCCTTCTCACCGCTATGCGCCAAGCCGCCCCTCGCCATGCCCGGCAGGCCAAGAGCTAGCCGCCGCAGCCGCCCGACAGCCTCTGCCCATGTCGGCGCCGCCGAGCCTTCCTCCGCTCGCCAGCTCGCCCTTGGAGCAGTAGCCGCTCGTCCGCTAGCTCCTGCCGCCATCCCCAGCCTCGCCACGATGCCCTGCAGCTACAGAATGGTGGTCGCCGGAGAGCTTATCCACGGCCGCCGCGGAACCGCCTTGCCACGCCTATAAAAGGAGCCCCGAGCTCATCTCCGCACGCAGGCAGTCCCAAGCCACCTCCCGAGGACCCCCATTGGCAGCCAATCGACCCGGGGAGGCCTCCTTCCTCATCTCCGGCAACCGCAGCCGCCGCCACTACCCCGGCCATTCCGGCACCACCAGGGCCTCCCCCTCTCCGTTCTCTCCGCCAAGAGCTTCCTCATCCTCCCGTGAACCATTCCCA
Organism: Triticum urartu; assembly: GCF_056163025.1. NCBI lineage: Eukaryota > Viridiplantae > Streptophyta > Magnoliopsida > Poales > Poaceae > Triticum > Triticum urartu. Next base: position 725,040,481 of record NC_141879.1, read on the forward strand.
CTACTCAATTTTGATCGGGACACACCACGGGACAAAAATCACCTTCCCCGACGGTCTCCATCCGCCGCGAAGCTCGCCGCCGGCAGCTCCGTCCATCCCCGAGACCATATCGACCACCGGAGTGACCGTCTTGATCCCCTGAGCACGCCGATGGCCTCCGTTCCCCGAACGGTGCCGTCATTCGCCGGTGAGCCTCGCTGGAGCCCCGCCCCGCTCGGGCAGAGGAGGGAGAAGACGCGGGCGACTGGTCAAACCTGACCAGTGGGCCAGGCGGGCCCACCGTCAGTGACCCAGCGCCGGTCCACGCGGGTTAAGTGGAAGCGCATTTCCAAAATACGCTTTCGACGTGTACGTGTCTATTCGAAACGTTTTCTTTTCTGTTTTATTTTAAATAACAGATTTTGACCACAACTTTGACTGCCTATAACTTTTTAAATATAACTCCAAATGAATTAATTCTTTTTCCTACATCTCTCAAATATTGTCTAGTTTATTTTAAGATTTATTTGAAAATTTTCCAAACAACTTTTTTTTACTGTTTTTGAAATATGTGTTATTTGCATATTTTTGGAAATAGGATTTTTGGGAGAGAAGGAAGCTTTCAAAAATTTTGGAGAGCACCCCCACCTCTCCACACCATTAAAGGCAAGCATTCTGAACCCCGGAATAATATTGTTGGTATGTTAGTTGACACGTTTATAACACCACCTTATATCGGAGAGCTTGTTATTTCATGTGATATGATCATTTGCATGAGGCATATTAGTGATTTCCTTGCTGTTGGAAATGAATATACTTGTGATGGTAATCACCCTCAATGTGCCTTGCATGCATGCCGGAAAGGAATCCGGGAAAGCCTCTGCCTTGGGTAGGAGTGAGCTTGTCGCCGGTCCCCGTCGGGACGGTTATGTCCGGTATGGCATGGTAAGGTATATTGAGTGGTGATTTTGTTGATTGAAATATATTTGTTTACATGTCATGCAGGGAACTTATAAACCTCCTGAGTCGACCGTAGACCGAGTCTTGTTTCAAGTAACCCCCATACTTGCTATGTACTACCACTTGTCCCTGCCGCAGGTAGGGTATGGTTCAGTAAGTCGTCAACCCCTTTCGAGCACACACCGTACAGAGAGGCCATGGTGGAAGATATCGGTTGTAGCCGGTAGGCATGCCACCTGGTCCGGGGGCATGGGTGTTTCCGGTTGAGACCGAGAGGGGAGGCCACCCCTTAGAGCGCGCGATATAAATTTGATCCCATGCTACGCGAGGTTGTAGCCTCCCCACTTAGAGTTTTGCTTAACAAGTGTCGTGGGTGATTCCAGACACCGATGAGCTAAGCTGGTGTGTGCAAGTTAGGCGTGTTTTCTACTAAAAGACCATAGACGGAATTAGTCCCGATGGACTAAAGGAATCCGTTACTCGTGGGTAAAGAGTACACCCTCTGCAGAGATTAAACCTATTCGAATAGCCGTGTCCATGGTTAAGGATTACAGTCTGGGATGGGTCAAGTGTTGGTCTTAGTGTCGGTCTTCGGAGGAGATATTGTTAAACCAAACTTGGATATCGACTGGTTACTTGTGAGGACCATGATTATTATTTTGTGATTGACTAACCTGTTCCATTATTTGTATTATTGAGTATCCCTGGGACGGTTCTACCTCCTGGATATTCATTGTGATTATTTATCTTGTAAGCCCTTTATGTGGTGTCGCTCAGACGCCCGACTGTGGCATTTCTTTTTAAGCCCTTTATGTGGTGTCGCTCAGACGCACGACTGTGGCATTTCTTTTAAAGCCCTTTATGTGGTGTCGCTCAGATGCCCGACTGTGGCATTTCTTTTTAAGCCCTTTATGTGGTGTCGCTCAGACGCCCGACTGTGGCATTTCTTTTAAAGCCCTTTATGTGGTGTCGCTCAGACGCCCGACTGTGGCATTTCTTTTTAAGCCCTTTATGTGGTGTCGCTCAGACGCCCGACTGTGGCATTTCTTTTAAAGCCCTTTATGTGGTGTCGCTCAGACACCCGACTGTGGCATTTCTTTTTAAGCCCTTTATGTGGTGTCAGTCAGACGCCTGACTGCGGCATTTTATTCCCACTCTATTACTGCTTATTCATGTTGCATGAAAATAACCTGCTTGCATGCATAAAAGATGTTTTATGTATGACTGATGATGTGATCATGGAATTTTTTTAGTGCATGATTATCAATTTTATTATACCTGTGTTCTTAATGTTTGCGAGTACATTCAAAGTACTCACTGGCTTGTCCCTGGCTATTGTCTTGGCCAGATTTCTGCATGGAGAGGAACGTTGCGGTGACAGCCCCGGAAACTAAGCAACAGTGATAGCAGCCTCGCGAAGATAGGAGTTAACCTGGTCAGCTGTTCCCGTGGGAAATGGAGTCCCATACACTGATGATTCACAAACCGCTTCCGCCATCGACCACTAGAAAACCATTTGATGTACTCATAGGCCACAATGGTCTTGTACTACACATTTTGTACTTTTGCTTGGAATTTCTGTAACAAGTTGGTGCCTCATCAGCTAACAGTAATCCTGGGGCTGGTGAGCACAACGGCCATTTTCTGGAAATTTATGTCCGGAAAACCGGTCGTGATAGACTTGGTATCAGAGCCAGGCTGACCATTGGCTAATCCTATCTTAGCCAGGTCTATAAACTTAGGCAAACCAACCCACCAAGCCATAACCAAACCCCAGCCAAGCTTCTCGTGCAAGATAGCCACACAGTAACCCAACACCTTTTGGCAGTCGGTGCCCAACCTATCAACCTAACCTGTCGCTCATGCGCCAGTGACCGGCCCCTAAATAGTCCTTTCTCGCAAGCGTGCGAAGGAAGACTCCGTCCCCTTTTTCCTATAAAAAGGGGCACGCTAGCCCCAACACAGCACAGCACAGCCTCTACCCCAAACCAAGCTACAATGCCTGGCCCCGTCGTGCACAATGAGACCACAGCAACCAACCTTGGAGGCTTTGTGACCATACTCGCAAACCTCACTCGTCGTTCCTATGCGTTAGAAGAGCCCCCAGAATATGTTGTGTACCAAGGACCCATGAGCGGTGAGAACCGTCAATTCTGGGCCACTGTACACATCTACGGTAGGGGTCTAGAGCCCGAGCGCCCCTACAGGTTCACGGGAACAACAACTTCCTTTGAGCTTCAAGCCATCCAACTAGCTGTTCGAGAGACTATAGTTCATCTCCGGCACTTGTCGCCCAGAGTTAACTGTCGCTCGTTCCACTACTACCCCAGACGTGAAGGGTATGGTAGACCACCCCAAGTTGCCAACGGAGATCACGAGACGGATCCTTCATTGTTGCACCTAGTGCGCTATGTAAGTGCACTAGAGGAACTGTGCGATCAAATGACTATTGATCTAATCGCAGCTCGTGGAGAGCTGGTTCGTCGAGCCCCGGCGAGAGAAGAAAACGAGCCCAACGCCGACAACCCAGTCGTGCTGTTTGGACACCCGATCGAGTCCCTGAGATCTGCCCCAGCCATAGGCCAAGGTGCTGCGATAACCCCAGAGGTGCTTTGTCGCATATTGGGAGCACACTCCAACGGGATTGTGGCCAACAATCCCCGAGATGGTCCTCATCGCTACCCCGAGCCTGCAGCCCCTCAACCCACTCCAGCTAATTCCGAGGACGAGACCCGTGGAGGAGCCTCAAGGCACGCCCGCTTGGATGTAAACGAGGTAGACTAAGTCACCCGAGTCGTATCGAGTCCCAGTGTACCCTCGCTTTGTAATCGTGTGGTCTTGTAATTAAATGCTGCCTGTTGTCGTGCCTCTATTTTAATGGTAGCCTTGCCTGGATACGCCAGTATGCAGTATAAGATTTCTATCCTGGACACAGTTACCAAAAATCACCCAGTCAACCCCACAGTAACACATCACTATAGTGAAATGTGAGAATCTGTGGCTTGACCCTGACACTTGGGACAGAGCTGAAAATTTTCTTTACCATTCACCTCGGTAAAATGACCCAGCTCCGGTGCTATAAAAAGGCCACCGCGTGACCTTGCCAAGAACCTCTCACCTTGTGCCCCACCCTCACAACCATTTCTTGCCATGCCGAGCCCCAGCATTTATCTGAGAACCCCAGATGCAACCCCAGGAAGTTTTGTCAAGATATTGCGGGATTTTACCTGCAGTACCATGGGCGCTACCCAGCCACCCCAGTACGAGCTGTTCAAATCGAGAATTACCCCTTCCACCTCAAGATATTGGGCAGCAGTACACATCCCTCCCGTAAACTCAAACCAAGATCCAACGGAGGTCTCCTTCGTGGGGAAATCTATGCCAACCCCACATATGGCCATAGAAGCTGTTGCATACGAAGCGCTTGCTCGCCTTCGATTCGCGGTACCCTATGCCAGCGAACGAGGGTATTATTACTTCCCGAGCCGTGCAGCACCCGGAGGGGTGACATCTTTTCCCGGTGGACGCATTGAGAGAGACCCAGTCCTGGCCAACCTTGTTCAGTACGTCATCGCTCAAGAGCATTTATCCCAACGTGTGATGGGTTATCTTCAGAGCCTCGCAGATTTAAATCCTCAGATCGCCATCGGCAGAGCACTAAGGCCCGACCAGGAGAGACACGTACATCGACTGGTCAATCCACTTCCCCCGATAGAAGAGGAGTGTATCCCAGTACCAGAGACGTTTTCTAGGGACCCCATCCAGTTACCGTTTCCATTTTAGATGTTGCTGCGGTGTTCATTATTGCGACATTTATTTATGTGTGTGACTTATGCGTGATACCCTGAGTTTGTACGACAAGTCAATTAATTGGCTTCTACTAATGTGCGTAGTTTTTGTTGTGGTTTATGCTCCTTTAAATTAACTGTTTTTCCCTCGCAAAATCCTGGAGTGAGATTTCTTTTCCCTGAGTTGCTACATCTGCCTCTTCTCACGACGTGGATTATTTAATTTCACACAGCACCATGCAGCAGACTCACAACCATTACCATTCGAACACATACACTGTTTGCAAAACTTTGCAACGGTGTTACATCTAACTAATCACCCCCTAAAAACAGTTAGCACCCGGCACACCCCATCTACTCCTCATGATCACCACCACCGCGGAGAGCCAACACCCGAGCAGCAGCGTCGCGACGATCGTCGAGGATCATCACGCACAAGAGCACAGAGAGCCCCAGTAGTGTCGCCAGCCCTCCAAATATCAGGATCACAAACCAGTCCGGCATCGCCTCCGCCATTAGAGCCTCACCCGAGCTTCTGTAAGCAGTAATGGAGAAAGAAGGAGGAGGAGGAGTGAGGCCAGGTGTGAGGAAGAAGAGAGGGACACCTCGACCGTTTTTATAGCTCGAGCTCGGTGTACGGTGGGCGAAGTCCACCAACGCCGCTCGTCGCCCGATCGCCGGTGTTCGGAGTCGAATCCACGAGCAGTGCCGACATCACGCTGGCCCGCGAGGGGAGTGCACACTGCCCTAGCAGCTAGCACGCCGCGCACTACCGCGGTACGGCCTAAATGCCCTATGCGCTAGGCGTCGCCGGTAGAGAAAGCGCGGGAGAGAGGGAGAAGAAAGAGCCAGAGGGAGAAGAAGAGGCAGACTGTGGGCCCCGGGTCCACCTGTCAGCCAGAGAGAGCACTGTGCTCTCGGGTACGACCAGCGTATATTTAAATTTAGAAATTATTCTAAATTTATATCTAGCGTAGAATCCCACGTTTTTGTCCCGAACCATAGATCTTTCCACGCAGCACCAGTATTCACACTGTGGTTTTTCACCACTTATTGCCCTCTCACTATAGCCACATCTTTATTGCGTAATATTTTCTTAACACAGCTTTTAACAAATCTTGAGGACGAGATTTTTCTCAAGGGGGGTAGTGTTGTGACACACCAAAAATTTGGCCTTGTTTTAATGAATTAAATTTTTTGCTAGGAATTAAAACTTTGAATTTCTGAGCTCCATTTTGATTTTTAAATCATTTCCTTCCCTGTTATGATGAGTTTTCCCAAAGAGAAAACTTTTCAAATATGTCATTGGACATATTTAATCTCTCAAGAGAAACTTTCCCTTATTTAATATAACTAATTAAATAATTAAGTTGCTTGATCTTTACTTTCTTGAAAATGGTTTTTCAAGGCTAAATGGCCATATTTGAACTACAACCATTTGATAGATTCACTTAAAATTCCCACAAAAATTTGGAGATGTCATGTGATGTTTTTAAATCACTTTTATGCAAAAATATCTTTTATTCATGTTATATTTTGAGCTCTACACTCAATTTTTCTTCTCTGGTCCAGAGTGCAATTTGCACTACAACCCATTTAATTATTTCTTTCTGGCCTCCACCAAAATTATGGGATGTTGGTAGTAGCATATGATTCAACTTTATGCAAAAACTAGTGCTGTTCTTTGAAAATTTGAGTGAATCAACCTCTTTTTCATTCTGGTCCAGCCTTGTGATTTCTACTGCAACCCTATTTAATTTTGCTCCAAAGATCTTGTGCTTTCTCCTACTGGTAGACAGCCCTACCAAACCCCTAGATCCAGGAGCATGCACCCATTGGATTAATTTTGGTTCATGAAATAATGTCATTTATTTTTTGTCCAGAATTGAAGTTTTGCAAAACTTGCACTAGCAAGTTTGTGCTTTTCACAAACTAACCTCACCACTCTCTCTTGCATCTAAGGAGACCCTGATCTGGAGAATTTGGCCACCCCAAGAAGAGCCTAGGTACCTGTGGCATTTTGTCAAACACCTGGAGAGCATGGCCAGATTTGACATGATCTTGAATTTGCTTTGTGAACTCGGTCTCCTGACCTAACCACCATGCCCATTCACCCTCTATCTAACCCTAACCTAGCCCTGTTTCTTCCCAGCCTCAACCGCGACCTCTAGCGTGCTCTGGCATTGTGTCGAGCACATCCCGTGCGTGCCCAGAGCGCGAGCAGAGCGTGCGTTTGGCACGCGTTTTGCACGTGCCGCGCCCGAGCCGACGCGTCGCGCCCCTGGCCTTGCCACCACTTCAGAGCCACGCCAATCGCTCCCTTCTCACCGCTACGCGCCAAGCCGCCCCTCGCCACGCCCGGCAGGCCAAGAGCTAGCCGCCGCAGCCGCCCAACAGCCTCTGCCCATGTCGGCGCCGCCGAGCCTTCCTCCGCTCGCCAGCTCGCCCTTGGAGCAGTAGCCGCTCGTCCGCTAGCTCCTGCCGCCATCCCCAGCCTCGCCACGATGCCCTGCAGCTACAGAATGCCGGTCGCCGGAGAGCTTATCCACGGCCGCCGCGGAACCGCCTTGCCACGCCTATAAAAGGAGCCCCGAGCTCATCTCCGCACGCAGGCAGTCCCAAGCCACCTCCCGAGGACCCCCATTGGCTGCCAATCGACCCGGGGAGGCCTCCTTCCTCATCTCCGGCAACCGCAGCCGCCGCCACTACCCCGGCCATTCCGGCACCACCAGGGCCTCCCCCTCTCCGTTCTCTCCGCCAAGAGCTTCCTCATCCTCCCGTGAACCATTCCCACTACTTAATTTTGATCGGGACACACCGCGGGAGAAAAATCACCTTGCCCGACGGTCTCCATCCGCCACGAACTCGCCCCCGGCAGCTCCGTCCATCCCCGAGACCATATCGACCACCGGAGTGACCGTCTTGATCCCCTGAGCACGCCGATGGCCTCCGTTCCCCGAACGGTGCCGTCATTCGCCGGTGAGCCTCGCTGGAGCCCCGCCCCGCTTGGGCAGAGGAGGGAGAAGACGCGGGCGACTGGTCAAACCTGACCAGTGGGCCAGGCGGGCCCACCGTCAGTGACCCAGCGCCGGTCCACGTGGGTTAAGTGGAAGCGCATTTCCAAAATACGCTTTCGACGTGTACGTGTCTATTCGAAACGTTTTCTTTTCTGTTTTATTTTAAATAACAGATTTTGACCACAACTTTGACTGCCTATAACTTTTTAAATATAACTCCAAATGAATTAATTCTTTTTCCTACATCTCTCAAATATTGTCTAGTTTATTTTAAGATTTATTTGAAAATTTTCCAAACAACTTTTTTTTACTGTTTTTGAAATATGTGTTATTTGCATATTTTTGGAAATAGGATTTTTGGGAGAGAAGGAAGCTTTCAAAAATTTTGGAGAGCACCCCCACCTCTCCACACCATTAAAGGCAAGCATTCTGAACCCCGGAATAATATTGTTGGTATGTTAGTTGACACGTTTATAACACCACCTTATATCGGAGAGCTTGTTATTTCATGTGATATGATCATTTGCATGAGGCATATTAGTGATTTCCTTGCTGTTGGAAATGAATATACTTGTGATGGTAATCACCCTCAATGTGCCTTGCATGCATGCCGGAAAGGAATCCGGGAAAGCCTCTGCCTTGGGTAGGAGTGAGCTTGTCGCCGGTCCCCGTCGGGACGGTTATGTCCGGTATGGCATGGTAAGGTATATTGAGTGGTGATTTTGTTGATTGAAATATATTTGTTTACATGTCATGCAGGGAACTTATAAACCTCCTGAGTCGACCGTAGACCGAGTCTTGTTTCCAGTAACCCCCATACTTGCTATGTACTACCACTTGTCCCTGCCGCAGGTAGGGTATGGTTCAGTAAGTCGTCAACCCCTTTCGAGCACACACCGTACAGAGAGGCCATGGTGGAAGATACCGGTTGTAGCCGGTAGGCATGCCACCTGGTCCGGGGGCATGGGTGTTTCCGGTTGAGACCGAGAGGGGAGGCCACCCCTTAGAGCGCGCGATATAAATTTGATCCCATGCTACGCGAGGTTGTAGCCTCCCCACTTAGAGTTTTGCTTAACAAGTGTCGTGGGTGATTCCAGACACCGATGAGTTAAGCTGGTGTGTGCAAGTTAGGCGTGTTTTCTACTAAAAGACCGTAGACGGAATTAGTCCCGATGGACTAAAGGAATCCGTTACTCGTGGGTAAAGAGTACACCCTCTGCAGAGATTACAGTCGGGGATGGGTCAAGTGTTGGTCTTAGTGTCGGTCTTCGGAGGAGATATTGTTAAACCAAACTTGGATATCGACTGGTTACTTGTGAGGACCATGATTATTATTTTGTGATGGACTAACCTGTTGCATTATTTGTATTATTGAGTATCCCTGGGACGGTTCTACCTCCTGGATATTGATTGTGATTATTTATCTTGTAAGCCCTTTATGTGGTGTCGCTCAGACGCCCGACTGTGGCATTTCTTTTTAAGCCCTTTATGTGGTGTCGCTCAGACGCCCGACTGTGGCATTTCTTTTAGAGCCCTTTATGTGGTGTCGCTTAGACGCCCGACTGTGGTATTTCTTTTTAAGCCCTTTATGTGGTGTCGCTCAGAAGCCCGACTGTGGCATTTCTTTTAAAGCCCTTTATGTGGTGTCGCTCAGACGCCCGACTGTGGCATTTCTTTTTAAGCCCTTTATGTGGTGTCGCTCAGACGCCCGACTGTGGCATTTCTTTTAAAGCCCTTTATGTGGTGTCGCTCAGACGCCCGACTGTGGCATTTCTTTTTAAGCCCTTTATGTGGTGTCGCTCAGACGCCCGACTGCGGCATTTTATTCCCACTCTATTACTGCTTATTCATGTTGCATGAAAATAACCTGCTTGCATGCATAAAAGATGTTTTATGTATGACTGATGATGTGATCATGGAATTTTTTTTAGTGCATGATTATCAATTTTATTATACCTGTGTTCTTAATGTTTGCGAGTACATTCAAAGTACTCACTGGCTTGTCCCTGGGGGCCAGATTTCTGCATGGAGAGGAACGTTGCGGTGACAGCCCCGGAAACTAAGCAACAGTGATAGCAGCCTCACGAAGATAGGAGTTAACCTGGTCAGCTGTTCCCGTGGGAAATGGAGTCCCATACACTGATGATTCACAAACCGCTTCCGCCACCGACCACTAGAAAACCATTTGATGTACTCATAGGCCACAATGGTCTTGTACTACACATTTTGTACTTTTGCTTGGAATTTCTGTAACAAGTTGGTGCCTCATCAGCTAACAGTAATCCTGGGGCTGGTGAGCACAACGGCCATTTTCTGGAAATTTATGTCCGGAAAACCGGTCGTGACATGTTCATGACCATCAACGATTGGCCCGCTCTCAGTAACCTTGCAGGACAGACAAACAAAGGATACCACGCATGCACGCACTGTTTAGATGACACTGAAAGTATATACCTGGACAAATGCAGGAAAAATGTGTACCTGGGCCATCGTCAATTTCTTCCGACCAACCATCAATGTCGAAAGAAAGGCAAGCATTTCAAAGGCGAGACAGATCACCGGAAGAAGCCCGCCATGCGCACCGGTGATCACGTGCTTGCTATGGTCAATGATTTACACTACGTAATCTTTGGAAAGGGTCCCGGTGGACTAGCTGTTCCGAATGACGCTGAGGGACACGCACCCATGTGGAAGAAGAAATCTATATTTTGGGACCTACCCTACTGGAAAGACCTAGAGGTCCGCTCCTCAATCGACGTGATGCACGTTACGAAGAACGTTTGCATGAACCTGCTAGGCTTCTTGGGCGTGTATGGGAAGACAAAAGATACACTTGAGGCACGGGAGGGCCTGCAACATTTGCACGAAAAAGACGGCATGCCTCCGAAGCAGTATAAAGGTCCTGCCAGCTACGCTCTTACGAAAGAAGAGAAAGAAATCTTCTTTGAATGTCTGCTCAGTATGAAGGTCACGACTGGCTTCTCGTCGAATATAAAGGGAATAATAAATATGCCAGAGAAAAAGTTTCAGAACCTAAAGTCTCATGACTGCCACGTGATTATGACACAGCTGCTTCCGGTTGCATTGAGGGGGCTTCTACCGGAAAACGTCCGATTAGCCATTGTGAAGCTATGTGCATTCCTCAATGCAATCTCTCAGAAGGTGATCGATCCAGAAATCGTACCAAGGCTAAGGAGTGATGTGGCGCAATGTCTTGTCAGTTTCGAGCTGGTGTTCCCACCATCCTTCTTCAATATCATGACGCACGTCCTAGTTCATCTAGTCGACGAGATTGTCATCCTGGGGCCCGTATTTCTACACAATATGTTCCCCTTTGAGAGGTTCATGGGAGTCCTAAAGAAATATGTCCGTAACCGCGCTGTTTTGTGTTGACTTCATTCCTGGCCTTAACAAGATAGGTCTCCCTAAATCGCGGTATGAGGGGAGACTGACTGGAAAAGGCACTCTTGGAAGAGACTCAATAATATGCAGGGACGGATATTCTTGGTCTCAAGCACACTACACAGTTCTACAGAACTCTACCTTGGTGACCCCGTATGTCGATGAACACAAGAACAGTCTGCGCTCCAAACACCCGGAGCAGTGCGACGACTGGATTACATGTGAACACATCAGGACTTTCAGCAGTTGATTGGAAACACGTCTCAGAGGTGAGAACACTGTTTGTGATGAGTTGTACTTGTTGTCCAGGGGACCATCTTTGACTGTATTGACTTACAAAGGATACGAGATAAATGGGAATACATTTTACACGATCGCCCAAGATCAAAAGAGCACAAACCAAAACAGCGGTGTCCGCTTTGATGCAGCAACCGAGAGCGGAAAGGATACATATTGTGGTTACATAGTGGACATATGGGAACTTGACTACGGACCTGATTTTAAGGTCCCTTTGTTTAAGTGCAAATGGGTCAATCTGTTAGGCGGCGGGGACAGGTAGACCCACAGTACGGAATGACAACAGTGGATCTGAAAAATCTTGGGTACACTGACGTACTGTTCGTCCTAGCCAATGATGTGGCACAGGTTATCTATGTGAAGGACATGTCTACCAAACCGAGAAAAAGAAAATATAAGGAAGCGAATACATCATACGATGAGCCAAAGCGCCACATAGTTCTTTCAGGAAAAAGGGACATCCTGGGAGTGGACGGCAAGACAGACATGTCTGAAGATTATGAAAAGTTTCATGAAATTCCTCCCTTCAATGTCAAGGCTGACCCAAGCATCCTGATAAACAATGAAGATTATCCATGGTTACGGCGCAATAAGCAAATGACACAAGCGAAGAAAAAGTGAAGACTTTCTCCCGCAACTATTATGATGATACCATGCCAAATTTGTAACAGACGAACATGCTACCATTGTCCGTTTTGTACATGCACATGCTATGTGGGTGAAATTATGATACCATCCCAACTTTCAACTTTTTCAGAGTTCATTTGAAATGCTTTCATGTCTTATGGTTCGGAACTTTGATACATCGAAAGTGATTGTCCATTTTGTACACGAAGTGCATCAAGTTTTTGTCGTAACCCTCTCTACTTTTTGGAACATGCTATGTGGGTGAAATGATGATACCATACCAACTTTCAACCTTTTCAGAGTTCATTTTGAAATGCTTTCCAATTTCAGAGTCATTTAGCTCAAAGAATGAATTAATAGCAAACAAAATAAACTACAAAACTTTTATGAAAATAAAAACAATCAATTAAAATATTATGTTATGATCAACTAAAATAAAACTATAATATTCTTCAATAGAAAAAAGAATATAATTTTTGTGACCTAAAATCAAACTATAAGTATTTAATTGTAAGTATAAGTAAAAAATAAATAGCAGAGAAGAAACAAAATTCTATTTTTATAGTAAAGTTATTCATAAACTAGTGATTCACAAATTCTTTTAAAAATTCAAATTTAAACTATTCAAAATTTAAAACTAATGACACTAATAGAAAGTTTATAATTTTTGTGACCTAAAAGCAAAAGGAAATCACTAAAAAACTGTATGTATTTAGTTGTAAGTAGAAATAAAAAATAAATAGAAAAAAAATTCTATTTTTATAGTAAAGTTATTCATAAACTAGTGATTCACACAAATTTTTAAAAATTCAAATTTAAACTATTCAAAATTTAAAACTAATGGCACTAACAGAAAGTTTATAATTTTTGTGACCTAAAAGCAAAAGGAAATCACTAAAAAACTGTAAGTATTTAGTTTTAAGTAGAAATAAAAAATAAATAGAAAAAAAATTCTATTTTTATAGTAAAGTTATTCATAAACTAGTGATTCACACAAATTTTGAAAAATTCAAATTTAAACTATTTAAAATTTAAAACTAATGGCACTAGCAGAAAGTTTATAATTTTTGTGACCTAAAAGCAAAAAGAAATGACTAAAAACTGTAAGTATTTAGTTTTAAGTAGAAATAAAAAAATAAAAAACCAAAAAAATGTAGAAATAAAAAAGAAAAACCAAAAAAATGCCTCCTACTGGGCCTCCACAGCCTGAATACGACTAGAAACCCTACATGGGCCAGGATTCAGGCCCATAGAAGGCCCAATAGGCCCACAGGCAGTAGCAAGTTTAGGGCCGAAAGCCTGCATTAGAGAGGAGCTCGAATGGGGAGGCACACCAGCGCTTATAAACCAGTGCCGGCGCCCTTCAGCTAGCGATGTGGGACTAAACTTTTGGGCGCGGGGCAGCACAAGGCCATTGGTCCCGGTTGGTGCCACCAACCGGGACCAATGGCCTTCGCTTCCCGCCCTTTGGCTGCCGAAAAGAGGCCTTTGGTCTCGGTTGGTGGCACCAACCGGGACTAATGCCCACCTTTGGTCCCGGTTGCTTCCACGAACCGGGACTAAAGGCTCTGCTATATAAGCCCACACTTTGGAAATTTTCGCCAACTGCTCCATTCCCCATCGCCGACGCCGCCAGGCTGCTCGTCCTCCTCGTCGCCGTCACCGCGCCCTGCCCCGTCGCCATCGCTACGCCTGCCCCATCGCCGTCGCCGCGCCCTGTCGCTGTCGTCGTCGCCGCACCCACCTGCCCGTCGCCGGCCGCCCTGCCCCAAGCTCGCTGCCGTCCGCGCGCCCTGCCCCAAGCCCCGCCTCCTCGATCGTCCCCGTCGCCGTGTGCTGCCCCGAGCCTGCGGCCGTCCCCGTCGCCGTGTGCCACCCCGAGCCCATCGTCCCCGTCGCCGTGTGCCGCCCCGAGCCCGCGGCCGTCCCCGTTGCCGTGTGCCACCCCGAGCCCGTCGTCCCCGAGCGCCGCGCACGCCGTCCCCGAGCCCGCCGTCCTCCTTCCCGTCGCTGGCCTCCTCTCCCCATCGCCGCCCGCCCCCAGTGAGCTCCCCCCTTTCCCATCCCCGTCGCCGACGATGCCACCCATTGCCGCCGCTGCTCTCCTGTTCATATATGCAAAAGTTACATTTTTAGAAAATCATCTATATATGTTCAGAAAAGTTTATATGAATGTGGCTATATATATATGTTCAGAAAAGTTCTATATGTATGTGTGGCTATGTATGTGTATGTGGCTATGTGTATGTGTGGCTATATATGTTCAGAAAAGTTCGAACATGAGAGGGGGATGATAGATGATGATGAGGGGGGGAGGGGGGACGTCGGACATTCATGAGAGAGGCGGGGAAGAAGGGGAAGAAGAGGGAGAAGAAGAGGGGGTCGAGAGGGGGTCTAGGGTCGCCGAGGGGTCGAGGGTCGTCGAACATGAGAGGAGGAAGAGCATAAAAAAGAAGAGGAATAAGAAAAGAAAAAAGAGGAGAAGAAAGAACAGAGGAGAAGATCTCCTCTATTCTTTCTTCTCCTCTTTTTTTCTTCTTCTTCCTCATTTTTTATCGGGAACGAGGGTCGTCGAGGGTCGCCGAGCGGTAGAGGAAGAAGAGGATAAAAAAGAAGAGGAAAAAAAAAAAAGAGGGGTCGATGGTCGCCTAGGGGTCGAGGGTCTAGAGGGGGTCTAGGGTCGCCGAGAGGGGAGAGTAAGACGAGGAGAAATAAATAAGAAGAAGAAAAAAGAAGAAAAAGAAGAGGAGAAGAAGAAAGGAATAGAGGAGAAGAAGAGAAAAATAGAATATATATTCTATTTTCTCTTTTCTCCTCTATTCCTTTCTTCTTCTCCTATTTTTTTTCTTCTTTTTTTTCTTCGACACGTGGGGGGGGGTCGAGAATGTCGGACATTCATGAGAGAGGCGAGGAAGAAGGGGAAGAAGAGGGAGAAGAAGAGGAGAGGAAGAAGAGGAAGTCTTCTCCTCTATTCTTTCTTCTCTTCTTTTTTCTTCTTCTTCTTCTTCCTCTTTATTTTATCGGGAACGAGGGTCGTCGAGAGGGTCGCCGAGCGGTAGAGGAGAAACCCTAAATAGAAAGTATCATCGGTGTGAGATACATGTACCGTCAGTGTCGGACACTACATCCACATCCCACAAGTGGCGCGGGCTTCGACGCCCACGTCACTTGTGGGACGTGGATGTAGTGTCCGACACCGAAGGCCACATGTATCTCACACCCACGATACTTGCTAGCTATTTAGGGTTTCCTCTACCGAAAAGAAGACGAGAAATAAATAAGAAGAAGAAAAAATAAGAAAAAGAAGAGGAGAAGAAGAAAGGAATAGTGGAGAAGAAGAGAAAATAGAATATATTCTATTTTCTCTTCTTCTCCACTATTTCTTTCTTCTTCTCCTCTTTTTTTTCTTCTTTTTTTCCTATAGGGTCGAGGGTTCCAGGGTCGTCGAGGGTTCGAGGGGTCGAGGATCGCCGAGGGGTCGAGAGAGGTTTCCTAGTGTCAAAGTATTGAAGAAATCCATGCCTTCATCATTAGCCGGAAGTAACCAGGGCATGTTGGTACGAAGTTCTGCAAAGTTGTTCTGGAATGGAGTCCCGGATAGAATAATCCGCCTTTTGGTACGAATTCAGCAAAGGCCTTTCAAATAGCGATATTCGGAAGGTTCTTGCTGAACTTTGTACCAAAAAGCGAATTATCCTATTTGGGACTCCGTTCTAGAACAACTTTGAAGAGCTTCATACCATCATGCACATGTTACTTTCGCCTAATGATGAAGACATGGTTTTGTTGAATCCTTTGACACTACGCAACCTCCCGACCCCTCGGCGATCCTCTCGAACATGAGAGGAAGAAGAGGATAAAAAAGAAGAGGAAGAAGAAAAAAAGAGGAGAAGAAAGAATAGAGGAGTTCTTCTCCTCTTTTTTTCTTCTTCTTCCTCTTTTTTTTATCGGGAACGAGGGTCGTCGAGGGACATAGATGTAGTGTCGTCGTTGTCGATATATACCCCCCTCCCGGTAGCTTGCTATGATTAGGTAGCTAGTTGTACGTTTGGCACTAATATATCCATCTGTCATGTTTGAATAATAATTGCCATGTTGTAAATATTTGTAGAAACTATGGACACCGCCCGAGACGAAGCAAAAGAAGCGTTGTTGAGGGAGATAATCGCAGAAGGAAGTGATGCCGTCTCGTACTTTCTCAACGACACTGATGGTCTGGAAGGAGAGGGTGAACAAGCTGGCTACGGTGACCTAATGCCGGTGCAAGAAGAAGAACATGAGGACGGCTCTGGTGACCCAATGCCGGTGCAAGAAGGAGACCGTGATGACGGCTCCGGTGACCGAACCGAGTCCGGCCAGGTATATATATTAGTTAAGCCTATGCTGACTAGCTAATTGATGCATTCATTTTTTTGGCATGCACACATATTAATTAAGTCTTTGTTCTTTTTTCTAGCCCTCCAGATCGAGCACAACTTCGGTAAAGAGACGAGGCCCGAAGAAAAAGTTGAGCTCAGATGAAAAGCTTGAGATCACAGCAATCGCGCCCGACGGCCAACCTATTGAACCCCTCCAGACAAAGAGCGCATTTGTTGCTCAGTGCGGGGTTCTGGTTAGGGACAAGATCCCGATAAGCATCCAACAATGGTTTAAGCCGGCTACAGAAGACCCTGAGGTGTCTTATATCAATGATATGCAGAAAAATGATCTTTGGACTGAGCTAAAGTCAAATTTCACCCTACCGCCAGAGGATAATCCAGAGAACCCAATTAAAGAGAAATTAATCAAGACTTTTGCTCTGAAGAGGATGGCAGAACTATTCAGGAGGTGGAAGAAAGAGCTGAATAAGTTTGTCGAAAATAATGAGACACCATAATTCAAGGGCAGATATGAGAAGATCAGAGATCACTAGCCCGCATTTGTGGCCCACAAGACATCGGAAAAGAGTAAGAAGATGTCGGTGACAAAGAAGCAAAATGCTGCGAAGAAGAAGCTTCACCATCGCACGGGGTCAGGTGGCTACCTCGTAGCCCGGCCTAAGTGGTCCAAGATTGAGAATGATCTGGTTCATAAAGGGATCGAACCAGAGACAAATAACTGGCCAGACCGTTGCCGGACTTGGTTCTTCGGGGCTGGCGGAACCTTGGACCCTGAAACAGGGAAGTGCATTTGGACGAACGATCAAATGGACATACCAGTCAGTAAGCTTAAGCAGTATATTGAAGCAACGCAGGACGGGACGTTCTTTCTAGACAGAGAGAACGACGAGCTCACAATGGCCCTCGGGAATCTTGAGCACCCTCGACGGACACGAGGCACACCAGGCTCCATTCCTTGGAAGGTTGGGTTTCCGGACGCAGGCGGTTACAAATCCGATGAGAGGAGGAAAAAAGTGCAGCAGACCCAAATGCACACGCTGCAAGCAAGGGTAGACGCGATAGAGGAACGAGAAGCAAATCGCAGCAAACGTATTGCCGAAGCCTCCCCCGAAGCTACCCCGCCATCTCAGCGCAGAAGCAGCGTGGCTTCCACCGAGCTGCTTCAGCCGGAGCATGCCTTGACGGCTCTTGCCAGCTATCCCGTGGATGCTATCACGGAGTCTCAAAATTGCCACCTTATGATGCAATGGATGAATTTGAAGGTCAAGGAGGCTGTTGGCTCTGTTTATCCTAGTGAACCCGGCGCAACTTTTCACTGCCGGCCGATTCCAGAAGGATATGGTAGGGTGTTGGTGGATGAGGTAACGGAGGGATTTGAGGACCTCCAGCTTGACCACCCTACCTGTGAAGGGGAGACTCGGCTGGGGTCTGCTTTGAAGACACCATGCCTATGGCGGAAGGAGCTCATCAACCTCCCGAACTGGACGCCTCCGCCTCCTCCTCCTCCTTCGGCGTGTCAGGGCACTCTGCCTCCTCAACCGCCTCCTCCTCCGGCGAGTGACGATCAGGGCCCTCGGCTGGCTCCTTCTCCAGCGCATGGCGGCACTCCGCCTCCTTCTCCGCCTGTGCCGACGCGCCCGAGCAGCCAGCCTCCTCCTTCTCCGCCTCGTCAGCAAGGGCGGAAGAGACCTGCCGCCGCTCCAGCTGCTCCGGCGCGTCGTAGTCCTTCTCCTCCGCCTCTTAAGCAATTAAAGAAGATAACCGCTCCGTCTACTCGGTCGGCGTCTAGCAGTACAACCAGAGGCGGTAGGACATACAGATTCGGTCCTTCTCTGAAGACTCCAGAGAATTTACCATACGAGAGGACCCAGGAGGAGAACGCCGAGATCGCGCGAGAAGAAGTGAGGAAATTGTTTGAAGGGGTGAAAGCAAAGAAACATCCACCTCCGGAGGAGAAGGTAGATCGGGTGAAAGTGAAGCGCACTCTGGCTGCCCTGACAAAACCACCAAAGTCTGATCCGCCGAAAGGAAACTATGACCGCATTATTGGAAAGGAATTTTCCGAAGCGGAGCGGTCGGGAAGTACTGTCAGTGATCAAAGGCTGAAAGAACGACGAGCTGGGAAACAAATTGCCCAGCCCGGCGAACAAGCGAAGCAATCGTGTCCCCCGCTCAAGGTGGCTAGCCACAACATCGCTAATGATCCGAGGATGGTGCCCGGTTATAGCAATCTTGCAGATTACCTGCCCGACGAAGTATATTATGAACCCATGGAGATGCAGATATAAAGATACGAGTACGGGAAGCCTCTCGTCAAAGATGAAAGATCTCTATCAACGATGATGCGAAGATTGCATGATTGGTACTTGAAAATCTGCAGAGACTCTGGGGGGAGGAGTACTTTGTATTTGAAAGTTAAAAAGGAGCATGACCTCGTTGGAATTGATCTGTTGCCTGTTCCATTTGAGGAGTTCTATCAGTTTTTCAATCAATTGGCCCTCAATAAAACAACGATCGCCTGCTACTGTCTGTAAGTAGTACTACTTCTGTCATTAAGTTTCTCTATATAGCTTAGCTATTTATTGCATGTATTTATAATCATCCTCACTATATTATGCAGATTGAAGATCGTCGAATTGAAGAAAAGACAAGTCGGTGATATTGGGTTCATTAACACATATCCCATAGATGCAACTCAGGTTAAATTTTGTGCTGCAGAAACCGAGGCCAGCATGCTACAATTGTTGATAATAAATCAAAACAAAGATATAATACTCTTTCCTTACAACTTCAAGTGAGTGTTACTGTCTTGTGCGTATTCGGTTTCCCTTATATATTAGTCAAGGTTATAGTAATGTAATTGATGAGTTATGCATGCGTGTGCAGTTTCCACTATATTCTCCTACAAATTAAGCTTGAGCAGGGACTAGTAACCGTCTTAGACTCAAGACGAAAAGATCCCAAGGACTATGCAGACATGACTCAAATACTCGAGAAGTAAGTTAAATCGATCATTATCCACCATATCAGCAACTTTGTTCATTTCCTGATATATCAAGTAATTGTTTTCTTTGTCCGGCAGGGTTTGGAGAAAATTCACCAGAAAAGCTCCGGGACTGCCGAAGGAGCTGCAATTTAGACACCCGAAAGTAAGTACTAGCTATAGTAGCATTTTAAGCGCATCTACTAGTCATTCAAGCGCTAGTTTCATCAATACCATTTGGCATTCTTGCTTATCAGTTTGATTAACCTCTATTCCTTGTAAAGTGGTTGTGGCAGGAACAAGGGAATGATTTCTGTGGATACTATGTTTGCAAGTGCATCCGCCACACGACCTGTGAGTGGGGCTAGACTGACGAACAATATGAAGTACGTAATTAACAACATTCACAATTTTATTTTATTACCATCATTTGTGTTGAGTTTCATTCATTCATATATATATGTATTGACCCCCTTCTTTAAATTAGATGTTTTGGAAGCGGGATGAACTCCTAGCACCAGCTCGCATGCGAGGAATTCAAGAGGAATTGGCGGCATTCTTTCTTGACGACGTGATCCCTGAAGACGGAGAATTCTATGTTGACCCTGAGTCTGTATGATTATATTTGTAAGAGATAATTATTGTATATATGTAGCCAGTAGTGTTAGATAGATATACGAGAACTTGTTGTTCGACCAATCCCTCGGAGAAAGAGAGGTGGTCGATATCACTTCTCTCTGTATGCATATATGTTCATCATGATCTTCTGTTTCCTTCGTTTGCTTACTAGCTAGCCAGCGTGTCTAGTCCTCTCTATACATATGTATAGTACGTAGCGTCGACCAAGCACGGACATAAGAGAGGACACTTCTCTCTATTAATTATAGCTAGCTAATACAATATATGACACACCTAAATTAACCCCCCAAAACCACCAACCCCCCCCCCTTTCAAAAAAAAACAAAAACCCCAGCCACAGAAATGCTGCCGCATGGATGCCTATTGGTCCCGGTTGGTGCCACCAACCGGGAACAAAGGGTCTCCTGACTGGGCTCTGCGCACTACCCACGTGGAGGCCCATCAGTCCCGGTTCTGGATTGAACCGGGACTAAAGGGTCGGGGCATTAGTACCGACACTTTAGTCCCGGTTCAGGAACCGGGACTAAAGGCCCTTACGAACCGGGACTATAGGCCCTTTTTCTACCAGTGTCCTCATATCGGGCATATTGTGTGTATGATTGAAATGCTTGGTATGAGTGGGATCCGACAATCTAGTTGTTTATCCTTGACATCCTTTCATATGGGGAAATGTAGTCTAGTGTTCCTCGAGCCATAGTAGTCCGCTACAGCCCGGTTCACCGGAGTCCTGCTAGCCCAGTACTACTGCACAGGACGCTTGACTGGCCGGCATGTGATTCACTTCGTTCCTATGTCTGTCCCTTCGGGGAAATGTCACGCGGTGACTTCCGGAGTCCTGCCTAGCCTGCTATAGCCCGGGTTCCCCGGAGTCCTGTTAGCCTAGTGCTACAGCCCGGATTCACTCGCTGATGACCGACATGCTCGATGTGATTCATGTATGCCTTTCTCCATAGGTCTGTGCCGCTTTGGGTTCACGACTAGCCATGTCGGCCCGGGTTCTCTGTCATATGGATGCTAGCGACACTATCATATACGTGAGCCAAAAGGCGCAAACGGTCCCGGGCCATGGTAAGGCAACACCCATGGGATACCGTGCGTGAGGTCGCAAAGTGATATGAGGTGTTACCAGCTAGATCGTTGTGGCTTGGAATCAAAGTCCTGACAGCGTTGGCATCAGAGCCAGACTACCTGTAGGTTCGTTGAGCCAAACTGGTCGATGTCGATTCTAAAAATGCTTTAGTTATATGTAGGGGAATTGATTGTGTAAGGGAACGTAAGGCTCTTTTACTCCTTTACCCTATGCCTCTGATCTGAGTCATTCTCTTCTCATTCAACGTGGGTTAAGGACTAGGCTCTCTTCTTCGATCAGGTTCACGTGTTCTAATCCGTAGTAGCTTATAGGATTGATGCTACAAGCCCCAGTTTAGTTTCTACTATTTTGGTATGTTGCTAATTGGATCAGAATCTTGATATGATGTTGTTGAGTGGTATTGCGAACTGTTGTGGATGTCTCAAATATTTTTCTGAGAATTTATAGTTGTTATGCTGTCCAATTTTCCCTAGAAATTCTGATGTCTTTGCATTGTGGTTGTGCTTTCAGATGGCCAACCATGCTCAAAACCAAGTGGTTCGCCTGACCCGGTGCCTCGACGTGCCTGGTCATACTGCTATCTTAGTCCGGGTAATGATTGAGACGGGCTACCGTTGGTATCCCGAATACACCGTCGAAGAGCAGTTCCGCGACTTTAATCAAAGCCAATATCTGTGCACCGTCAGGATATTTCCTTCTTATCCTGGATCTACCGAGCCCCTTCACTGTTCCTATGGACTCGGGGTTACTATTGAGATGGCTGTGCAGGATGCTGCCTATTCCATGATGACCATCTTGCGAGTCTGGACTGGTCTGCTTCGGAACACCGACTTCCGTTACATGCCAGCTTCACTTCCGGGAGCGCAAGGGTATCTTCAGGCTATCTATGCTGACTCCACTCACGAGGACTCATTAACTCGTATCACTGCCGAGATGCTCGAAGATAAGGACCGAGAGAATCGGGCCTTGAGGCTGGAGCTTTTCAATACCCGTGCTGATCATTGGGCCACATTGACTCGGTTTGCACCTGCGGTGCAAGCTGGATGTATGGATACAAGGGATCTGTATCCTGTGAGATCAGCTCTGCCAGACATGGTGGATTGGCGTGATGTGGGAGGCATCACCCCACCCCGTGGTCCCCGCAGGCCACCGTTTGTTGGTCCAAGACCTCATCCTAGCCCCTATGGTCCACAGGCTTCTCATGACCGTCTGTTCCCGGATGGTCACGTTGAACTTCCAGGCTATGGGGGTGACTGCTATGAGAACTACTACGGAGCTGTCTAAGTTAGTAGTAGTACCACTAGTATTGTAGTAGTTGTATCTCCACTGTCCTGTGTGACTTGTGGAATATGACTTTGCGTGTAATCGATTCCGGAGGTGTAGACAAATAATGTATAGGAGCTTGGAATGCCTCCGATGAGATGTAACGTCTTTCATCATAGTTGTACTGTAGCCTGGGCTTGTACTAAACTATGCATGATGTGTATGACCGTTGGTATATATATGGCAGTTTTATATTACCATGACATACGGATGAACATCTCTGCATTCCGTGTTATCCATTACATTCTGCACTCCCTTGCTAAGTTTGAGCCATCTTTGTCTAAACCGTTGTCTTGTTTTCTCCTAGGATGGTTAACACCCGCAGCAACCCTGCTGCCCCGGAGCAGGGGGAAGCCAGTGCAGTTAGAGATGAAAATCTGCCTCACCCGCCTTCTCTGGCCGAAGTAATGCTGGAGGCGGAAAGAAACAAGTGTGAGACTAACCGCCTGCTAGAACAGATTGAGAAGAACACTGCACACCACCCACGAAATGACTTGGTGTCAATCAATGACTTTATCAAGCTGTGCCCACCAAAGTTCAACCATTCCGTCGAACCCCTCGACGCGGATGACTGGCTTCGCAGCATCACCCACAACCTACGTTCTGCCAACGTAGCCGAAGCTGACAAGGTTACTTATGCTGCCTATCACCTCGAAGGCCCTGCTAGCCTTTGGTGGGAAAACTTCGAAGCTATGCGCCCGGTCGGCCAAATCACTACTTGGGCTGAATTCAGTGAGGCTTTCCGTGAGCATCACATTCTGGAAGGTCTCATGGATCGCAAGAGGGAGGAGTTCTGCAACTTCACCCAAGGAAGACTGACTGTGGATGCTTATAGTCGTGAATTTGGGAATCTGGCACGCTATGCTCCCGAAGAGGTATCTACTGACGCTAAGAAGCAAGCAAGGTTCCGCAAGGGACTTAGCCCTGAGCTTCGCCGCGATCTTCGTCTGCACGAGTGCACCTCCTTTTAGAAGTTGGTCAATAAAGCCATCAGTGCTGAGACAGGCCAGACTGATTATGACGCTTCACGCAAGCACTCTCGTGACTTTGGCTCTTCATCCGGCTTTGGAGCTCAGAAGCGCCGGGTGTGGATCCCAAGCACGGCACTGCCACCCAGGTTCATCCCGAGGCCATCCTTTGAGGCGCCTCATCCCAACCAGCAATTTGCACCGCCCAAGCCCTATGGTGGCCCCGCTGCTAATGCTGCTCCACGCCCCAATGTGGTGACATGCTTCAAGTGTGGAGAGCCAGGTCACTATAGCCGAGAGTGTCCCCAGAACAATAACCCCGTTCAAACTAGAAAGTCCGTTGGCCGTGGTAAGCCAGCGGGAAAGTCATTCTACGCCAAGCCAGTCACTACTGCCCGAGGCCATGTCAACTATGTTTCAGCCGAGGAGGCTCATGAGGATCCTAACGTCGTCCTTGGTACGCTCCTTGTTAACTGCCATTCGGCATCTGTTCTTTTCGATACTGGAGCATCTCATTCATTCATATCCGAGAACTATGCTCGATTGCATAACACGACATTCTGTGACATGCCGTCTACCATGGAAATTCAAACCCCTGGCTCTAGATGGCCAACTTCTAAAGTAAGCCATGGGAACGAAATTCTTGTCGATAGACTTGTCTTCCTTGCATCCTTAATAACTCTCAAGTCCTCGGGCATAAACGTCATCTTGGGTATGGACTGGATGTCAGCTCATTATGCTAAGATTGATTGTGCCACTAGAACCGTTCAACTTACTCACCCGTCGGGCAAGACAGTCAATGTCTTAACTCGAGTGGCCAAGCGCCAACTTTACTCCCTAAATGCCAACCCCCTTCCAGACCTTGAGGATGTTCCGGTAGTCCGAGACTTTCCGAATGTCTTTCCAGAAGAACTGCCAGGTGTTCCACCTGACAGGTATGTCGAGTTTGTGATAGACCTTGTTCCAGGAACCGTTCCAATTTCTAGAAGACCCTACAAGAGGGCACCCTTAGAACTAGCCGAGCTTAAGAACCAACTCGATGAGTCCTTGAAAAAGGGTTTCATCCGTCCTAGTTCCTCTCCTTGGGCTTGCCCCGTCCTCTTCATTAAGAAGAAGGATGGAACGGATCGAATGGTTGTGGATTACCGACCTGTCAACTTGGTCACCATCAAGAACAAATACCCGCTTCCCAGGATCAACGACCTGTATGATCAGCTCGCTGGATCCCTAGTCTTCTCCAAGATGGATTTGAGGTTGGGCTACCATCAAATCAAAATCAGAAACGGGGACATTCCCAAAACGGCCTTTGTTCCTCGTTATGGCCAATACGAGTACACCATTATGTCCTTCGGTTTAACCAATGCCCCAGCCACCTTCTCCCGGTTAATGAACTCGGTTTTCATGGAGTACTTGGACAAATTTGTCGTAGTATACCTCGATGACATACTCATCTACTCCAAGAATGAAGAGGAACATGCCGAACATCTAAGGATGGTATTGATGAAACTTCGAGAGCATCGCCTTTATGCCAAATTCTCCAAGTGTGAATTTTGGTTGCCAGAAGTAACCTATCTAGGCCATGTAATCTCTGGTAAGGGTATTGCTGTCAATCCCAAGCGAGTTCAAGCCGTCCTTGATTGGACTCCACCTGAGATGGTCAAGCAAGTTCAGAGTTTCCTTGGCTTAGCGAGCTATTGCCGCCGTTTCGTCGAGAATTTCTCCAAGGTTGCTAAACCCCTAACTGAACTCCTCAAGAAAGATAAAAAGTTCAAGTGGACTCCACAGTGCGAGTTTAGCTTTCGGGAGCTGAAAAGACGCCTGACATCTGCTCCCGTACTGGTACCACCAGATTTCTCCAAGGACTTTATTATCTATTGCGACGCCTCACGACAAGGACTAGGTTGCATACTCATGCAGGATCGTCAGGTAATTGCCTATGCTTCACAGCAATTACACCCACGTGAGGAAAATTATCCCACACATGATCTAGAGTTTGCAGCTGTAGTCCATGCACTTAAAACCTGGCGACATTACCTTCTCGGTAATCGTTGCGAGATCTTCACCGATCACCAAAGTTTGAAATATATCTTCACCCAACTAGATTTGAATCTCAGGCAAAGACGCTGGGTCGAGTTGATCTCGGACTACGACTTAGGAATAACTTACACCCTGGGCAAAGCCAATGTCATGGCTGATGCGCTAAGCCGTAAGTCCTATTGTAACAACCTGATGTTACAACAAAGTCAACCACTTCTCCATGAGGAATTTCGTAAGTTTAATCTTCACATTGTTCCTTGAGGATTCCTATCCACCCTGGTGGCGAAACCTACCCTTATGGATCAGATCATCAAGGCACAGAAGGTAGATCCGGGAATCTCCCGTATTAAAAGAAACATTAAGAAAGGAGTCGCGAATTGTTTGTCCATTGATGATCAAGGTGTCGTATACTTTGGGAATCGCCTAGTGGTTCCAAAGGCACGAAACCTGAGGCGGCTGATCCTTAAGGAAGCTCATGAATCCCCTCTCACCATTCATCCCGGTAGTACCAAAATGTATCAAGACCTACGCCAGAGGTTTTGGTGGACTAGGATGAAGAGACAAATCGCTCAATACATTGCTAATTGCGACGTTTGTCGTCGTGTTAAAGCAGAGCATCAACGGCCTGCTGGCACTCTTGAACCTTTGGCTATTCCTGAATGGAAATGGGATAAAATAAGTATGGATTTCATCACTGGGTTTCCCAGGACCAAGAGAGGGAATAATTCCATCTTCGTTGTGATCGACCGACTTTCCAAGGTAGCCCATTTCCTACCTGTTCGTGAGAGTATCACCGCTAGCCAGCTAGCCGAATTATACATCTCCCGAATAGTGTCTCTTCATGGTGTCCCATTGGAAATTAACTCAGACCATGGGAGTCTCTTCACCTCTCTATTTTGGGAAAGTTTGCAAAATGCTATGGGAACTCGTCTCTCTTTTAGTACCGCCTTCCATCCTCAATCAACTAGTCAAGTAGAGCGAGTCAATCAAATTCTGGAAGATATGCTCCGAGCTTCTGTTATCTCGTTCGGAATGAGTTGGGAGAAATGCCTTCCATTCGCGGAGTTTGCTTATAACAATAGTTATCAAGCCAGCTTGGGCAAGGCTCCTTTCGAAGTTCTCTATGGACGAAAATGTCGAACGCCTCTTAACTGGTCAGAAACCGGGGAAAGACAACTCTTTGGCCCGGATATGATTCAGGAAGCAGAAGAGCAGGTTCGCGTTATTCATGAGAAATTGAAAACAGCCCAATCTCGTCAAAAGAGTCAATATGATCGTAAACATAAGCCTATGACGTATGAAGTCGACGAGAAGGCTTACCTTCGGGTTACTCCGTTAAAGGGAATCCATCATTTCGGTATCAAAGGCAACTTGGCCCCTCGTTACATTGGACCCTTTCGCATTCTTGCCAAACGAGGAGAAGTTGCCTACCAATTAGAACTACCTCCGCATCTTTCCAGAGTTCACGATGTCTTCCACGTTTCACAACTCAGGCGTTGCTTCACGGATCCTATCCGTGGAGTGGACCACGAAACGCTTGATCTACAAGATAACCTCTCCTATCGGGAATATCCCATTCGTATCCTTGATCAGGCCGAGCGTACCACTCGACGCCAGAATATCAAGTTTCTCAAGGTTCAATGGTCACACCATTCCGAGAAAGAAGCCACTTGGGAAAGGGAGGATCGCCTTCGACTCGAGTACCCCACCTTCTTCCCGGAGGATCCTAAATCTCGGGACGAGATTCTTTTGAGTGGGGGTGAGTTGTCACACCCTAGCTAGTTCAAGCATTAGAGTGTGCATCATGTTTAAATTTCTCTTAAATTTGAAATGGCGAAAGCAGAAACCCCCAACACCCCCCTGGAAACAACTAGGGTTTACTAAAATTATTTTCAATGAACCTGAAATGCCCTTCTAAAAAGTTCACCCTCTTTGTCTTAGGTTAGAACCTCTGGCAAAAATTGGTGCACAATTTTCTAGGTCAACAGAAGGTCATTGAATTAAATCATAAGTATTTGAATTTGGGCATTTAAATGCTATAAAATAATTTAAATTCTCAAATAATTCTGGGAATAAATGTTCCTGTTGGAAATAATCTAAACAGAGGCCACATTTATTTTCAGGATTTTTGGAAACGTTTTAGTATTTTTAATAAAGCTAAACAGTTGCAGTTAAATAGAAAACAGAAACAAAATCAAAAAAAGAGAGAAGGAAGCCCACCTGGGCCTTACCTGTGCTGGCCCAGCCACCTGGCCCGGCCCAGCTGACTGGCCTCGCCAGTCGTCCTCCTCCTTGCGCCAGAAGGCAGGGGCGCGTGCTCGCCGCGCGCCGGCCACCTCCTGCTTCCGCCGACGCCCGGGAGACGCCTAGAGGTGCCACGCAACCCCTACGTCCCCCTCTCATCCTCTCTCACTCTCCCCCTCGTCTCCCTCATCCTCTCCCGCGATGGCCGAGTGCGTACCTCGCCGCCGATCGCGGTAGTCGCCGCCAGAGACATCCCCTCGCCCCTCCGACGAGCCCATTAGCTCCGCCTCGACTACCTCGCCCTCCCCACCGAGCCACGCATCGCCGGAGGCCCTGCAACGCCGCCTTCGCCCTCGTCTTCAACCTCGGGCACCCGAGCCATCTCCGGTCGATTCGCCGTCGCCGGGACCTCCCCGAGCTCGCTGACCCCCTCTCCGCCCCCGCTGTGAGCTCCTTTTCTTTTTCCCCTAGCTCCCGTGCTCGTTTGGCCCCTGTAGCTCCATCTTCCACCACGGCCGACGCTCGCCGGCGCCGTGCCTCGTCGCCGCCATGGCCAGAGCCACAGTGGCTTGAAGCCGGGCACACCACCGTGCTCCACACCTCACCAGGAGCATGTAGCACACACCAGCGCCTCCTCTACCACCCTGCGTCGCCTAACCCGCCGTTGGCCGAACTCCGGCCGCCGCTGTCGTGCTCACCGGCGTCGTTTCCGGCGTCCCCGTGTCCAACAACTTGCACCACTGGATGCGGCAGCTCCCCAGCTACGCGTAGCACTTCTCCGCCGTCGATTTGGTCACCGGAGGACCAAATCTGAAGCCCTCCGCCGTCTCGGGCCTCGTCGGCGTCGAGTCGCCAGCGAGTTGACCCAGTTTGACCCCTGGGTGGGCCCAGGTAGACCCTCCTGAGTCTATGACAGGTGGGGCCGGTCTGCTAACTAATTTAGGATTAGTTTTAATTAATTTTAATTAAATCAGTCACTGACATATGGGCCCAGGCCCCACTGACAGCTAATTAGTGTTAATCTAATCCTGCTAATTAACTGAGAGGCTGACAGAAGGGGCCCACCAGTCAGGTTTGACCTGGGCTGGCGCCTTTGACCTGCTGAGGTCAGCATGACGCAATGCTAAGGCAGTAATGCATTTTCTGGATTTATTTTTATTCAGGAAATTCCAGAAAATGTTTAAAACTTCTAAAAATCACAGAAATTCAACCGTAACTCCAAATGAAATAATTTATATATGAAAAATTATCAGAAAAATTCAATCTATCCATCTGTAATGGTTTCATGCATGACAAAACAAGTTTACCTTGCTGTTTAAGCAGAATAAGGAAATGCACTATTAAGGCCATGTTTAATGAGCTAATATTTCAATCTTTGATTCAAATGAGTTCATTCCTTTCTGTTATAGCTTGCATTAGGCCAAGAAACATTCATATTTCCATGTCATAGCATGCATCATATTGTTGCATATCGTCATGTGTTGATTGTGTTCTGATGTGTTCTTCGTGGTAGGTTCTGCCTCCGAGGATATTCATGAGTATCCAGCTGAAGGGCAGTATCCCACTACCACTCCATCAGGCAAGCAACCATTGATCATTCCGATACAAACCCATGTTCTTGCTTCTGCTCTTGTTACTGCATTAAGACAACGCGATTCAAACTGCTGTGTGCTACGGTAGTTGAACCCTTATCCTCTGCATGACCTGTCATTGCCACAGTAACTAGATGAAACCCACTAGCATGTGTAGGAGTTGATTGAGCCATGTATGTGATTCCTACCTTGCTATGCCTGCTATGCTTAGAGTCGTGTCAGGTCTGGTTCATCTGGGTGATGGGCTAGAGTGAAATGCTTATGTCGGTAATGTGAGGGATGTGTTGAACATGTTTTGGTAAAGGTATCGATGAGAGGCCATGTAGGAGTACATGGTTGGTTGTTTCATTGAGGCCGTCCATAAGAACTGAGATCTGTATGCATGATTTAAGATTCAGATACTACCACAGATTGGGCCCGAAACCAATGGACCCTCTCGGCTTCTTAATCACCCTAGTACTCTGTGCAGGAGTTGCAAATAGTTTCTGGTGTTTGTAGGTTATGTGTTGGCGGCCGTGCGTAGTGCTGACCCTAGGGGTGGGCTATGTTGCGGTAGATACACCGTGGCCGGGTATGCCGGGCGCCCGTTTGGCGTCTCGGGACCCTGTTCACATCGTTCGGGGCCGTATGTGGAAACCTCGGCCGGACTCCCTGCGGATGGAACCTGGATAGGCGATAAACCTGGACTAGAGACTTAAGTGTTTAGGTAGGCCGTGGCCGACACCCTCGCTGGGCTTCCGCTTAAAGGTTGCCGAGTACATGTCGTGTAAACGGCGGTAAGTGGTGAAAGCGTGTATGAAGAAGTACACCCCTACAGGGTATAAAACTATTCGGATAGCCGCGTCCGCGGTAAAGGACTACTTGGTTGCCTATACAGTTCATAGACAAGTTAATGGATACTACTAAAAGACTCAAGATAAGTGTGAGTACCGAGGATGGCCCTCTCGTAGGATGACGAGGGAGGATCCCCGGTGGAGTATTGTGTTGGTGAGTAGTGGACTCGTGTGCGAAAACTATTTTACTGGTAAAGTTCCGTAGGATAGCTTAGCCAAGAGTCAAAGCTGGCTTGCTGCATTAACCCCACCACCTTCTTGAGAATAAGCATGTATAGTAGGTTCTGATGTAAGACTTGCTGAGTACCTTTGTACTCATGTTTGCTTAATTACTGTTTTTAGACGACAACACCGCCCCCTCCGATGGGTTCTACGTAGACCTTGACGTCGACGAGTGACTAGCCACCCAGGTGGTGATCCTGGCCATGGAGGGCCCTATATAGATAGACAGGCTTCAAGAAGCCTTCTTTCTTTCTACAGTCTGTACTCAGACTAGTTGCTTCCGCATGTGCTTGTATGTTTGTATGACTTGAGTGTCGGGTCATGTGACCCCTATCTGTATGAACATGTTATGTATGGCTCTCTGGAGCCTTTAAATAAAGTACTTGAGTTATAGAGTTTTGTTGTGATGCCATGTTGTATGTACTCATATCGGGCATATTGTGTGTATGATTGAAATGCTTGGTATGAGTGGGATCCGACAATCTAGTTGTTTATCCTTGACAGCCTTTCATATGGGGAAATGTAGTCTAGTGTTCCTCGAGCCATAGTAGTCCGCTACAGCCCGGTTCACCGGAGTCCTGCTAGCCCAGCATTACTGCTCAGGACGCTTGACTGGCCGGCATGTGATTCACTTCGTTCCTATGTCTGTCCCTTCGGGGAAATGTCACGCGGTGACTTTCGGAGTCCTTCCTAGCCTGCTACAGCCCGGGTTCCCCGAAGTCCTGTTAGGCCAGTGCTACAGCCCGGATTCACTCGCTGATGACCGACATGCTCGATGTGATTCATGTATGCCTGTCTCCATAGGTCTGTGCCGCTTTGGGTTCACGACTAGCCATGTCGGCCCGGGTTCTCTGTCATATGGATGCTAGTGACACTATCATAAACGTGAGCCAAAACGCGCAAACGGTCCTGGGCCATGGTAAGGCAACACCCGTGGGATACCGTGCGTGAGGTCGCAAAGTGATATGAGGTGTTACCAGCTAGATCGATGTGGCTTGGAATCGGGGTCCTGACAATTGTACCCAATAATTTGGAATTTACCTTAGAAACAAATACACCTACTGATCATGTTTTTTTTGGCGGGGACCTAATGAACATGTTACAGCATGTGCATGTGTAACATTTGCTCAGCGAGCTCCGCATGCCGTATGTGTCCAATGGGTGACTAGGCTTGATGTGACAGTAGGTAGGGATCACATTCCGTAGAAAACTAGGACACGTATCACTTAAACTGCTTTAGGTCGCATCAAGGACCGAAGCTCTGGTTTCAACATTACTAGATCTAACTTTCATTGGTGCAGGTCCTATTAAGCCCTGTAAGGCCAACTGTGTGTGATGAAGACATCGCACACACATTTGAAATATGAACTGTGTGCAAATATAGGGACCATGTGCGATCTCTGACCCATCATGCACGATTGACTTTGTCCAACCGTGTGAGCTACATTACATATTGTTGTATTGGCCGAAGTGTGTGCTATATATGACTTGAAAACATCCCACGTGATTCGGGGGAACACATTGTGTGTGAATGTTAGCACATGGTTCATGGAATTTAATCCAGTGTGATGATTGAGCACATTACTGATATTTTAGTTCGGCGCATCGTGTGCGATACATGCACACACCTGGCTTGCATAAGGCTGATTGTAATGGGGAGTATCATATACTAGTATCATGCATATGATACTAGTGTGTGATACTACCTTTCTAATGCATAGTATCATATATTAGTATCATGTAGTACTTTATTTATTGCTATGCATGACACAAAGTAGCATAGCATTTATTATGATACAGTATTATGGTATGATACTACATACTCTCTTTCTTCATTTAATACTATGCCACCTCATCAAAATTGCCTAGTTGGCATGCATGATACTAGCTATGATACTACCATTACGATCAGCCTAACTGCATGATAATTTGTAGCATCATCGATGGTTCCTAATAATCACTTATGTGCAAAGTTGTTTACAAGATAAATTTAAACATAATATACTTCAACAGCAAAAGTAATTAATTTATAAGATCAAATATCGGAGTAATATTTATGTAGGTGAAATGTGAAAGTTTAAAACTAAATTATCTAACTATATATAGCTAGCTAGACTTCTTTGTGCTTCGGCACCGACGAAAAACACGTGGGTGGCATCCATGTGGCTGACAAACACCTCCGCCATTTTGATCGACTCGTGCCCACTTCGCGGCCCGCAGCATCCTCAAATATGGCTACAAAATGGCATGCGGCGGTGACTCAGGCCTCAGCCTCTACATGTTTGGTGTTACTGTGTGTGGTGTCGACTAATTCCACGCGCTTGTCTGCCCGCTCTTCTGTGCAGGGATCGTGCAACTTCCTATATTTCCTCAAGGCCGTCGGCCGGGGATGGAAGGTGATCAACCTCCAACTCAAACCCAAAGACCAAGGGGTGAGGCATAGGCTACTGGGTGACAAGAGTGGGCTACGCGTGCTCTTGCAAGACGGGTCCGGGTGCAGGATACGGGGCATTGGAGGCAGGCGGCTCATGCTCCGGCACGATGGGGCTGGGTGCAGGTTGCTGGCCGACGTGGTGGGTGGCATGTCCCTGTTTCTAAAAATGTGTAACTATACCTCATCTCTAAGACAAGATAGGGAAAACCTTCTCTTTAATCTATTTATGACTCTTCCAACATGGTAATACTAGATGATATCCTGCACATTGCTGCGGGGATTAGTGGCACGATTTTTTGAAAAAAATTTAACTGGAAATTTAAATAGATATAATATGTTGCATTTGATTATTATATATATAGCTATAAATTGAGAAACAGTACAATGAGGCGACCTGCAAGCCTTGTTGGCCGTCCGATTGCATAGATCGCACGCCGTTGGAGCGTTTCCTTCGTTTCTTGGGACACTGCTCCACGAAACTATGTACGTTCGCGGTGGTACATCGGTCCTGTGGACTGTCAGCTTCGTTGGCTTATTTATATGGTCCGCTCCTCCACGCGCATCGTTTTCCCTCTATCTTTCCTCTATCCGTCGACCACCGCCCCGGCTGCGCTCAGCCGCCGCGAAAACAAAATGAGAAAAAAAAATTCATCGGTGACCGGTGGGGAGTGAAGACGGATCCGCCTGAGCAAGATTGTGTGGCGGACCGATGAGTTCGGGATGCTGCACGTCGTTGTTTTCTTGGGCGCCCCGTGTTGGGACCCCGATTCCAAATCACATCGATCTAGACTGTAACACCTCATATCACTTTGCGGCCTCACGCATGGTATCCACACGGGTGTCGCCTTACCCTGGCCCGGGACCGTTTGCGCCTTTTGGCTCGCGTATATGATTGTGTCACTAGCATCCATATGACACAGAACCCGGCCGACATGGCTAGTCGTGAACCCAAAGCGGCACTAACCTATGGGAACAGGCATACATGATTCACATCGAGCGTGTCGGTCAGCAGCGTGTGAATCCGGGCTGTAGCACTGGCCTAACAGGACTCCGGGGAACCCGGGCTGTAGCAGGCTAGGCAGGACTCCGGTTGTCACCGCGTGACATTTCCCCGAAGGGACAGACACAGGAACGAAGTGAACCACATGCCGGCCAGTCAAGTGTCCTGAGCAGTAGTGCTGGGCTTGTTGGAAATATGCCCTAGAGGCAATAATAAATTAGTTATTATTATATTTCCTTGTTCATGATAATCGTTTATTATCCATGCTATAATTGTATTGATAGGAAACTCAGACACATGTGTGGATACATAGACAACACCATGTCCCTAGTAAGCCTCTAGTTGACTAGCTCGTTGATCAATAGATGGTTACGGTTTCCTGACCATGGACATTGGATGTCGTTGATAACGGGATCACATCATTAGGAGAATGATGTGATGGACAAGACCCAATCCTAAGCTTAGCTCAAAGATCGTGTAGTTCGTATGCTAAAGCTTTTCTAATGTCAAGTATCATTTCCTTAGACCATGAGATTGTGCAACTCCCGGATACCGTAGGAATGCTTTGGGTGTACCAAACGTCACAACGTAACTGGGTGACTATAAAGGTGCACTACAGGTATCTCCGAAAGTGTCTGTTGGGTTGGCACGAATCGAGACTGGGATTTGTCACTCCGTGTAAACGGAGAGGTATCTCTGGGCCCACTCGGTAGGACATCATCATAATGTGCACAGTGTGATCAAGGAGTTGATCACGAGATGATGTGTTACGGAACGAGTAAAGAGACTTGCCGGTAACGAGATTAAACAAGGTATAGGGATACCGACGATCGAATCTCGGGCAAGTACAATACCGCTAGACAAAGGGAATTGTATACGGGATTGATTAAGTCCTTGGCATCGTGGTTCATCCGATGAGATCATCGTGGAACATGTGGGAGCCAACATGGGTATCCAGATCCCGCTGTTGGTTATTGACCGGAGAACGTCTCGGTCATGTCTGCATGTCTCCCGAACCCGTAGGTTCTACACACTTAAGGTTCGGTGACGCTAGGGTTATAGAGATATTAGTATGCGGTAACCCGAAAGTTGTTCCGAGTCCCGGATGAGATCCCGGACGTCACGAGGAGTTCCGGAATGGTCCGGAGGTAAAGAATTATATATAGGAAGTGCTATTTCGGCCATCGGGACAAGTTTCGGGGTCACCGGTATTGTACTGGGACCACCGGAAGGGTCCTGGGGGTCCACCGGGTGGGTCCACCTGCCCCGGGGGGCCACATGGGCTGTAGGGGGTGTGCCTTGGACTATATGGGCCAAGGGCACCAGCCCCAAGAGGCCCATGCGCCAAGAGAGAAAAAAAGGGGAGAGTCCTAAAAGGGGAAGGCACCTCCGAGGTGCCTTGGGGAGGATGGACTCCTCCCCCCCCTTGGCCGCACCCTTCCTTGGAGGAAGGGGCAAGTGCTGCGCCTCCCCCCTCTCCCTTGGCCCTATATATAGTGGGGAAAAGGAGGAGCAACCATACCTAAGGCCTGGCGCCTCCCTCTCCCTCCCGTGACACATCTCCCTCCTCCCGCAGCGCTTAGCGAAGCCCTGTTGGAATCCCGCTACTTCCACCACGCCGTCGTGCTGCTGGATCTCCATCAACCTCTCCCTCCTCCTTGCTGGATCAAGGCGTGGGAGACGTCTCCGTTCCGTACGTGTGTTGAACGCGGAGGTGCCGTCCGTTCGGCGCTAGGATCATCGGTGATTTGAATCACGACGAGTACGACTCAATCAACCCCGTTCACTTGAACGCTTCCTCTTAGCGATCTACAAGGGTATGTAGATGCAACTCTCCTTCCCCTCGTTGCTGGTCTCTCCATAGATAGATCTTGGTAACACGTAGGAAAATTTTGAATTATTGCAACGTTCCCCAACAGGGCTAGCAGGACTCTGGTGAACCGGGCTGTAGCAGACTACTATGGCTCAAGGAAGCACTAGACTACATTTCCCCATAAGAGAGACTGCCAAGGATAAACAACTAGATTGTCGGATCCCACACATAGCAATACACGTCACACGTACGCATAACATGCAAGTATGTGCTGTACAACATGGCATCACAACATAATGCAAACTCATATAGATAAAGGCTCAGAAGAGCCACATAGCATAAATACAAACAGGGGTCACATGACCCATCATTCAGAGCATACAAGCAACGGAAGCATTACATGTCTGAGTACAGACAACTACAAAAGAAAAGGGCTGAGAAGCCTGACTATCTACAAGACCCTCCCAAGGGTACAAGATCGTAGCTGAGGTAACAAGCTACTCGTCGAAGTCCAAGCGGAACTACTAGTAAGACAGATGTCTCATCTGCAAAACATAAATAAAGCAAACGTGAGTACAAATGTACTCAGCAAGACTTACATCAGATCCTATCATATATGCATTTGTATCAAGAAGGTAATGTGGGGTTTAGTTGCAGCAAGCCAGCTTTGACTCACGGGTTATCCTGTTCTACGACAACGAGAAACTTCTTTGAGATGAGGCAGCGCACACGAGTCCACTAATCACCACATCCATACACTACTATGGATTCATCCTCGTCTCCCTACGAGAAGGCCATCCATAGAACTCACACTTGTCTTGAGCATTTTAGAGTATCCACTTTAAGTTGTCTATGTACCACGTAAGCATCCAAGAAGTCCATAACCAAGGACACGGCTATTCAAATAGATCATGAGAACCCTGCAGGGGTGTACTTCATCACACACGCTCTCACCACTTATCACCATGTACACGTCATGTATCTCGGCAACCTTCAAGCGGAAGCCTGGCGAGGGTGTCGGCCACGACCTGACTAACCACGCAAGACTCTAGTCTAGGTCTATCACCTATTTGGGTTCCATCCGCAATGAGATCCGGCCGGGGTGTCGCTCATGGCCCCAAACGATATGAGCAGGGTTCCCAAGCACACCATCCGGGTGCCACTTGGTACACCGTGCCACCTGTGCCTAGTCTGTCCCGAGCCCACCCTGCCGGGTGCCACTCGGTAGAAAAATAGCACTACCTGCAAACACCAGAAACTATTTGCAACTCCTGGACAGAGATCAAGGCGGTTAATAAGTCGAGAGAGCTTGGAGCGCCCGGAGCCCAATGTGTGGTAGTAGCTAGTCATTGGACAACTTACACAGAACTCAGTTCTTAAGGACGGACCCAATGAGACAACCCACCATGTACTCCTGGACAGAGATCAAGGCGGTTAATAAGTCGAGAGAGCTTGGAGCGCCCGGAGCCCAATGTGTGGTAGTAGCTAGTCATTGGACAACTTACACAGAACTCAGTTCTTAAGGACGGACCCAATGAGACAACCCACCATGTACTCCCACGTGGCCTCTCACCGCTACCTTTACCAGATCGTGTTCACACGCTTAACTCTCGGCACTCCAATTCATTCCCGATGAATCAGACCTGGCACAACTCTAAGCAATAGCAGGCATGGCATGGTAGGAACACAACATGGCTCAATCAACTCCTACACATGCTAGTGGGTTTCAACTATTTACTGTGGCAATGACAGGTCATGCAGAGGAATGGGTTCAACTACCGCAGCATAAAGTAGCAGTTGAA
Organism: Triticum urartu; assembly: GCF_056163025.1. Classification (NCBI taxonomy): domain Eukaryota; kingdom Viridiplantae; phylum Streptophyta; class Magnoliopsida; order Poales; family Poaceae; genus Triticum; species Triticum urartu. Next base: position 725,077,910 of record NC_141879.1, read on the forward strand.
TCGTTGTTGTCCTAATGCAATAAAAGAGAGCAGGAGCGAGAGAGTAGGATTGTATCGGAATGAACAAGGGGGGTTGCTTGCCTGGTAGATCAACAGGGGGGCACTGCTCCTCAGACAGGTACTCTCGAACACTTTCCGGAGCAGGACCTATCGAGAAGGAACTGTGTCGGAAATCAAACACAAGCATATGCAACATTATGATGAATGAACATGGCATAAGTATGTTATGTTGTTTGAGTTAATGCATCTAGCATTTATTTGGTTTGAGGTCCATTTGAACCAAGGGTTCAAATGCAACTCCAAAAAAAGCTCTTAAATATGCCATAAGTGTGTTTTCATATATACATCATGTATAGATGGTTTGTCATGCATGAAAATGGTACAGATGGATAGATTGAATTTTTCTGATAATTTTTCATATATAAATTATTTCAATCTGAGCTACGGTTGAATTTATATGAATTTTTGAAGTTTTGGCTATTTTCTGGAATTTCCTGATTTATTATAATTCCAGAAATCATTTGTTGCGTCAGCCTGAGGTCAGCACTGCGTCAGCAGTCAACCTGGGGCAAACCTAACATGTGGGGGCCACACGTCAATGACACAGTGGTTAAGTCCGGGTCAAACCCGCACTAACCAGGGTTTGACTTGGCCCTGGGGCCCACGGTCAGCGGCTGGTGGGGTGGTTTAGGCTGCGGGATTAGGCGCTAATGACAGCCACGTCGGCCTCGCTGGAGTTCGGCCGGCGATGACCTCGAGCCGCGGCATTTCTTCGCCGGAGTTGCACTTTGGGCGGCAGCTGGACGCGCGGGGACCACCGGGGCGTAGCCCGTCGTCGCCCATATCCAGGGGAGCAGGCGGGAGGCTGCGGGGGCGGCGGAGCTCGCCGGAGCGAAGCTCGCGGCGGCGGCCGGAGTTCGGCCTCGACCGGAATCGTGGCTGCAGCGTGCAAAAGACAAGGGGAAGAGGGGGATTCGAGGTGGGAGCTCACGGCGGATCCAACGGCGGGGTCGGCGAGCTCGGGGAAGGCTTGAGGCAGCCGGAGCAATGACGGCGATCTCGTCGGCTGAAGCTTGAAGACGACAGCGATGGCGATGCTCCAAGGCCTCCCGAGGCGTGTGGCTCGACGGAGAGGTAGCAGGTGACGGCGCGGAGCTCATGGACTCGAAGAAGGGGCGAGGGGACGGCGGGGAGCGCGTCAACAGCGAGAGGTGGCGACGGCTTGTTCGGTGATGCTCACGAGAGAGAACCAGGGGAGGAGGGAGAGCAAGGGAGAGGGAGAGAGGTGCGGGGCGTCGTGGCAACGTCCCGGGAGACCAGAGCGATGAGGAGGGGAAGCAGGAGGTGGCGGGGAGATGTGGCCACGGCCGGTTGTGTGGCCGCGCGCGCCGGCGCGTGCCCCTGTCCTTCTGTCATCGCCAGGAGGACGACGGTTGGCGATTGGGCCAGTGGGCCGCACCACTGGGCCGGCTGAGGCGCCAGGTAAGCTTTCTGTTTTTGTTTTTAGTTACTGTTTTCTATTTGTTTCAATTTGTTTTGATTTAGTTCAAGCACTAAATCATTTTTGTTTCTTCTGATAATTTTTGCAGGGACTGAAAGAAATATTCTAAAGCCCCTCACAAAATAACAGAATTATTGAAGCATTAAATATATTTATAACATATATTTGCTCCAACTCAAATACAATATGTATTAGATCAAAAATCCATAAATGGCCAAGAAATATGCTCATAATTTTTGGCAGGGGTTTTCACATTTATCATAAATCATGAACATTTTCAAAGGGCATTTTGGGGTCTTTGAAAAGATTTAAGTTTGAACCTGGTTGAATTTCATTGCTGCTAGGGTTTATTATCCCCTATTTCAAGTTTAACTGAAATTTAAACATGATGCAAACATGAAGGGCTAGCCTAGGTCATACCAGAACTAGGGATGTGACAACTCGCCCCCACTCGAAGAAATCTCGTCCCGAGATTCAGGGGTTGGCGGAAAGAAAGCGGGGTACTGCAGTCGAAGACGATCTTCACGCTCCCAGGTAGCTTCTCTCTCGGAGTGATGAGACCACTGAACCTTGAGAAACTTGATGTTATGACGTCGGGTGACACGCTCTGCTTGATCAAGGATGCGAACAGGGTACTCTCGATATGTGAGGTTATCCTGGAGATCAAGAGTTTCGTGGTCCACTCCGCGGATGGGATCCGAGAAGCAACGCCTGAGTTGAGAGACGTGGAGGACATCATGAACTCGAGAAAGATGTGGTGGTAGTTCCAACTGGTAGGCAACCTCTCCTCGTTTAGCGAGAATGAGAAAGGGACCAATGTAATGAGGAGCCAACTTGCCTTTGATACCGAATCGATGGGTACCCTTCAAAGGGGTAACCCGAAGGTAAGCTTTATCGCCAACTTCATAAGCCACTTCCTTATGACGACGGTCATACTGGCTCTTTTGACGAGATTGGGCGGTTTTCAAATTCTCACGAATGATGCGAACTTGCTCTTCTGCCTCTTGGATCATATCAACTTTATCCCATTTCCACTCAGGAATAGCTAAAGGTTGAAGGGTGCCAGCAGGTCTTTGATGTTCTGCCTTAACGCGACAAATGTCACAGTTAGCAATGAACTGAGCAATTTCTCTCTTCATCCTAGTCCACCAGAACCTCTGGCGTAGGTCCTGATACATCTTAGTACTACCGGGATGAATGGTGAGAGGAGATTCATGCGCCTCCTTAAGGATTAATTGTCGAAGATGTTGATTCTTGGGAACCAGCAAGCGACTCCCAAAGAAAACAACACCACGATCATCTATAGTGAAACTACCACCAATTCCGTTGTTAATGTTTCTCTTGATCCGGGAAATTCCCGTATCCTGCTTCTGAGCAGAGATGATTTGATCCACAAGAGTAGGTTTCGCCACCAAGGTAGAAAGGAATCCGTGAGGAGAAATGTGAAGGTTAAGTTTGCATAATTCCTCATGGAGAAATGGTTGGCCCTGCTGCAACATGAGATTGTTGCAATAGGACTTACGACTTAGCGCATCAGCCATGACATTCCCCTTGCCTGGGGTGTAGGTAATCCCTAAGTTGTAATCTGAGATCAACTCCAACCAACGTATTTGCCTAAGGTTCAAATCTGGTTGGGTGAAGATATACTTGAGACTCTAGTGATCGGTGTAAATCTCGCAACGTTTACCAAGAAGGTAATGTCGCCAGGTCTTGAGTGCATAGACTACGGCTGCAAGCTCTAGATCATGTGTAGGATAATTCTCCTCGTGTGGATGCAACTGTCGAGATGCATAGGCAATCACATGGCGATCTTGCATAAGAATGCAACCTAGTACCTGTCGTGAGGCATCACAATAGATAACAAAGTCCTTAGTGAAGTCCGGTGGCACAAGTATGGGAGCAGAAGTTAGACGTCTTTTCAGTTCCTGAAAACTGTGCTCACACTGTGGGGACCACTCAAACTTTTTATCTTCTTCAGAAGTTCCGTGAGAGGTTTGGCCACTTTGGAGAAGTTCTCAACGAAGCAGCAACAATAACTGGCTAGACCAAGGAAACTTCTAACTTGCTTAACTGTTTAAGGCGGAGTCCAATCAAGAACGGCCTGAAATCTTTCGGGATTGACGACAATGCCCTTACCAGAGATTATGTGGCCGACATGACGGTGTACTCGTACTGGCCATAACGAGTGACAAAAGCCGTCTTAGGAATGTCCCCATTTCTGATCTTGATTTGGTGGTAGCCTAACCTCAAATCCATCTTGGAAAATACTGAGGATCCAGCGAGCTGATCATACAAGTCGTTGATCCTGGGGAGCGGATACTTGTTCTTTATCGTGACCAAATTAACGGGACGATAATCTACAACCATCCGGTCCGTACCATCCTTCTTCTTGACGAAGAGGACGGGGCAAGCCCAGGGAGAAGAGCTAGGATGGATGAAACCCTTTTGCAAGGATTCATCGAGTTGTTTCTTAAGCTCAGCTACTTCTAAGGGTGCCATCTTGTAAGGTCTCCTAGAGATTGGAGCGGTTCCTGGGATAAGATCTATGACAAATTCTACATATCTGTCAGGTGGAATACCTGGCAGTTCCTCTGGAAAGACATCTGGAAAGTCACGGACTACCGGGATATCTTCAAGGTCAGGAAGAGGGTTGGCATTAAGAGAATAGAGCTGACGCTTTGCAACTCTAGTGGAGATGGTGACTATCTTGCCAGATGGGTGTGTAAGCTGAACAGACCTTGTGTAACAATCAATCTTGGCATAATGAGCTTTCATCCAGTCCATACCCAAGATGATGTTAATATCTGTAGACTTGAGGGCTATAACTGATGCAAGGAATACAAGTCTGTCAACAAGGATTTCATTACCATGGCTTACACTAGAAGTTTGCCATTTGGATCCAGGAGTTTGAATTACTAGTGGAGAGGGCATATCACAAAAGGATATGTTGTGCAAGCTGGCATAACTTTCGGAAATGAAGGAATGAGATGCTCCGGTATCAAACAGAACCGAAGCTGGATGACAGTTGACAAGGAGTGTACCAAGAACGACATCCGGATCATCATGAGTGTCTTAAGCTGAGACGTGATGCACACATCCATGTTCAGTGGGAGCTGACTTGACACTAATCATCTTTCATGATGGCTTACCACGGCCAACAGACTTCTAAGGCTGGGGTGGAGCATAGTTGGTTTGAGAGCAGTCACGTGCATAGTGTCCTGGCTCTCCGCATGTGAAACAAGTCCCTGAAGTAGGACGTGGACCCGTATTGACAAGCGGTCTACCGATAGGCCTAGGTGGAGCATACGGTTGAACTGGGTGAGGCGCCAGATAAGAGGGCCTCGGTGAGTAACCGGGTGGAAGAGCGGAGTTCGGAACCCAAATCCGGCGCTTCTGCGAAGTAGAACCGGACGAAGAAACCAAATCACGGGTGTGCTTACGAGACTCCTCGTAAGTGAGCTGAGTTATATCTGCATTAATGGCCTTGTTCACAAGAGTCTGGAATGTATTGCAATGGTGCAAGGGGAGATCACGACGCAACTTGGGGTTGTGACCCTTCCGGAACCTAGCCTGCTTCTTGGCGTCTGTGGACACTTCTTCTGTAGCATAGCGGGCAAGGTTCTCAAATTCTCTACTACAAGCATCAACAGCCATCTTACTCTGGGTGAAACTACAAAACTCTTCTCTCTTGCGATCAATGAGAGCCTGAGGAATGTGATGCTCGCGAAAAGCCTCAGTGAAATCTCTCCAGGTGGTTATCTGGCCAGCTGGAAGCATAGCCTCATAGTTCTGCCACCAAAGACTAGCAGGACCTTCTAGGTGATATGCAGCATAAATGACCTTGTCACCTTCAGCTACGTTCGCAGAACGCAGCTTGTGAGTGATACTACGAAGCCAGTCATCTGCATCGAGTGGCTCAATGGAATGATGGAAGGTGGGTGGTTTCAGACCAATGAAATCATGGATGGTCGCTGACTCTTTGCACCGATGTGCGGTGTTCTCCTCGATAAGTGCCAACAAGCGGTTAGACTCACGCTTGTTCCTCTCCATCTCTAACATGAACTCTGCCAATGAAGGTTGGTCGGGAGGATCCTCCTCATCCCTACCACCTCCGTGGTTCAGGCAACGAGCAACAGAACTTCGGTTAACTGACGACATCCTGAGAAGCGGAACTAAGGACGAGGTCAACAACAACTATAGGATGCAACATGTAGCACAAGGAAATTTAGTATCTCTCAAACTCCTAGGACAATTCCGGCAGCATAACGGCAGTAAAATGCTCAAAATGAAACATCCTGCAAATGAAGGGGTAGCACCATACTCAACATCATTACTCAAGGTTCTGAGATATTACTAAACAGGCTACACCGGAGGTACTCAAACTGGGATATGACTCAGATCAACCAAACATTAGAGACTACGGAGTAGTAACACGTGATCCTGCTAGACGGAAGAGAAAGCCTAGTTCCTTAACCCCGTAGGAAAGATAGGATGACTCAGATCAGAAGGCATGAGGCATAAGGAGTAAAAAGAGCCTTACGTTCCCTTTCACAATCAATTCCCCTATATAGCTAAAGAATTTCTAGACTCAACTTCGACCAGGTTGGCTTGGCAATCCTACAGGCAGTCAGGCTCTGATACCAAAGCTGTCGGGATCCCGATTCCCAATCACATCGATCTAGCCGGTAACACCTCATATCACTTTGCGGCCTCACGCACGGTATCCACACGGGTGTCGCCTTACCCTGGCCCGGGACCGTTTGCGCCTTTTGGCTCGCGTATATGATTGTGTCTCTAGCATCCATATGACAGAGAACCCGGGCCGACATGGCTAGTCGTGAACCCAAAGCGGCACTAACCTATGGGAACAGGCATACATGATTCACATCGAGCGTGTTGGTCAGCAGCGTGTGAATCCGGGCTGTAGCACTGGGCTAAAAGGACTCCGGGGAACCCGGGCTGTAGCAGGCTAGGCAGGACTCCGGTTGTCACCGCGTGACATTTCCCCGAAGGGACAGACACAGGAACGAAGTGAAACACATGCCGACCAGTCAAGTGTCCTGAGCAGTAGTGCTGGGCTAGCAGGACTCCGGCGAACTGGGCTGTAGCGAACTACTATGGCTCAAGGAAGCACGAGACTACATTTCCCCATAAGAGAGACTGCCCAGGATAAACAACTAGATTGTCAGATCCCACACATAGCAATACACGTCACACGTACGCATAACATGCAAGTATGTGCTGTACAACATGGCATCACAACATAATGCAAACTCATATAGATAAAGGCTCAGAAGAGCCACATAGCATAAATACAAACAGGGGTCACATGACCCATCATTCAGAGCATACAAGCAACGGAAGCATTACATGTCTGAGTACATACAACTACAAAAGAAAAGGGCTGAGAAGCCTGACTATCTACAAGACCCTCCCAAGGGTACAAGATCGTAGCTGAGGTAACAAGCTACTCGTCGAAGTCCAAGCGGAACTACTAGTAAGACAGATGTCTCATTTGCAAAATATAAATAAAGCAAACGTGAGTACAAAGGTACTCAACAAGACTTACATCAGATCCTACCATATATGCATTTGTGTCAAGAAGGTAATGTGGGGTTTAGTTGCAGCAAGCCAGCTTTGACTCAGTGGTTATCCTGTTCTACGACAACGAGAAACTTCTTTGAGATGAGGTAGCACACACGAGTCCACTAATCACCACATCAATATACTACTATGGATTCATCCTCGTCTCCCTACGAGAAGGCCATCCATAGCACTTACACTTGTCTTGAGCATTTTAGAGTATCCACTTTAAGTTGTCTATGTACCACGTAAGCATCCAAGAAGTCCATAACCGAGGAAACGGCTATTCGAATAGATCATGATAACCCTGCAGGGGTGTACTTCATCATACACGCTCTCACCACTTATCACCATGTACACGTCATGTATCTTGGCAACCTTCAAGCGGAAGCCTGGCGAGGGTGTCGGCCACGACCTGACTAACCACGCAAGACTCTAGTCCAGGTCTATCACCTATTTGGGTTCCATCCGCAAGGAGATCCGACCGGGGTGTCGCTCACAGCCCCAAACGATGTGAGCAGGGTTCCCAAGCCCACCATCCGGGTGCCACTTGGTACACCGTGCCACCTGTGCCTAGTCTGTCCCGAGCCCACCCTGCCGGGTGCCACTCAGTAGAAAAATAGCACTACCTACAAACACCAGAAACTATTTGCAACTCCTGGACAGAGATCAAGGCGGTTAATAAGTCGAGAGAGCTTGGAGCGCCCGGAGCCCAATGTGTGGTAGTAGCTAGTCATTGGACAACTCACACAGAACTCAGTTCTTAAGGACGGTCCCAATGAGACAACCCACCATGTACTAACACATAGCCTCTCACCGCTACCTTTACCAGATCGTGTTCACACGCTTAACTCTCAGCACCAGAACATATCATAACACTCCAATTCATTCCCGATGAATCAGACCTGGCCCAACTCTAAGCAATAGCAGGCATGGCATGGTAGGAACACCACATGGCTCAATCAACTCCTACACATGCTAGTGGGTTTCAACTATTTACTTTGGCAATGACAGGTCATGCAGAGGAATGGGTTCAACTACCGCAGTATAAAGTAGCAGTTGAATCATTGTTGTCCTAATGCAATAAAAGAGAGCAGCAGCGAGAGAGTAGGATTGTATCGGAATGAACAAGGGGGTTGCTTGCCTGGTAGATCAACAGGGGGGCACTGCTCCTCAGACAGGTACTCTCGAACACTTTCCGGAGCAGGACCTATCGAGAAGGAACGGTGTCGGAAATCAAACACAAGCATATGCAACATTATGATGCATGAACATGGCAGGAGTATGTGATGTTGTTTGAGTTAATGCATCTAGCATTTATTTGGTTTGAGGTCCATTTGAACCAAGGGTTCAAATGCAACTCCAAAATAAGCTCTTAAAATGCCATAAGTGTGTTTTCATGTATACAGCATGTATAGATGGTTTGTCATGCATGAAAATGGTACAGATGGATAGATTGAATTTTTCTGATAATTTTTCATATATAAATTATTTCAATCTGAGCTACGGTTGAATTTATATGAATTTTTGAAGTTTTGGCTATTTTCTGGAATTTCCTGATTTATTATAATTCCAGAAATTATTTGTTGCGTCAGCCTGAGGTCAGCACTGCGTCAGCAGTCAACCTGGGTCAAACCTGACATATGGGGGCCACACGTCAGTGACACAGTGGTTAAGCCCGGGTCAAACCCGCACTGACCAGGGTTTGACTTGGCCCTGGGGCCCACGGTCAGCGGCTGGTGGGGTGGTTTAGGCTGCGGGATTAGGCGCTAATGACAGCCACGTCGGCCTCGCCGGAGTTTGGCCGCCGACAACCTCGAGCCACGGCGGTTCTTCGCCGGAGTTGCACTACGGGCGACGGCTGGACGCGCGGGGACCACCGGGGCGTAGCCCATCGTCGCCTGCATCCAGGGGAGCAGGCGGGATGCTGTGGGGGTGGCGGAGCTCGCCGGAGCGAAGCTCGCGGCGGCGGTCGGAGTTCGGCCTTGACCGGAATGGCGGCTGCAGCATGCAAAAGACAAGGGGGAGAGGGGGATTCGAGGTGGGAGCTCACGGCGAATCGAACGGCGGGGTCGGCGAGCTTGGGGAAGGCTTGGGGCAGCCGGAGCAACAACGGCGATCTCGTCGGCCGAAGCTTGAAGACGACGGCGATGGCGATGCTCCAGGGCCTCCCGAGGCGTGTGGCTCGACGGAGAGGTAGCAGGTGACGGCGCGGAGCTCGTGGATTCGAAGGAGGGGCGAGGGGACGGCGGGGAGCGCGTCAACAGCGAGCGGCGGCAACGGCTTGTTCGTTGATGCTCGCGAGAGAGAACCAGGGGAGGAGGGAGAGCGAGGGAGAGGGAGAGAGGTGCGGGGCATCGTGGCGACGTCCCGGGAGACCAGAGCGATGAGGAGGGGAAGCAGGAGGTGGCGGGGAGACGTGGCCATGGCCAGCTGCATGGCCGTGCGCGCCGGCGCGTGCCCCTGTCCGTCTGTCGTCGCCAGGAGGACGACGGTTGGCGATTGGGCGAGTGGGCCGCACCACTGGGCCAGCTGAGGCGCCAGGTAAGCTTTCTGTTTTTGTCTTTAGTTACTGTTTTCTATTTGTTTCAATTTGTTTTGATTTAGTTCAAGCACTAAATCATTTTTGTTTCTTCTGGTAATTTTTGCAGGGACTGAAAGAAATATTCTAAAGCCCCTCACAAAATAACAGAATTATTGAAGCATTAAATATATTTATAACATATATTTGCTCCAACTCAAATACAATATGTATTAGATCAAAAATCCATAAATGGCCAAGAAATATGCTCATCATTTTTGGCAGGGGTTTTCACCTTTATCATAAATCATGAACATTTTCAAAGGGCATTTTGGGGTCTTTGAAAAGATTTAAGTTTGAACCTGGTTGAATTTCATTGCTGCTAGGGTTTATTATCCCCTATTTCAAGTTTAACTGAAATTTAAATATGATGCAAACATGAAGGGCTAGCCTAGGTCATACCAGAACTAGGGATGTGACACCCCGTGTACCGATTCCACTGGACGGTGTCTCCGCAAGTGCGGGAGGACAGCGATACAGACGTTCGGAAAGGGAGTGTTGTTTGTCACCGTCCGTGTACGGGGCTTCCGACAGGTGCCAGTGGCGGGGGCGTCAGGATGGCTGTTCGCCCAGCACTCAAGATAGAAGAGAGAAGAGAGAAGAGAATTCGGGCAGTCGGGATGCACTTCCACACCGTCCGCCTCCAGCCACACCAAAGCTTCCTCTTGCTGAAATTTGGGGTGGGATTTAGACCCATCTAGCAATTTTTGAATATCTCTAAGGGCTCATGTGAGTTTATTGGCACAAGTGTAGTGGAAGTTTAGTCCCACCCCGCTAGTGGAGAAAGAGTTGGACCTTTTTATAAGGGGTTGTCTTCCACATGCACTGGTAGAAAAAGGGCCTATAGTCCGGGTTCGTAAGGGCCTTTAGTCCCGGTTCCTGAACCGGGACTAAAGTGTCGGTACTAATGCCCCGACCCTTTAGTCCCGGTTCAATCCAGAACCGGGACTGATGGGCCTCCACATGGGCAGTGCGCAGAGCCCAGTCAGGAGACCCTTTGGTCCGGGTTGGTGGCACCAACCGGGACCAATAGGCATCCACGCGTCAGCATTTCTGTGGCTGGGGTTTTTGTTTTTTTTGAAGGGGGGGGGGGTTGGGGGTTTTGGGGGGTTAATTTAGGTGTTTCATATATTGTGTTAGCTAGCTATAATTAATAGAGAGAAGTGTCCTCTCTTATGTCCGTGCTTGGTCGACGCTACGTACTATACATACATATAGAGAGGACTAGACACGTTGGCTAGCTAGTAAGCAAACGAAGGAAAGAGAAGATCGTGATGAACATATATGCATACAGAGAGAAGTGATATCGACCACCTCTCTTTCTCCGAGAGATTGGTCGAACAACAAGTTCTCATATATCTATCTGACACTACCGGCTACATATATACATTAATTATCTCTTACAAATATAATCATACGGACTCAGGGTCAACATAGAATTGTCCGTCTTCAGGGATCACGTGGTCAAGAAAGAATGCCGCCAATTCCTCTTGAATTCCTCGCATGCGAGCTGGTGCTAGGAGTTCATCCCGCTTCCGAAACATCTAATTTAAAGAAGGGGGTCAATACATATATATATGAATGAATGAAACTCAACACAAATGATGGTAATAAAATAAAATTGTGAATGTTGTTATTTACGTACTTCATATTGTTCGTCAGTGTAGCCCCGCTCACAGGTCGTGTGGCGGATGGACTCGCAAACATAGTATCCATAGAAATCATTCCCTTGTTCCTGCCACAACCACTTTACAAGAAAGAGAGGTTAATCAAACTGATAAGCAAGAATGCCAAATGGTATTGATGAAACTAGCGCTTGAATGACTAGTAGATGCGCTTAAAATGCTACTATAGCTAGTACTTACTTTCGGGTGTCTAAATTGCAGCTCCTTCGGCAGTCCCGGAGCTTTTCTGGTGAATTTTCTCCAAACCCTGCCGGACAAAGAAAAAAATTACTTGATATATCAGGAAATGAACAAAGTTGCTGATATGGTGGATAATGATCGATTTAACTTACTTCTCGAGTATTTGAGTCATGTCTACAAAGTCCTTGGGATCTTTTCGTCTTGAGTCTAAGACAGTTACTAGTCCCTGCTCAAGCTTAATATGTAGGAGAATATAGTGGAAACTGCACACGCATGCATAACTCATCAATTACATTACTATAACCTTGAATAATATATAAGGGAAACCGAATACGCACAAGACAGTAACACTCACTTGAAGTTTTAAGGAAAGAGTATTATATCTTTTTGATTTATTATCAACGATTGTAGCATGCTGGCCTCAGTTTCTGCGGCATGAAATTTAACCTGAGTTGCATCTATGAGATATGTGTTAATGAACCCAATATCACCGACTTGTCTTTTCTTCAATTCGACGATCTTCAATCTGCATAATATAGTGAGGATGATTATAAATACATGCAATGAAAGAGCTAAGCTATATAGAGAAACTTAATGACAGAAGTAGTACTACTTACAGACAGTAGCAGGCGACCGTTGTTTTATCGATGGCCAATTGATTGAAAAACTGATAGAACTCCTCAAATGGAACAGGCAACAGATCAATTCCAACGAGGTCATGCTCCTTTTTAACTTTCAAATTCCAACGAGGCTATGTCCCTCGACGACCCTCGTTCCCGATAAAAAAAAGAGGAAGAAGAAGAAAAAAAAGAGGAGAAGAAAGAATAGAGGAGAAGAACTCCTCTATTCTTTCTTCTCCTCTTTTTTTTCTTCTTCCTCTTCTTTTTTTATCCTCTTCTTCCTCTCATGTTCGAGAGGATCGCCGAGGGGTCGGGAGGTTTCCTAGTGTCAAAGTATTCAACAAAATCATGTCTTCATCATTAGGCGAAAGTAACATGTGCATGACGGTACGAAGCTCTTCAAAGTTGTTCTGGAACGGAGTCCCAGATAGGATAATTCGCTTTTTGGTACAAAGTTCAGAAAGAGCCTTCCAAATATCGCTATTTGGAAGGCCTTTGCTGAATTCGTACCAAAAGGTGGATTATTCTATCCGGGACTCCATTCCAAAACAATTTTGCAGAACTTCGTACCAACATGCCCTGGTTACTTCCGGCTAATGATGAAGGCATGGATTTCTTCAATACTTTGACACTAGGAAACCTCTCTCGACCCCTCGGCGATCCTCGACCCCTCGAACCCTCGACGACCCTGGAACCCTCGACCCCTAGACGATCCTCTTCTTCCTCTCATGTTCAAGAGGATCGCCGAGGGGTCGGGAGGTTGCCTAGTGTCAAAGGATTCAACAAAACCATGTCTTCATCATTAGGCGAAAGTAACATGTGCATGATGGTATGAAGCTCTTCAAAGTTGTTCTGGAACGGAGTCCCAGATAGGATAATTCGCTTTTTGGTACAAAGTTTAGCAAGAGCCTTCCGAATATCGCTATTTGGAAGGCCTTTGCTGAATTCGTACCAAAAGGCGGATTATTCTATCCGGGACTCCATTCCAGAACAACTTTGCAGAACTTCGTACCAACATGCCCTGGTTACTTCCGGCTAATGATGAAGGCATGGATTTCATCAATACTTTGACACTAGGAAACCTCTCTCGACCCCTCGGCGATCCTCGACCCCTCAAACCCTCGAACCCCTGATAAAAATTAAGAAGAAGAAGAAGAAGAAGAAGAAGAAAAAAGAGGAGAAGAAGAAAGGAATAGCTAGAGGAGAAGAAGAACTGACAAAGTCTTCTCCTCTATTCCATCTTCTTCTCCTCTTTTTTTTTCTTCTTCTTCCTCTTTTTTTCCTTTTCTTTTTTTACTCCTCTTCTTCCTCTTCTCTTCTTCTCCTTCTTCGGGTAAGCCCTAGTTTCCTGACCCTCGACCGCTCGACGACACTCTCGACATGCCCTCATTCCCGATAAAAAAAAGAAGAAGAAGAAAAAAGAAGAGAAGAAAGAATAGAGGAGAAGAACTTCTTCTCCTCTATTCTTTCTTCTCCTCTTTTTATTCTTCTTCTTCCTTCTTTTTTTCCTCTTCTTCCTCTCCTCTTCTTCTCCCTCTTCCCCGCCTCTCTCATGAATGTTCGCCGCCCCCCCCTCGACCCCTCGACGACCCTCGTTCCCGATAAAAAAATAAGAAGAAGAAGAAGAAAAAAGAAGAGAAGAAAGAATAGAGGGGATCTTTTTTTATCCTCTTCTTCCTCTCCTCTTCTTCTCCCTCTTCTTCCCCTTCTTCTCCGCCTCTCTCATGAATAGAGGTTAACATCATTTGATCATCTATAATCTATGAACAAAAAATTCATCATTTGATCATCTATCATCTATGAACAAAAATATTCCTAGATACATAAAAAATTTCTACAAATGAAAATAACCTAAAAAAATCATATGATCATCTATGAACAAAAAAAACATCATTTGATCATCTATCATCTATGAACAAAAAAATCATCATTTGATCATCTATCATCTATGAACAAAAATATTCATCATTTGATCATCTATCATTTATGAACAAAAATATTCTTAGATACATAAAAATTGTCTACAAATGAAAATAACCTAAAAAAAATCATATGATCATCTATGAACAAAAAAAACATCATTTGATCATCTATCATCTATGAACAAAAAAATCATCATTTGATCATCTATCATCTATGAACAAAAATATTCCTAGATACATAAAAAATTTCTACAAATGAAAATAACCTAAAAAAAGTTTGCAAAGGGAGGGCGCCGGCGGCCGGACCATGCTAAGGAGAGGTCGACGGCGAGGATGGCGTCGGGGCAGGGGCGCGGGCGACGGCGAGGGCGGGCCGGGGCGGCGCGTGGGCGACGGCGACGGGCGCGGGCCGGGGCGGCGTGCGTCGGGGCAGGGGTGGGCCGGGGCAGGGGCCCGGGCGACGGCGAGGGCACGGGCGACGGCGGGCGACGGCGAGGGCGCGGGCGACGATGGGCACGGGCGAGGTGACGGCGATGGCGGGGCAGCCTGGCGGCGTCGGCGTCGGGGCGGCAACTACGAGAGACGGGAGTGAAAATTTCCAAAGTGTGAACTTATATAGCAAAGCCTTTAGTCCCGGTTCGTGGCACAACCCGGTACTAAAGGTGGGCATTAGTCCCGGTTGGTGCCACGAACCAGGACCAAAGGCCAATTTTCAGCAGCCGAAAGGGCGGGAAGCGAAGGCCATTGGTCCCGGTTGGTGGCACCAACCGGGACTAAAGGGGGGCAATGGTCACGGTTGGCGCCACCAACCGGGACTAAAGGGGGCATTGGTCACGGTTCGTGGCACCAACCGTGACCATTGCCCCCCTTTAGTCCCGGTTGGTGCCACCAACCGGGACCAATGCCCTTGTGCTGCCCGCGCCCAAAAGTTTAGTCCCACATCGCTAGCTGAAGGGCGCCAACACTTGTTTATAAGCGCAGCTGTGCCTCCCCATTCAAGCTCCTCTCTAATGCAGGCTTTCGGGCCTAAACTTGCTACTGCCTGTAGGCCTATTGGGCCTCTGCGGGCCTGAATCCTGGCCCATGTAGGGTTTCTAGTCATATTCAAGCCGTGGAGGCCCAGTAGGTGGCATTTTTTTTTGTTTTTTCTTTTTTATTTCTACATTTTTTTGGTTTTTTATTTTTTTATTTCTACTTAAAACTAAATACTTACAGTTTTTTAGTGATTTCTTTTTGCTTTTAGGTCACAAAAATTATAAACTTTCTGTTAGTGCCATTAGTTTTAAATTTTGAATAGTTTAAATTTGAATTTTGAAAAATTTGTGTGAATCACTAGTTTATGAATAACTTTACTATAAAAATAGAATTTTTTTCTATTTATTTTTTATTTATACTTACAACTAAATACTTATAGTTTTTTAGTGATTTTCTTTTGATTTTAGGTCACAAAAATTATAAACTTTCTGTTAGTGCCATTAGTTTTAAAATTTTGAATAGTTTAAATTGGAATTTTTTAAAATTTGTGTGAATCACTAGTTTATGAATAACTTTACTATAAAAATAGAAATTTTTTTCTTCTTTGCTATTTATTTTTTATTTATACTTACAATTAAATACTTATAGTTTAATTTTAGGTCACAAAAATTATATTCTTTTTGCTATTGAAGAATATTATAGTTTTATTTTAGTTGATCATAACATAATATTTTAATTGATTGTTTTTATTTTCATAAAAGTTTTGTAGTTCATTCTGTTTGCTATTAATTCATTCTTTGAGCTAAATGACTCTGAAATTGGAAAGCATTTCAAAATGAACTCTGAAAAGGTTGAAAGTTGGCATGGTATCATCATTTCACCCACATAGTATGTTCCAAAAAGTAGAGAGGGTTATGACAAAAACTTGATGCACTTCGTGTAAAAATGGACAATCACTTTCGAAGTATCAAAGTTTCGAACCATAAGACAGGAAATCATTTCAAATGAACTCTGAAA
Source organism: Triticum urartu (assembly GCF_056163025.1). Lineage (NCBI taxonomy): Eukaryota > Viridiplantae > Streptophyta > Magnoliopsida > Poales > Poaceae > Triticum > Triticum urartu. The sequence goes on from NC_141879.1 coordinate 725,093,974, forward strand.
AAGTTGAAAGTTGGGCCACAGAGATGCTTCCTTGTTTGATGGCCCATGGAGATGCTTCCTTCTGGCCTAGCGGGGTTACGGACATATTTCTTTAGGACTCCCATGAACCTCTCAAAGGGGAACATATTGTGTAGAATTACGGGCCCCAGGATGACAATCTCGTCGACTAGATGAACTAGGACGTGCGTCATGATATTGAAGAAGGATGGTGGGAACACCAGCTCGAAACTGACAAGACATTGCGCCACATCACTCCTTAGCCTTGGTACGATTTCTGGATCGATCACCTTCTGAGAGATTGCATTGAGGAATGCACATAGCTTCACAATGGCTAATCGGACGTTTTCCGGTAGAAGCCCCCTCAATGCAACCGGAAGCAGTTGCGTCATAATCACGTGGCTGTCATGAGACTTTAGGTTCTGAAACTTTTTCTCTGGCATATTTATTATTCCCTTTATATTCGACGAGAAGCCAGTCATGACCTTTATACTGAGCAGGCATTCAAAGAAGATTTCTTTCTCTTCTTTCGTAAGAGCATAGCTGGCAGGACCTTTATACTGCTTCGGAGGCATGCCGTCTTTTTCGTGCAAACGTTGCAGGTCCTCCCGTGCCTCAGGTGTATCTTTTGTCTTCCCATACACGCCCAAGAAGCCTAGCAGGTTCACGCAAAGGTTCTTCGCCACGTGCATCACGTCGATTGAGGAGCGGACCTCTAGGTCTTTCTAGTAGGGTAGGTCCCAAAATATAGATTTCTTCTTCCACATGGGTGCGTGTCCCTCAGGATCATTCGCAACAGCTATTCCACCAGGACCCTTTCCAAAGATTACGTAGTGTAAATCATTGACCATAGCAAGCACGTGATCACCGGTGCGCATGGCGGGCTTCTTCCGGTGATCTGCCTCGCCTTTGAAATGCTTGCCTTTCTTTCGACATTGATGGTTGGTCGGAAAAAATCGATGATGGCCCAGGTACACATTCTTCCTGCATTTGTCCAGGTATATACTTTCAGTGTCATCTAAACAGTGCGTGCATGCGTGGTATCCTTTGTTTGTCTGTCCTGAAAGGTTACTGAGAGCGGGCCAATCGTTGATGGTCACGAACAGCAACGCCTTAAGGTTAAATTCCTTCTGTCTGTGCTCATCCCACGTACGTACACCGTTTCCATTCCACAGCTATAAAAGTTCTTCAACTAATGGCCTTAGGTACACATCAATTTCGTTGCCGGGTTGCTTAGGGCCTTGGATGAGAACTGGCATCATAATGAACTTCCGCTTCATGCACATCCAAGGAGGAAGGTTATACATACATAGAGTCATGGGCCAGGTGCTGTGATTGCTGCTCTGCTCCCCGAAAGGATTAATGCCATCCGCGCTTAAAGCAAACCATACATTCCTTGGGTCCTTTGCAAACTCATCCCAGTACTTTCTCTCGATTTTTCTCCACTGCGACCCGTCAGCGGGTGCTCTCAACTTCCCATCTTTCTTTTGGTTCTCACTGTGCCATCGCATCAACTTGGCATGCTCTTCGTTTCTGAACAGACGTTTCAACCATGGTATTATAGGAGCATACCACATCACCTTCGCAGGAACCCTCTTCCCGAGGTGCTCGCCGTCAACATCACCAGGGTCATCTCGTCTGATCTTATACCGCAACGCACCGCATACCGGGCATGCGTTCAGATCCTTGTATGCACCGCGGTATAGGATGCAGTCATTAGGGCATGCATGTATCTTCTCCACCTCCAATCCTAGAGGGCATACGACCTTCTTTGCTGCGTATGTACTGTCGGGCAATTCGTTATCCTTTGGAAGCTTCTTCTTTAATATTTTCAGTAACTTCTCAAATCCTTTGTCAGCCACAGCATTCTCTGCCTTCCACTGCAGCAATTCCAGTACGGTACCGAGCTTTGTGTTGCCATCTTCACAATTGGGGTATAAACCTTTTTTGTGATCCTCTAACATGCGATCGAACTTCAGCTTCTCCTTTTGACTAATGCATTGCGTCCTTGCATCGACAATGACCCGGCGGAGATCATCATCATCGGGCACATCATCTGGTTCCTCTTGATCTTCAGCAGCTTCACTCGTGGCAGCATCATTGGGCACATCGTCTGGTTCCTCTTGATCTTCACCAGCTCCCCCGTTGCAGCATCACCGTATTCAGGGGACACATAGTTGTCATCGTACTCTTCTTCTTCGCCGTCTTCCATCATAACCCCTATTTCTCCGTGCCTCGTCCAAACATTATAGTGTGGCATGAAACCCTTGTAAAGCAGGTGGGAGTGAAGGATTTTCCGGTTAGAGTAAGACCATTCTGCTTGTTTGCCTCAGCCGCATCGAGAAACTCATGCACGCCCTTAATGTACTCGCGGGTGTGTCTGTCACCGTACATCCATTGCCGGTTCATCTGCGTGCATTATATACAATTAAGTGTCCAAATTAATAGAAGTTCATCATCACATTAAAACCAAAGTGCATACATAGTTCTCATCTAATAACATATAGCTCTCCAGAGCATCTAATTAATTAAACCATACATTGAAACTATGTAAAACATTTCATTGCGAAAACAAATGCGATCATAATCGCAACCAAGGTAACAATTGATCCAACGGCATAATGATACCAAGCCTCGGTATGAATGACATATTTTCTAATCTTTCTAATCTTCAAGCGCATTGCATCCATCTTGATCTTGTGATCATCGACGACATCCGCAACATGCAACTCCAATATCATCTTCTCCTCCTCAATTTTTTTATTTTTTCCTTCAACAAATTGTTTTCTTCTTCAACTAAGTTTAACCTCTCGACAATAGGGTCGGTTGGCATTTCCGATTCACATACATCCTAGATAAATAAAATCTATGTCACGTTGGTCGGCATAATTTTCATAAACAATAAATGAACCAATAGTTATAAAGATAATATACATACCAAATCCGAATCATAGACAGGACGAGGGCCGACGGGGGCGGATACCAAAACCATCGCACTATATAAGATGCAATAAAAGATGTAAGAAAATGATACAAGTATCTATCTAAACATACAAGTAAGAATATTTTTCCTTTCAGAAAGAAGATAAGAACAAGAGGCTCACCACGGTGGTGTCGGTGATGAGATCGGCGCGGGTGATCGACGGCGGTGAAGACGGGGACGGGGCGTGACGGACCGCTAAATCTAGACAAATCTCGAGGAAAATGGAGCTTGGAGGTCGAGCTTTGAGAGGAGAAAGCTTAAGTAGTGTGGCTCGGGCATTCCATCGAACACCTCATGTGCATAGGAGGTGAGCTAGAGCACCACAAAGCCATCTCCCCCTCGGCCAGAAAAAACAGAGCACTGTGCTCTGCTCTTGCCCGAGGGGGTATATATAGGCACCTCATTGGTCCCGGTTGATGACTAGAACCGGGACTAAAGGGAAGCCTTTGGTCCCGGTTCAAGCCACCAACCGGGACCAATGGTGGTGGGCCAGGAGCGAGGCCCATTGGTCCCGGTTCGTCCCACCAACCGGGACCAAAAGGTCCAGACGAACCGGGACCAATGGCCCACGTGGCCCGGCCGGCCCCCTGGGCTCACGAACCGGGACCAATGCCCACATTGGTCCCGGTTCTAGACTGAACCGGGACTAATGGGCTGAGCCGGCCTGGACCATAGCCCTGTTTTCTACTAGTGATGCTATCGAAGCTTGAGAATAGAAGAGGCCCTCGCGCACTCCTCCTCTGCCGCCCGCCGTGCCTCGCCTCGCCACGCCGCAGATTGCGGGAATGAGCTGAGCCGAGCTCACACCGTTGGCTGTCACGGACTCGGACATGGGTCGAGCCCACGTCTCTCGACGGGAGAGCAGGTCTCGATATCCTGTACAGGAGATGGGCGAATAGGTTTTGGGAAGCGACTACGTGACTTCTTTCACGTCATCTTCATCATCACCATGTCGCATCCCAACGCCGACCATATCGCTGCTGAGAAACTTGAAGCCGAAAAGAAGGCCGCCGAGAACGCCACTGTTGCCTCTGCATGGCCTACTGGAGGGTATAACTCATTTATCCCGCTCCTACTATTTTCTGTTATAGCTATGCTAGCGTTATACGTAGATGTATCTGCCATTAGCGTAGCATGTGCTTGCGTGATTCAATATCAGCATGTTGTTAATTCTGTCAATGTCATGCTAGTGATTTGTCAATGGATTAAATTAGTCAAAAAATTGCCTATTTTCTCAACACCTCCTTCCCTCGCTTTTTATGCTAGGCAAAGGGAAGATGAAGATGATATGAGGGATATCTGATAGGATGGAGTATTTAACCAAAAAGTACCACATTTCATTGATCCATGCCTACAAAGTACCACTTTACGAATTTATGCTGAAAACTACCATTTTTTTGGCTAAATTGTGACTAAAAACTACCACATCTGTAAATCAACCGATTCTTCCATTTTAAATGCGCTTATGACAGGCTTGGCCCGCATGTAAGTGCTGACATGGCATCGTAAGTCAACGCCGTTTGGTTGACCATTAAGTTCGTACGTGGGCGGCAACCAGCTGCGACATCTTCTCCAAGTCCGACTACCGCACCGCCCAGGGGTGATTTCACTGTCCGGGCACCCTGGGCACGTGCCCGGGCTCGATCGCTGCAGATTTTTTGAGTAGTCGGAGTCATAATCGATGAATACGTGTGATATAGGGCAAAAATATGACAGCTTAGTGAATTGGGCTAGTTTGGGCGTTGTTTTGCCTTTTGGGCTTACTCACGCCAAACCAGAACGTCTAAGGGCCATCCATCATTTCTTTACATGGGCCACATTAGGGTAGTCAGATCGATCTCGAGCCTTCTGGCTGCATCGCTCACCTCGCCTGTTTGGCTACCTCGCACACTGTTCGGTTGTTCGCCGCGCCGTAAGACTGTACCCAAGCAATTCCGGCATTGCAGGTGGTGGCCGGCGAGATGGACTGGTGAAGCACCGATGACCGGCAAGACTGCAAGGGATGGTGTATGACCGGGCCTCCAATTAGGCTACGATTCCACCAAGCAACGATCGGGATTTAAAGCGGAAGCGCAGGAGTCAAAGTGGCATCCCCTATGATGGGAATTCCTCCCCGACGGATGGTGGCTCATCCTCATCATCGTCGGCACTTCAGCGAGCACTAGTCACGTGTGCAGCACCAGCAAGTGCCCAACCTGCACAAGGCCATGGCCAAGAGGCAGCAAATAGCCAACGACGATGGCCACCAACGGCAGCGACAAACGACAACTAGGTGAGTTATCCGACTTTAATTAGGTTTCTTCAACTACATAATTGAGCATATTATTTAGTGACACTAGTGTGTTGGCGGTTTGATAGACCAAAGTACATTTTAGTTTATAGGGTGCCCAGTCTTTGGCAATTCGCTAGCTCCGCCACTGGCACCACCGACATGTCGCTGGTGCTGCTTACACCGTTCATCCACAACAAATACATGTCCTCCTGCCCACGGCAGCAGCTAGAGGCGCCCGACAACCAGCAGCTCGCCTTGAGCGGAGTCCTGCTCTTACCCACGACAGTGGCTAGAGGCGGCCAGCAACTAGCTCGCCCGACTGCACGGACCGCGGAGGCTAGCGCTCGGCAAGAGGCGGCGAGCTCCTGCCCACGGTAGCGGCTAGAGGCGGCCAGCAACTAGCTCGCCCGGCTGCGCGGACCGCGGAGGCCAGCGCTCGCCTAGAGGCGGCGAGCTCCTGCCCACGAGAGTGGCTAGAGGCGGCCAGCAACTAGCTCGCCCGGCTCCACGGACCGCGGAGGTCAGCGCTCGCCCAGAGGCGGCAAGCTCCTGTCCACGAGAACCACTAGAGGCGGCCGACAACTAGCTCGCCCGGCTGCGCGGACTGTGGAGGCCAACGCTCGCCCAGAGGCGGCGAGCTCTTGCCCACGTGAACGACTAGAGGCGGCCGACAACCAGGTTGCCCGACTGCACAGAGGCCAGCGCGACGGCAAGCTCCTACCAGCGGTAGCGGCTAGAGGCGACACCATGACTATCGAGCTCCTCCTACTTTGGCCATAGAGATCCTGCCGACAGTAGATTCTTTAAAAAGATTCCCGGATAAAGTTCAATATAGTATTTGGTTAGATTCTAAATAAAGGTGCATAAAAGACCCCCCCCCCCCCCCCCCCCCCCGCGGAAGGTTATTGGCCTACACGCCGTTCGGTAAATAAGAGATGTCTCATCCGGTTGAGCTGTTGCAATCAGTCTTTAGGAGATCCAACATGATTGTATTAAACCTTAAGCAATCAGGGTTCCGTACTGAACTCGAATGTGCGCCCTTCGGAAGAGACAGTAATGCGAACTACTAACTGTTATGCCGGTTTGGCCCGATCAAGACTTTTATCCCTCAGAATGAGACTAAATATGTGGGTCTTGTATCTCTAAAAATTCCCCTTAAAGAAACTCATGGAGATTACAGCCATCAATGCCCATGCATGCCAAAATCCAGAAAAGTAACATGAAAAAAGATCTTCTTCTGTAGGGTTTATATATCGAGTATATTCAGTAAATAAAACAAACATGACAGTTGCATTTTAGATGCCAATGCTTTGGAACTAGACTAGATCTGAGGTAGCGTTAAGTTCTTCTAAACGCTTCCTTTCAACTTTCGCACATTTCAGGAAAATAAACATGGCCGCCGTCGATAAAAAGACCGTGAAAGCAACCAAGGCCAAGTCAAAGGAATCTGGGCGAAATACCAAGATTGCCAACCCCAAGGAGATTAACATGATCCCGGTTGCCAGCAGCATCAACTGCACGAAACAAGTAATGCACGAAAATGAATCACAAACGGGTTGATTAGCGAAAACAAAATTACAGTAGTACTACTGGTTTATTAGGTCCCTTGCAGGCGTCAATCGGCAAATAGTACCTCTGGTACTCCGGGTGTGCTAATAGCAGTTGTCAATTCGCATGGTTCGGGCTCACATGTCTTCTTCTGGTCCCGCCGTTTGATAAGCCACAGGTGGATCATGACCATGGAGTAGAGGAAGGTGATGGCGGTGAAGATTACGTTGTACCAATGCCCTAGATCCGACCACAATAACAAGGCGTACATGACGAAGAAAACGAACATGAAGAAAGTGACCATCACGTGCGGCATGCATGCACACACAAAATTAGTAAGCACCATTGATGGAATCATGGACGTACAAACTCACATGAACACACCAAGATCGAATTAGCCTTGGTAGCTGATGATATAGAGAGCACGTACGTACCTGAAAGACTTTGTCGTCGTCCTCCTCGTCGTCGTCAAGGTGCGCCGCTGATCCAGCCGCCGGTGACGGCTGCCCTTTGCCTTTGGTGGTCTCCACTGAAGTGCTGCTCGGCAGCTCCTCGGAGATTATCTTCGTCATGCTGCTGGTAAGGAACAAGATCGCTGTGCTGCGTGGAATCAGGGAGGGAGGGATGGAGGGAGGGAGGGTAACAAGGTTGCGACGCAGAACCCCTACCTCTACCTAGATATTTTACATGCTGTATAACAACCTCTATCTTCTAACTAACAGACGTTCGGCAGATCATAACAACCGGCTGGATGAAAGTGAACGTTTCAGCAACGTAATGTACACCTTTTAACATACCCTCTCAATCTCATTATCTCAACAAACTTTCACAAGATCGAATCTCAAATAAAATAAAATTACATAAGATTGAGATTGTTATATAGCATGTAGGGATGGTGTTTGAAGCGATCTTGTGCCACCCTTCTCTCATATATATTCTGTCCGTGCGGGTACGGCATGAAAAGAAAAAAACGGTTGCCCCCCACAAAAAGAAAGGCGTTGGCAATGAGATATATTTGCTCCGACGTTGTAACGCCAACGAGGTGGAACTCTAGGGTGCTGAAATTTAACTCTGCCGGGAGAGAATTTTTTTTCTTTGACGAAGAACAGACTTCAATGTGGAAGTGTTGTCGAGTTAATTTATTATTACTCACCCTAGAAAATAACTAAGAAAATGCACCTTCCAAATCGAGGCTTCAGACTAGACTAGAGCCTTGTGATCTTTGCATCTCTCTCTAAGATTCGTTCCAGATTGAATTCCGCAACTGTCATGATTAAAACTATCAACGATGTGGAAACCGAGACCAATAACGCGATGAAGGCCAAGTGATGCAAGTCCAGCCGGAAGATGAAGACCATCAACCCCAAGAACAACAACGTGCCCCCTCTCATGCCCATTGCCCAACATCAACATTGACGTCAATTGCATCTGCATGCAACACCACATGAATAAGTCATGCCAAGTGAACTCGCGGAACAATACATCTGGTAACCATCTACTATACCTGTGGCCTGGTGGGGTTTTCTTCATTATAACCATTTTCCCGTTCCCTTCTCTTCTCGTCCCGGTGTTTGACGAGCACTAGATTGATCATTACTGTTGAGTAGAGGTACACGGAGGCCCGTGCAGTAGTAAACGTTTTAAATTGGACACTGGCCCAACGTTTTAGATTGGGGTGGTTGTAGGGGCAAGCAATGCGTTGAAGTAGGGACATAATGAGAGGGGCTTGGGGAACCACAGTTTCTTTAGAGAATTGGAATTCTCAAAAGAAGAAGAAAGAAACTCACAAGTACCATGCTTCAGTGGTGATCTTCTTCTATAAGGTTTGTTGAGTTTATTATATTAAGAAAACGAACTTGGCAGTTGCATTTTAGATACCTAGGCTTTCGACCTGGACTAGATCTGAGCCATCTTCACATTTTTCACCAACAATCTTCTTCCTGTTAATTTTCACAACTTTGAGCAAAAAAAAAACGTCCCCACCGTTAATAGAAATTAAAATTTTCTTTGAACACAAAAAACAAATATAAAAACGATTTGAAAAAAAATACACTGTTTTAAATAAGGAAAACAGAGAAACCAAATTATTAAATTACCATGATCTGATTTTTTTTCAAATTGCTATGCTGTAGAAATGAGAGAATATTTCTTTTCCATAGACCAAAACATGTCATCTGTTTAAATGCGGTCTCTTAATAATAAATACGACATCTCTTAATCATACAAAATATCATCTCTTAATATAGAAATGCCATGTGTTCATATATATTCCCGTTCAAAGATCATATCTTAAAAAAATACGATCTCTTATATGTAAGTCTTTTTTAGAGATTTTAATATAGATTATATATGGATGTATATAGACATATTTTAGAATGTAGATTCACTCATTTGCTCTATATGCATTCTATATTGGAATCTCTAAAAAGACTTATATTTAGGACAGGGGAGAGTAATAAATAAAATGCCATGTGACATTGTTTGAAATTTTTAAAAACCGACATGTTGATTTTTCCTAGAGAAAGTGCCATTTGGTAAAAATAAAAAAAAGGGAGACCGGGATTTGCCCAGGAGACCCAGGTGGAAGTTTGTATTGCCAGCTAGTGTGGTGGCTCTAGTCTCTACTACTATTAAACAAGTAAATATATTCATCGCTAAGTACACCTAACCTAATCTGCATCTAGCAACCCCGATCAATTACAGCTCTGGCACCGGAGGAAAAATTACGCACCTAGCGTCCGCCTCCCGTCAAAAGGAAAGAAAACGCAAAAGAAATCTAACACCGCCGCCGCTGCCGCCGTTTGCTCCAGATGTCCTGCTTGGGTCGCCACCGTGCCTGGCGCCGCCGCCACGCGTGCCCGTGCCGAGGTCAGTTAACCGGGGTTTGCTGAGCGGAGAAATCCCAAGGCAAAAGAGTCGTCGCCGTGCAGGAAGCTCTCCTCTGCCCAGCCCGCTGGTGCCGTTGCCTTCAGGTTCAGGCCAAACCACACGGCTTCGGTGAGATGGCCGCCTCTGCTCCCCAATGGCGACGTTCTCTTCTAGGCGGCTACACCATTCCGTCCTCTGCCAGATCGGCGCCGCGAGGGACGTGGACGCACGCGGGGCGGCCGGCAGCGAGTGAACGATAGTGCGCGTGCGAGTGTGCGGCGCGGAGCACGTATCTCCTCCCCGCCGCTGCCGAGTTACCTGCTCCCAGCGATGCCCTCTTGTCTCATCCATACAGGTCTGCCCCCTGACATCTCTTTTCCCTCTCAATCTCTTCATCTCTTGTTTGTTTTCTCAAACTCACATAGATCAGAAAGCTCTTGATCCACCAAAAAGCTGAATCATGTGCGTTGGTTATCCAGTCAGGTTTCTTTCCTTTTATCAACTACTCATTTCTGAGAGTATTTAACCAAAAACTACCACATTTCATGGGGACGTGCCCAGAAACTATCACTTTACGAATTTGTGTCGAAAACTACCATTTTTTTGCTAATCTGTGACTAAAAACTACCATGTCAGAAAAGTGCCCGATTCGCCTCTTCTAAACGCCTTTTTGACAGGATGGGCCCACAAGTCGGATTGACCGTTAACTTTGACCGTTATTACAAATGGGACCCACACGTTAACCCTCTTCTTCCTCCTCACTCCCTCTCTTTGGCATTTCTACAAACACCTTGTGTGCAGCTGCAGTTCGCCCGAGATCCTGACCGACGCGCCCTTCTCGGGCGAGCTGAGCGCGTGGCTCTGGATGCTGCTGCCGTCCCCGGCCTACTCCTCGAGCAGGTCTCCGACCAGGGCGCTGGCGGGGGAGGGCCAAGGTCGTCCTCGGCGTCGGCCCAGACGACGTCGTCAGCTCGGTCGAAGCCAGCTGCGCCATGGAGTTGCCGCTGAAACCCGTCCAGTTCTGCCCGCCCTCCAGCATCACGTCCACCTCTAGCACGGAGTACCCCGTCTGCGACGATAGCAACTTCATGGAGTCGTAGCAGAGCTCGAACGGCGCCACCGCCGGCCTGACCCTCCTCGCGCTCCTGCCCATGGCGCGGTCGAAGGCCGCGATCAAGGGGCGGTACACGTCGTGGCGAAGCTCCGTGTAGCGGACCGTGGTGGAGAAGCCGACGATGAGCGCACCGGCGCTTGTGAATGCCACACGCGCTCCGTCCATGGCGATGCCATTGCTGACCGAGACGTAGTAGCCAGGGTCTCCGGCGAACAGGCGGCGCAGCGGGACCCCCTCGGACAGGAGCGTTGTGACTGCCGGCCGGTAAGCCCGGCGAGTGAGGAAGAAAGGGCCGCCGCCGAAGATTGCCGCGCCCGCGCGGTCGCCATCTGTAGGATCGAAAGTATGTCTAGAGGGGGGGTGATTAGACTACTTGACCAAATAAAAACTTAACCTTTTCCCAATTTTAGTTCTTGGCAGATTTTAGCTATCTTAGGACAAGTCAAGCAATCATTACACAATTCAAGCAAGCATGCAAAGAGTTTATTGGCAGCGGAAAGTAAAGCATGCAACTTGCAAGAATATAAAGGGAAGGGTTTGGAGAATTCAAACGCTAGACACGGATGTTTTTCCCGTGGTTCGGATAGGTGGTGCTATCCTACATCCACGTTGATGGAGACTTCAACCCATGAAGGGTAACGGTTGCGCGAGTCCACGGAGGGCTCCACCCACGAAGGGTCCACGAAGAAGCAACCTTGTCTATCCCACCATGGCCATCGCCCACGAAAGACTTGCCTCACTAGCGGTAGATCTTCACGAAGTAGGCGATCTCCTTGCCCTTACAAACTCCTTGGTTCAACTCCACAATCTTGTCGGAGGCTCCCAAGTGACACCTAGCCAATCTAGGAGACACCACTCTCCAAGAAGTAACAAATGGTGTGTTGATGATGAACTCCTTGCTCTTGTGCTTCAAATGATAGTCTCCCCAACACTCAACTCTCTCTCATAGGATTTGGATCTGGTGGAAAGAAGATTTGAGTGGAAAGCAACTTGGGGAAGGCTAGAGATCAAGATTCATATGGTTTGAATGGAATATCTTGGTCTCAACACATGAGTAGGTGGTTCCTTCTCAGAACATACGAGTGAAGAGGAGGTGGAGGGGTATTTATAGCCTCCACACAAAATCCAACCGTTACACACAATTTACCAATCTCGGTGGGACCGAATCAGAAAACTCGGTCGGACCGAAATAGTAAACCTAGTGACCGTTAGGAATTTCGGTGGGACTGACATGCAACTCGGTAGGACCGATTCGGTTAGGGTTTGGGCATAACGTAATCTCGGTGAGACTGATTGCACAAACTCGGTGAGACCGAGTTAGGCAATAAGCTAACCAGAGAGTTGGTCAGGCAAACTCAGTGGGACCGATTCACTCTTTCGGTGAGACCGAAAAGTTACAAGAAGGAAACAGAGAGCTTGCATTGCAATCTCGGTGGGACCGATTTGCTCTTTCGGTGAGACCGAAAAGTTACGAAAGGGAAACAGAGAGTTTGCAACCCCATCTCGGTGAGACCGAGATCCTTATCGGTAGGACCGAATTGCTAGGGTTTGGCAGTGGCAAATGACAAGTGAAACTCGGTGGCGCCGGAATGAAAGAATCGGTATGACCGAGTTTGGCTTAGGGTTTAGGTCATTTGTGGCTATGGAAAAGTGGTTGAGGATTTTGGAGCATATCACCAAGCACATAGAGCAAGAGGCTCATTAAGCAACACCTCATCCCTCCTTGATAGTATTGGCTTTTCCTAAAGACTCAATATGATCTTGGATCACTAAAATATAAAATGAAGAGTCTTGAACTTTTGAGCTTGAGCCAATTCTTTGTCCTTAGCATTTTGAGGGTTCCACTTTCACATCCATGCCATGCCAATCATTGAGCTTTCCTGAAATAATCATCTTGAAATATCATTAGCTCAATGAGCTATATGTTGTTATGAATTACCAAAACCACCTAGGGATAGTTGCACTTTCAATCTCCCCCTTTTTTGTAATTGATGACAACATATAGATCAAAGCTTCGACAAATTATAATAATCATGAAATATATCGTCGCTTTGAGAAGTATGTGATAAGTAAGAGCTCCCCCTAAATTTGTGCATATTTAGAATTTGCTTTGGACTGCAAATGCACAAAGAGTTAGAGTTATGGGTTACTCTTCCATGTCACATACATCTTGGTGGAGCGCTGAAAAATGATAAGAATGAAATGCATGCACTCATCACCAAGACTAGTGAATGATCACAAAAGATAGATAGAATGATAGTATTAAGCAAACATTAAGTGTAGCTTATGATCAAACACATGATCATCGATGTCTCACAGGTATAAGGACGTAGTATCTCACACACAAGCAAACAAAGTTCGAAAAACCACCAAATAAAAACAAGAGAGAATAAAAGCAACACTCTCTCTCGAAGCCTATGATCTATACATTTTCTCCCCCTTTGGCAACAAGTTACCAAAAAGTTCCTAGAAAATGCATAGTGCTAAGTCGACGCTCAGGCTTGATCTTCAGGTGGTGGTGGAGTCCGGAGCACTCCAAGGACGAAGCCTTCGGTAGACGTGGTCGGAGTTGAGGCTGAAGTGGATGCTGGAGCTGGTGGAACTGAGGCTGTGGCTGGTGCAGACGTTGTAGCTCTGGTGTCAGCAACTGGCAGTGCAGACGACCTCGGACCTCGTGGCACCCTGGCAAAAGCATCAGTCGCGGTCCTGCCTCTCCTCTCATTCATGTCATCCTGGAGCTGCTCCACGGCAGTCTGTATCTCTGTCACCTTGATGTCCAAGTCATAGAACCTCTGTTCCATGATCCTCTCTAGGCTTGCCTGGTTCTGAGTCAGGGTGTCTAATCCTTGCTCAATCCGCAGGGTGGACGCAATCAGGTAACCAAGCTGCTCTTGTTTGGTTTTCAGGAAGTAATCAGATGCCTCCTCTTGAGTAGGCATCCTGGCAGCTTTCTCCTTCTTCGCCTTCTCCTTCTTAGCTTGTGCTTGGACAGATGAGGGCTCATTCTCAGTCATAACCACTTGGTTATCTTCAAAATCTGGACGGATGGGCAGGTGTTCCTTATCCAACAAGTATATGCCCGTGCCCATCTTTGATTTGATGAGCTCCTGAATCTGAGGTGCATATCCACAGCTCCTCTTTTGGTCTGCTGCGGTCCTCTTGATTGTTTCCACTATGAGGCTCATGACTTTGAATTTCTGAGGCACGTCAAAGACATGAAGCAAGTTGATCGCGTGACCTCTGAGCATCTTGTGATCTCCAGACTTAGGCAGCAGAGTGTGCCTTAGTATCCAATTGATAGTGGGCAGTCCAGAGAGAAGATAATGCACTGAGCCAAACTTGAAAGTGTCAAGTGCTTCATTCGGGATCTCCTTGTACATGTTGGACATTGAGTTGTGATCCATCTTCTTCTTGGCATAAACGTCCAAGTCATCTGCTTGCTCCTCTGGGGCATTGATCAACTTCGCCCATTCCTCAACAGTGGATTGGTACCTTGTACCCTCTGACATCCAAATGATCCTCCCATCTGGATAGAAGTGTGCTGTGGAGTAGAATTGCATGATTAGCTCCTCGTTCCACTTTGTGAGCTTCTGCCCAACAAATTCTGCAACTCCACACGCACTAAAGCTGTCATACACTCCGGGGTAGTACTCTTCATTTTCCTTCATGTAGGTCCAGTCGACCCATCTCATGTCACATACGATTGGCTTCTTGTCAAGCAAAATGGTCTCATAGAAATCCTGCTGCTCCTTGGTGTGAAACCTGTAATCCACGGCAGTCCTTCTTCTTGAAGCATACGGATCTGCTTCTCTCCACTTCCTCAGCCCTGAGTCTCTCCTGAGCTTCATGTCCTCAGCCACAGGATGAGCATCATTGTGGTCTGGGATCTTGGGCTTGAGTTTTCTGAGAACTTGCTCTTCATCCTCTTCTTCAGCAGCTTCAGGCACTGGGGCCTTGTTCTTCTCAGTGGCTGGGATGCTTCTTGTGTTTCTCTTGGGTGCACTCTTTGGCTTAGATGCAGCCTTGGGTGCTTCCTTGGGCTTGGATGCAGTTGCCCCTGACCTTATGGCATCTCCCATAAGTTTGGCTGCCTTGGGTGCTGGTGTAGCAACCTCTTCTTCTTCCTCCTCATCTACCATGATGGAGGCCTTTCCAAGCACTTTGGCTACGGTCTTCTTGACCCTTTCCTTCCTCTTTTTGCCCTCAGCAGCAACGGGCTCAATGGGAGCAGGCTTCTCAGTTGAAACTCTAGCCTTTGACATGGGCTGCCTGCCTGCTGGCCTTTTGATTTTCAGCCCTGGCTTTGTGCCTTGAGCTAGCTCAACTCTCTTTGATGTGGCCTCTTCCTCTGCCACATAGTCTTCATCTTCAGAATCAGAAGTTCTCTTCTTCCTTTGACGTGTGGCAGCCTTAGGCAGATTGCTGGGGGTGCTCCTGCTGCCATCATCTGAAGAGCTTGAGGGGCTAGTGCCCTCACTCATCACCACTTGCTGCTCTGAGAGGTTCTGGCTGTCTCTTTGGTCTGACATGATGCAAATCTGGCTGCTGACCCTGTGAATAGATTATAGATGAGGTAGAGTGGATAAGCATCACAAAATGCAGAGCTTTTTTGCAAAAGATTAATTCAAAAACTTAGTTTTAGTTTCCCACTGAAATCATCTCGGATCTACCGATTTTAAAACTCGGTGACACCGAAGCAGTTTTGGCAGCAGAACTAGTGAACTCGGTCAGACCGAGTCACAGT
This sequence comes from Triticum urartu, assembly GCF_056163025.1. Lineage (NCBI taxonomy): Eukaryota > Viridiplantae > Streptophyta > Magnoliopsida > Poales > Poaceae > Triticum > Triticum urartu. The sequence goes on from NC_141879.1 coordinate 725,109,500, forward strand.
TTGGTGGCACCGAGACTGCTAGGGTTTCACAGAGTTCCAAAATCGGTCACACTGATAAGTAATTCTCGGTCAGACCGAGTTTTACTTGTGCAATGGCATAAGCCAAATCGGTGGGACCGAGTTTTACAACTCGGTGGGTCCGAGATGGTTCCGGCGGAAACCTAACCCTAAAATTTTCGAATTAAACCTAATCTACGAGTTCATTGACTGGATAGGAGTTTATCAAACGTGGCAAGAATCATGATGATCACAATGTGCTAGGAATCGGATTGGAGAATAGCACAAAGATTGAGTCCATACCCTAGTTCGGCGGAGACTCGCTACGGCGGCAACGGCGGGGCAGAATTTCCGTTGACGGTGACGGAGACCAGCGACTGGAGGCGGCTGGCGGCGAGGAGGACGATCCGGAGACCCAGGAGGCAGAGCGAGCTATGCGCGGGCGAAGAGGTTTCGGAGAAATTTCCAAAATTTTGCCCGTCACTATATATAGCCCGACCCTATCGGTGTGACCGAGTGGAACAACTCGGTGGCACCGAGATGCAAAACTGTATACAATTATTGCAACTCGGTGTGACCGAAATGTTCAAATCGGTTGCACCGAGATCGAAAACCTAGATCAACTTAATGAACTCGGTAGGACCGAAAGTATGGTATCGGTCAGACCGAGATTCATAAAGAGGTTTTGGAAGTTTAAGTCTATGACGAATCGGGGACTCCGAGCGCTCCTCACACAGAGTGGTTCGAATCTGACTTGATCAAATTTTGTGATGCAGCATGAATAGAGTTTGAGACGAGAAAAGCATAGATAGCTAGAGGAGGTTCTTAGGCATTCTTGTCCATCCACTTGGCAAAAGAAGATAAAGCCAAACAATCAAAGCAACAAGTGGATGTCCTCGAATGAGTAAAATATGCAACCAACATGCTCACACGATAAGATGGCAAATGAAATATGTGGCAAAGCATGCACAAACAATTCTAGCATCTATCAAGCAATTTGCGATGACTAGGTCATCTATATATGAGTATATTGACTTAGGAGTCAAGTGAGAGCACTTGATCGTAGGTCATACTCATCATTTAAGCTCAAGTGGGGTTACCACTTTTACATAAAGCATTGTTGTATTCACATCTTTAGAGTTGCTTTAACTCAAGTTTTAGAGTAAAGCTCCCGCTAGATGTGATATCCCCCCCAAGAGGGATGAACTAACCTTGGGTTTTGTCGATGATGACTTCATGTAGATGTTGAAGATGTGGATGCTCAATGTTGATGTAGATCTCTTGGAGCTATCCATTTGAGTGAATTGCACTTTCAATACCTACATGGGTTAGTCCCACAAGGAACAAACAAGGATATCCATAGACATAGAGTGATGCACACACAAGATGAGGTCCATGAAAACTTTAGGTTACCTTGTCCCTTGTCTTACCAACAAGAGGGTTTGTGACTCCTTGAACTAGTGCAAGATGTGGAAGTTGATTGCACTTGTTCTTTGCCAAAATGATAAGAGTGAAGTATGTTGGCGGAGTCACCCTCAAGAACTCTCTAGTTCTTCTTCTTTTGGATCCACACCATCTTGATGGGAATCCTTGGAGTTGTAGTCGTACTTGATGAAGTGGAACTTGAAGTAGTCTTGGGAATCCACTTGACTAAGGTCTTAGGAGCTTCTTCAAATGCATCAATCTCCTCTTGAAGCTTGTCCCTGCCTTTTTGCTTGTAGTCTTGTGGTGGAAGATCATCTTGAGCTTGTGTCCCCTTGAAAGAAGTATCATACTTCTCTTGTTGAGGAACAAACTTTGTCTTGGGATATTGATCTTCTTCCCACTCAACTCCATTGGCATTGAACTTTCGTTCAAAACCAACACCTTGATTCTTCCGGTGCATTCGTTGCTTGCGCATAATTTCCTCGAATTGCTTACTTCCGGCAAGGCTCTTGTAAACACCTTTCTCTATAATTCCCTTCAATAAGATATTTTCTTGCTCAACTGTAACTTGGCTAAGAGAATCATTAGTGGAATCAAGAGAACTACTAGAAGCAACAATATTGGATTTAGCATGATCATCGTTACTACTAGAGGAAGAATCTTTCTTGTTCTTGTTACTAGACTTGACTTGAGGCATGTAAGTGGATAATAGTAAACGCTTGGCAATGTAAGAAGAACTTTTCTTGCGGAGATCATCATTGATTGCCTTTAAGAACTCATGCTCTTGCTCAAGATTGAGCTTTTCAAAGCGTAATTTCTCATGAGCTCTTAAAAGTTCTCGATGATCTTCGAAGATGGTTTCATGAGCTAACTTAAGAGTGTTTAGTTCTTTAGTTAGAGCCTCAATCTTCTCCTTATCATTGTCATTCGTTTTATCTTGATTAGCATGATTAATTGATGTTTCACCATAGTACTCATCACTTGAGTTGTCAACAAGCAAATCATCATCACCTAACAAGTCATCTTCATCACTATCAAAATCAACATACTCGGGGTGTGTTACCTTAGGACCTTTGGCCATGAAGCATCTTCCAATTCCTTCATTTGGTGAGTCAAATATGTCGTAGGAGTTGGTTGACACAAGTGCTAGACCGGCAACACCTTCATCTTGAGTATCTTCGGAGTCGGAGTGATAACTTCTCTCGGAGTGGCTGTCGGAGTCGGAGCCGGATACCCATTCACCAACATGAGCTTGATGTCTTCGTTTTGTGTAGCTCCTTGATGATTTTTCCTTCCTTTCCTAATCCTTGCTTCTCCGTGAGTATCTCCGTTCATAACGATCATCTCTATTCCTTCTCTCTCTTGGTGGTGATTCTTTGCTTCTTCTTTTTGGAGAATCTTCTCTTCTCTTGTGGGGAGCCGTACACTCATTGGAATAGTGTCCGGGTCGTCCACAATTGTAGCAGTTTCGCTCTTGACTAGAAGATCTTTTGCCATTGTATGACCTTGATTTGAAGCTTCTATCTTTGCTTCTACTCTTGTAGAACTTGTTGAAGTTCTTCACCATTAAGCTCAATTCTTCATTGAAGTTTTGTTTCTCACTTGATGATGTGGGGACTTCACATGAGGCTTTGTAGGCACCACTTGATTTGTTGTGAAGTTCCTCTTTATCCTTGAGTGACATTTCATGAGCAACAATCCTTCCAATCACTTCCGTTGGTTTGAGATCTTTGTAATTGGGCATCATTTGGATCAATGTGCACACGGTATCATATTTCCCATCCAAGGCTCTTAGCATCTTCTTGATGATGAATCTATCGGTCATCTCTTCACTTCCTAAGCCGGCAATCTCATTTGTGATGAGAGCAAGCCTAGAGTACATTTCAGCGACACCTTCACCATCCTTCATCTTGAACTTGTCAAGTTGACTTTGGAGCACATCCAACTTGGATTCCTTGACGGAGTCGGTACCTTCGTGCATATCAATCAAAGTATCCCAAATTTCCTTTGCATTCTCAAGGCGGCTGATTTTGTTGAATTCTTCGGGGCACAATCCGTTGAAGAGAATATCACAATCTTGAGCATTGTATTGCAACATCTTCAACTCATCCGCGGTAGCTTCACGGTTTGGTTATCTCCCATCAAAGAACTCACCTTGCAAACCAACACAAACAATAGCCCATACGGCGGGGTTATGTCCAAGAATATGCATTTTCATTTTATGCTTTCAACTAGCAAAATTAGTGCCATCAAAGTAAGGACCTCTACGGTGATAATTTCCCTCGCTAGATGCCATGCTCTCCTAGGTTGTGAAACCAAGGCTATGACCACCAAAAGCAATGGAGATCAAGGCAAATAGAGACCAATGCTCTGATACCACTTGTAGGATCGAAAGTATGTCTAGAGGGGGGGTGATTAGACTACTTGACCAAATAAAAACTTAACCTTTTCCCAATTTTAGTTCTTGGCAGATTTTAGCTATCTTAGGACAAGTCAAGAAATCATTACACAATTCAAGCAAGCATGCAAAGAGTTTATTGGCAGCGGAAAGTAAAGCATGCAACTTGCAAGAATATAAAGGGAAGGGTTTGGAGAATTCAAACGCTATTGGAGACACGGATGTTTTTCCCGTGGTTTGGATAGGTGGTGCTATCCTACATCCACGTTGATGGAGACTTCAACCCACGAAGGGTAACGGTTGCGCGAGTCCACGGAGGGCTCCACCCACGAAGGGTCCACGAAGAAGCAACCTTGTCTATCCCACAATGGCCATCGCCCACGAAGGACTTGCCTCACTAGCGGTAGATCTTCACGAAGTAGGCGATCTCCTTGCCCTTACAAACTCCTTGGTTCAACTCCACAATCTTGTCGGAGGCTCCCAAGTGACACCTAGCCAATCTAGGAGACACCACTCTCCAAGAAGTAACAAATGGTGTGTTGATGATGAACTCCTTGCTCTTGTGCTTCAAATGATAGTCTCCCCAACACTCAACTCTCTCTCATAGGATTTGGATCTGGTGGAAAGAAGATTTGAGTGGAAAGCAACTTGGGGAAGGATAGAGATCAAGATTCATATGGTTTGAATGGAATATCTTGGTCTCAACACATGAGTAGGTGGTTCCTTCTCAGAACATATGAGTTGGAATGATGTATGTGTTCTGATGGCTCTCTCCACGAGTGAAGAGGAGGTGGAGGGGTATTTATAGCCTCCACACAAAATCCAACCGTTACACACAATTTACCAATCTCGGTGGGACCGAATCAGAAAACTCGGTCGGACCGAAATATTAAACCTAGTGACCGTTAGGAATTTCGGTGGGACTGACATGCAACTCGGTAGGACCGATTCGGTTAGGGTTTGGGCATAACGTAATCTTGGTGAGACCAATTGCACAAACTCGGTGAGACCGAGTTAGGCAATAAGCTAACCAGAGAGTTGGTCAGGCAAACTCGGTGGGACCGACTCGCTCTTTCGGTGAGACCGAAAAGTTACAAGAAGGAAACAGAGAGTTTGCATTGCAATCTCGGTGGGACCGATTCGCTCTTTCGGTGAGACCGAAAAGTTACGAAAGGGAAACAGAGAGTTTGCAACCCCATCTCGGTGAGACCGAGATCCTTATCGGTAGGACCAAATTGCTAGGGTTTGGCAGTGGCAAATGACAAGTGAAACTCGGTGGCGCCGGAATGAAAGAATCGGTATGACCGAGCTTGGCTTAGGGTTTAGGTCATTTGTGGCTATGGAAAAGTGGTTGAGGATTTTGGAGCATATCACCAAGCACATAGAGCAAGAGGCTCATTAAGCAACACCTCATCCCTCCTTGATAGTATTGGCTTTTCCTAAAGACTCGATGTGATCTTGGATCACTAAAATATAAAATGAAGAGTCTTGAACTTTTGAGCTTGAGCCAATTCTTTGTCCTTAGCATTTTGAGGGTTCCACTTTCACATCCATGCCATGCCAATCATTGAGCTTTCCTAAAATAATCATCTTGAAATATCATTAGCTCAGTGAGCTATATGTTGTTATGAATTACCAAAACCACCTAGGGATAGTTGCACTTTCACCATCGCCTGGGAGGCACAACACGAACGAGCTAGCGACCCTCTACATGCTCGCGAACTGCGCCGAGAACGAGCGGGCGGAGCGTGCGAGCCCCGCGACGCCGACGGCGCCGCAGGAGGCGGCGACAGAGAAGGAGACCGGGAACAGCGGGCAGACAGCATCACGCGAGTGGTCTGGCCGTGGTCGGCGCTTCACGGCGACGTGACGACTGGGGCTGAGAGCTCGAGGACGACCGGGCAGCCGGCGTTGAGGGCCGCCACACACACAGGGTGTTTGTGGAAATGCCAAAGAGAAGGAGAGAGGAGGAAGAAGAGGGTTAATGTGTGGGTCCCATTTGTAATAACGGTCAAAGTTAACGGTCAACCTGACTTGTGGGCCCATTCTGTTAGAAAGGCGTTTAGAAGAGGCGAATCGGGCATTTTCCCGACATGGTAGTTTTTAGTCACAGATTAGCAAAAAAAGTGGTAGTTTTCGGCACAAATTCGTAACGTGGTAGTTTCTGGACACATTTCCATGAAATGTGGTAGTTTTTGGTTAAATACTCCACTTCTGAGGAACATAAGACAGTGCAACATATCTTCTTCATTACTGCTCACTCCTGCAGTACTGACAATCATTTCATAGGGCAGATAATGTGTTTCCTATAAGTCATACATCTATGTGAACTGAACATACCATCATGAACTACATAAACAGGGAACCGTCGAGGCCTTCAACTAACTTCAGTAAATCATAGCAACAGTCCAGTATCCCTGGGCATCAATGACATGTGTTCTTTTGTACTGCTCTCTCGATCGTCGCTTGTCAGGTTGCCACTAGGAAGAGCTGTGGTGGCGACTAAGACGAGAACAATGGGACACTGAAGTCCCCTGATGTTTGTGTTTATCACAGGTGCTCTATCTTTTCCATCATTCTTTTCCTGTATTTTATTCTAGATCAGTGACTACTCTCATTTCCATATCTACTGGGAGGAAGAAAGTCGGCAGGTGAACCTTTGCGACTATGTCAATCACTGCTTTGTTTAAACTCATAATATCATCCCTTTTAAGCTATTAAATCATAAGACATAGTTTTGTTGTTGATTTTTTCTAATTCCCACTTTATTGCTTCACATAGACTATTTAGGGCTTATTTGAAATAACCTGCTCTGATAGTGCAGGAAAACATCATAAATGAAAACAAAAGAATTCATAAGAAGGCATACAATGATTTGGTGGAGAAGACGGAGGCTTTGTGTGAAAATTAGGTTTGAAACTCAATTAGATTCTAAACTATTCTTTTGGCTGCTACTGCTCTATCCTTCAAACTTCTTTTCTGAAAAATTGAAAGATAAATACAATAATGATGCATCTCTGCAGATAAATACAAACTCAGTATTGTTCAGGGCCCAAATTCTTGATTGAACTTATGGTCAGTTTCAAATATTAGTTCACGATACACTTGCCAAAGATAAGTAACAACCTATTTGAGCAAATTGGAAACACATGCGGATCAGGAGCACTAGAAATTCTTAAGGGCATTGGGTTATTGAACTGCATGTACTGATGTGATGCGTGTGTTGTTTTTCAACTCAATATTGCTCTTCCTGATTTTGGAACCGTTGACACACACTGCACACTCATAGGCTCATTTAATCCTCATGGTAAAAAACCAAAAAGTTGTGTAGAAATGTCTTCGGGTTCGGGTGATAACGCATATTTGTGCCCCTATTTGTTCAGTGTTCATGTCGGTCCATCGTATTATTTTATCCCCGTAGGCATACTACTCATCTCCTCTTAATATTGATTTTCTTAACTTGTTCTGACTTTTGTGTTTGCTAAATGCAGCTAGCTTCGGCAGGTTTGTTAGGCTAATATACGGTATTGAGCTTTGCTACATGATAATACACAGATGATACTAGAGGATGTTTTGCAATTAGGAAGGTACTTTGTTTACGAGCTGATTGTCAACTTTCTTAAAAAGATGCATGGTTGTTGTATCCTATCCGACAATATAAAACTTTTGTCATGATATTTCCTTGTGCAGTTTCAAGGTCACATGGATGCTGATAGCTCTCAAGTGTATGTGATATTTGTTGCTGGGTATTGTTGCAATTCTTCCTGTTATGTCAATGTATATGGTTTCAGTTTCCATATTGAGATTGATATGGAACTGTCTCATCTTCTAGTGTGAACATTATATATTTTCTCTCTCCAAACCCCATGAGCATTCCTGTAAAAACAGTGGCCACTTGCATCACCAGGCTAAATTATGTAAGTGTAGTGTAGTTTTCTCTTCTCATTACATACACTTACTGTAATAAAAGTAGCCATTTTCATCAGTGGAGTAAATTATATAAGGCATAATTGGTATTGCATAGACTTACATTTCAGACGAAATAGGTACTTCTTGGCATCTCAATTATTAGTCTCAAAACACTACTTTTCATACCCTTCTATATCTGAAGTATTCCTGACTAATTGACTATCATGCTGAAGACAAATCTTTTCTTGCTCCTCTCGATTGACTAAATAACAAGAACACTGAATTATTGATCTTATCTTGGACTATCATTTGTATTTAAATTTTTAAATCTTCTGCGGACTCTCACAAGAATCAAGTGTGGCAGACAACTCCTTGCTCATCTTCGTTAGAGTTTGTACACTTGGGTTTTCTAAAAGCTAAATATTTCTCCAATGAATTTCAGCATGAATAAAAGTGAATTGCCATGTCGATAGATGTGAGCCATAAGGCACCAGCCGCCGCTCGGGGTAGCCGCTGATGTTGTGTACGCTGCCAAAAATCCGCAGCCTGAGACCTCTTCATCACGCCCCGTGGGCATGACCACATGAGATTCACTGTCCATCATGTCACATGGGCGTTGTCACGCCACCGTCAACCTGATCCCTTCAGTGTGTGACTGGTCCCACTTGACAGGGGTTGCTACGGCTCAACGCATCCCGACGCCGCCGTCTGATTCATCACTTTGCTGTCTCCATCCTGTGAGAGTTTACTAGAGACTTATTTGTTCATTTCCTCTCTCCATGGATATTTCAAATGACACAATGTGATCTGCTCCTCTTCTGCAAACTGGTCACCAACCCCTAGGTGGTGATTCATTTTTAGGAATTACAGTGTTATTAATAGTCGATAGATCAAAAGTACATAAGGCATCCTAAATATTGCTTACTACTTTCTATCAAGCAAGTGTTTAAATAAAGATTCCCGATGCATGTTGCATGATGTTGAGACAGATAATTTTCTCCATTTATCAATGCCTAGATGATTTCTGCTTCTCTACTAAAGTTGCATGACATCGCTAAATGTTAGGCCCTTGAAATGATATATGAAAACAAGGGCTTGACATAGATTTTGATGTTTTACTTCTTGCTCTACCATTAATGAGCTTATAATGTTTTTGTTTAAATTTATGTTAGTCTAACCATGCATTGCATGTGCAATATTACTATTTTCATAATTATTTGATGACATCAAGACGTGCGTTGCACGTGCATACTTACTAGTGTTGTAAAATATAGTTTGTTGGTGTTTTCCTTATAGCAAGACTGATCATTAGTGTTGAGTAGAGGTACATGAGGGCCTGTGCAGTGCTAAATGTTTTAAATTGGGCATTGCCCCAACGTTTTAGATTGGGGTGGGTGTAGAGGCAAGCAGTGCGTTGCAGTAGGGACATAAGGAGAGGGGCTTCTTTGGACAATTGGAAGTGGGCATTCTTTGTACATGCATGCCAAAGTACTCATAAGTACCATGAATTCTCAAAAAAGGAGAAGAGAGGAACTCACAAGTGGTTCACAGACGCAGAGTTTCTGCACCCAAGCTCGAATGAGCTCGGGTGAACATTAAAATCAAAACAAAATTGATTTTTTTTTAAAAATCAATTTTTTTTGGAGAAACATTGACAAAAGTTTTAAGTGCTTGCAAAAATCCGTCATGAAATCACATTTCTAGAAGGCGTGGCAAAAAAAAACAAATCGGTACTCAGAAAATGCTATTTACGAAAGTATTTTAGAGCACTGATTTTTTTGCCACATCTTACAAGAATGTGATTTCACGATGAATTTTTGCAAGCACTTTGAACTTTTGTCAATGTTTCTCCCAGAAAAAAATTGGAGTTTTTTGAATTTTTTTCGATTTTAATGTTCACCGAGCTCAAGTGAGCTTCGGAGCAGAAAGGAATTTTCGCTCACAGGTACCATGCTTCGCGGGTCAAGTTCTTCTATATGGTTTGTCAAAGTTTATATAGATTAACAAAACGAGTTAGGCAGTTGCATTTTAGATACCCAGGCTTTCGACCTAGACTAGCTAGATCTGAGGCATCTTCACATTTTCCACGAACAATCTTGTTCTTGTTAATTTCCTCGACTTTGAGCAAACAAACATCGCCGCTGTTGATAGCAAGACAGCGAAATCAACAAAGACCAAGTCACGCAGGTCAGGATGAAAGATGAAGATCACGCATCACTCCAAAGGAGATTAACAGGATCCCAGTCGCAACCAACATCAATGTCGACGTGAACTGCACGAGACAGTTAAGAAACGAAATAACCAAAACATGCTGATTAGCAAAATAGTAAAATGTATTTTGGTTAATTAGTGAACTGTTAGTGCTTTTTTTTTTGTTCTCAACGTCGACGTGAACTGCACAAGACGTGAACCACAGTTTCTTTAGACAATTGTAATTCTCAAAAAAAGAAGAAAGAAACTGTTAGTGTATTTTTTTGTTCATAGATGATGATATGATGATGTTTTTTTCATATATGTATTAATTTTTTTATTTAAGTTGTTAGTAGATATCGATTTTAGGTTAGTTCATTTTAGGTTTGTTGTACTGTTAGTGCATTTTAGGTTAGTACATTTTAGGTTAGTGGATCCGAGAGGAAAAAGTAAAATAAGGAAAAGAAAGAAAAGAGGAAGAAGGAAGAAGGAACAAGAAGAAAAAGAAGGACAGGAAAAAGGAAAATAAGAAGAGGAAGAAGGAGAAGAAGAAGGAGAAGAAGAGTAGAGGAAGAAGAGGAAAAATAAATAAGAAGAGCAAAAAGAAGAAAAAAAGGAGAAGAAGAAGGAATAGAGGAGAAGAAGAAGATTGTTTCTTCTTCTCCTCTATTCCTTCTTCTTCTCCTTAGATTTTTTGTTCTCCTCCTCTATTCCTTCTTCTTCTCCTTAGATTTTTTCTTCTCCTCCTCTATTCCTTCTTCTTCTCCTTTTTTTTCTTCTTCTCCTCTTTTTTTCTTCTTCTTCCTCTTCTTAATTTTTATCGGGAACGAGGGTGTCGAGGATCGCCGAGGGGTCGAGGGTCAAGAACTAGGGTAGAGGGTCGAGGGTCACCGAGGGGTCGAGGGTCGAGGGTTCGAGGGTCGTCGAGGGGCCGAGGGTTCGAGGGTTGAGGTTCATCGAGGGGTCGAGGGTCTTCGAGGGGCCGAGGGTTCGAGGGTCGAGGATCCCCGAGGGGTCGAGAGGTGGCCTTGTGACAAAGTATTGAAGAAATCCATGGCTACATCATTAGCCGGAAGTAACTGGGGCATGATGGTACGAAGTTCTGCAAAGTTGTTCTCGAATGGAGTCCCAGATAGGATAATTCTCCTTTTGGTACAAATTTCAGCAAAGGCCTACCAAATAGCGATATTCGGAAGGCTCTTGCTGAACTTTGTACCAAAACAACTTTGGAGAGCTTCGTACCATCATGCGTCTGTTACTTTTGCCTAATGATGAAGACATGGTTTTGTTGAATCCATTGACACTAGACAAACGTGACATGAGGGGGTCGAGGGTCGGGAACTAGGGTAGAGGGTCGTGGATCACCGAGTGGTCGAGGGTCGTGAACTAGTGTCGAGGGTCGAGGGTCGCCGAGGGGTCGAGGGTCGTCGAGGGGTCGAGGGTCCAGATTTATCAAGAATGCCCCCTTTATGGATGTGCACAAGTTGATCCAATTTTTTTTCTAATCTCATCTATCTATCTATCTATCTATATTCTTCTATATGTCACGTTGTCTGTCAAAGTATTGAAGAAATCCATGGATTCATCATTAGCTGGAAGTAACAGGCGTATGATGCTACGAAGCTCTTCAAATTTGTTTTGCAACAGAGTTCGTAATAGAATAATTCACCTTTTGGTACGAATTTCAGCAAAGGCCTTCCAAATAGCGATATTCAAAAGGCTCTTGCTGAACTTTGTACCAAAAAGCGAATTATTCTATCAGGAACTCCATTCCAAAACAACTTTGAAGAGCTTCGTACCATTATGCACGTGTCATTTCCGGCTAATGATGAAGCCATGATTTTCTTGAATTCTTTGACACTAGACAACTTGAATTATAGAAGGCTAGATGAGATCAGGAAAAATATGGACCATTTTCTGCACATCCAGAATGGCGCCATTTTGTTAAATCCCTTGTCGGTCAGGACATCGTACAATCATGAGAGAGGCGGTCCGGCCCAAACCCTAGAAGCGCTGCTGAGGCCACCCAAATTTACCAAGTTAAAAGAGCGTTGTCATCGAGGCCACCCCAAACCCTAGAAGCATTGCCGAGGCCACCCCAAACCCTAGAAGCGTCGAGGCCACTAATATAATTCCTTGTTGTGATTAGCTAGCTAGGTCTACGTTTGCCACTAATATATCCATCTGTCATGTTTGTATATTAATTGCCAAGTTGTACTATTTGCAGAAACTATGGAGCACCGAGACTTCGAAGCAGAACATGTGTTGGGGGACATAATCCCTGGCGGAGGTGATGTCCTGTCGTATCTCAATGACACCGATGGTCTGGAAGGAGAGGGTGAAGCAGGCTATGGCGATCGAACAATGGAGGAGGAAGGACATGATTATGATGGCTCTGCACTAGTAGAAAACATGGCTTTGGTTCGAGCCTGCCAAGCCCATTAGTCCCGGTTCAGTCACGAACCAGGACCCATGGGGGGCATACGTCCCGGTTCATGCACCTAGGGGCCCGGCCGGGCCTCGGGAGGCATTTATCCCGGTTTATGTGGACCCATTTATCCCGGTTCTAGGCACGAACCGGGACCAATGAGCCTCGCTCCTGGCCCACATCCATTGGTTCCGGTTCGTGCCTAGAACCGGGATAGCAGGGGGGCCTTTAGTCCCGGTTACAGCCACAAACCGGGATAAATGAGTTGCCTATATATACCCCATCGCCGGCGAGTGATACGTCTCGAACGTATCTATAATTTTTGATTGTTCCATGCTATTATATTATCAACCTTGGATGTTTTATATGCATTTATATGCTATTTTATATGATTTTTGGGACTAACCTATTAACCCAGAGCCCAGTGTTAGTTTCTATTTTTTTCCTTATTTTAGAGTATCGCAGAAAAGGAAAATCAAACAGAGTCCAATTGACCTGAAACTTCACGGAACTTATTTTTGGAAGGAAAGAAACCCGGGAGACTTGGAGTCCACGTCAAGGAAGCAACGAGGGAGGCACGAGGCAGGGGGTGCGCTCTCCACCCTCGCGGGCCTCTCGTGGCTCCCCTGACGTACTTCTTCCGCCTATATATCTCCATATACCCTAAAACAATTAGGGAGCACAATAGATCGGGAGTTCCGTCGCCAGAAGCCTCTGTAGCCACCAAAAGCCAATCTAGACCCGTTCCGGCACCCTGCCGGAGGGGGCAATCCCTCTCCGGTGGCCATCTTCATCATCCCGGTGTTGTCCATGACGAGGAGGGAGTAGTTCTCCATCGGGGCTGAGGTATGTACCAGTAGCTATGTGTTTGATCTCTCTCTCTCTCTCTCGTGTTCTTGATTTGGCACGTTCTTGATGTATCGCGAGCTTTGCTATTATAGTTGGATCTTATGATGTTTCTTCCCCCCTCTACTCTCTTGTAATGGATTGAGTTTCCCCTTTGAAGTTATCTTATCGGATTGAGTCCATAAAGATTTGAGAACACTTGATGTATGTCTTGTCGTGCGTATTTGTGGTGACAATGGGATATCAAGTGATTCACTTGATTTATGTTTTGGCGATCAACTTGCGGGTTCTGCCCATGAACCTATGCATAGGGGTTGGCACACGTTTTCGTCGTGATTCTCCGGCAGAAACTTTGGGGCACTCTTTGAGGTTCTAGGTGTTGGTTGAATAGATGAATCTGAGATTGTGTGATGCATATCGTATAATCATACCCACGGATACTTGAGGTGACAATGGAGTATCTAGGTGACATTAGGGTTTTGGTTTATTTGTCTCTAGTACGAACTCTAGGGCTGTTTGTGACACTTATAGGAAAAGGCCAACGGATTGATTGGAAAGAATAACTTTGAGGTGGTTTCGTACCCTACCATAATCTCTTCGTTTTTTCTCCGCTATTAGTGACTTTTGGAGTGACTCTTTGTTGCATGTTGAGGGATAGTTATGTGATCCAATTATGTTATTATTGTTGAGAGAACTTGCACTAGTGAAAGTATGAATCCTAGGCCTTGTTTCCTAGCATTGCAATACCGTTTACGCTCACTTTTATCATTAGTTACCTTGCTGTTTTTATATTTTCAGATTACAAAAACCTTTATCTACCATCCATATACCACTTGTATCACCATCTCTTCGCCGAACTAGTGCACCTATAAAATTTACCATTGTATTGGGTATGTTGGGGACACAAGAGACTCTTTGTTATTTGGTTGTAGGGTTGCTTGAGAGAGACCATCTTCATCCTACGCCTCCTACGGATTGATAAACCTTAGGTCATCCACTTGAGGGACATTTGCTACTGTCCTACAAACGTCTGCACTTGGAGGCCCAACAATGTCTACAAGAGAAGGTTGTGTAGTAGACATCAGCGAGCAGAGCAGTCCACACTTCTCTGTTTTTTTGGCCGGCGAGCAGAGCAGTCCACACTTCTCTGTTTTTTTGGCCGGCGAGGGGAGGGCATTTGGGTGCTCTAGCTCACCTCTTATGCACATGAGGTGTTCAATGAAATGCCCGAGCCACGCTAGTTAAGTTTTCTCCTCTCGAAGCTCGACCTCCGAGCTCCATTTTTCCCGAGATTTGTCTAGGTTTAGCGGTTCGTCACGCCCCATCCCCGTCTTCACCGTCGCCGATCGCCCGCGCCGATCTCGTCGTCGGCACCACCGTGGTGAGCCTCTTGTTCTTATCTTCTTTCTGAAAGAAAAAAATTTCTTACTTTAGATAGATACTTGTCTAATTTTCTTTCTTTTACACACATAATTATATATAATGCACGCAGATGAACCGGCAATGGATGTATGGTGACAGACAAACCTCCGAGTACAATAAGAGCCTGCATAATTTTCTCGAAGTGGCTGAGGCAAACAAGCAGAATGGTTTTATGTGTTGTCCATGCCCTAATTGTGGGAATACAAAGTCTTACTCTAACCGGAAAATCCTTCACACCCACCTGCTTTATAAGGGTTTCATGCAACACTATTATGTTTGGACGAGGCACGGAGAAATAGGGATTATGATGGAAGACAACGAAGAAGAAGAGGACGATGACAACTATGTGCCCCCTGAATACGGTGATGCTGCAATGGGGGAAGCTGCTGAAGATCAAGAGGAACCAGACGATGTGCTCCATGATGATGATCTCCGCCGGGTCATTGTCGATGCAAGGACACAATGCGAAAGTCAAAAGGAGAAGCTGAAGTTCGGTCGCATGTTAGAGGATCACAAAAAAGGGTTGTACCCCAATTGCGAAGATGGCAACACAAAGCTCGGTACCGTACTGGAATTGCTGCAGTGGAAGGCAGAGAATGCTGTGCATGACAAAGGATTTGAGAAGCTACTGAAAATATTGAAGAAGAAGCTTCCAAAGGATAACGAATTGCCCGACAGTACGTACGCAGCAAAGAAGGTCATATGCCCTCTAGGATTGGAGGTGCAGAAGATACATGCATGCCCTAATGACTGCATCCTCTACCGCGGTGCATACGAGGATTTGAACGCATGCCCGGTATGCGGTGCATTGCGGTATAAGATCAGACGAGATGACCCTGGTGATGTTGACGGCGAGCCCCCCAGGAAGAGGGTTCCTGTGAAGGTGATGTGGTATGCTCCTATAATACCACAGTTGAAACGTCTGTTCAGAAATGAAGAGCATGCCAAGTTGATGCGGTGGCACAGAGAGGGTCGTAAGAAAGATGGGAATTTGAGAGCACCCGCTGACGGGTCACAGTGGAGTAAAATCGAGAGAAAGTACTGGGCTGAGTTTGCAGCTAACGCAAGGAACGTATGGTTTTGGTTTAAGCGCGGATGTCATTAATCCTTTCGGGGAGCAAAGCAGCAATCACAGCACCTGGCCCGTCACTCTATGTATGTATAACCTTCCTCCTTGGATGTGCATGAAGCAGAAGTTCATTATGATGCCAATTCTCATCCAAGGCCCTAAGCAACCCGACAACGACATTGATGTGTACCTAAGGCCATTAGTGGAAGAACTTTTACAGCTGTGGAATGGAAATGGTGTACGTGTGTGGGATGAGCACAAACAGCAGGAATTTAACCTGCACGCGTTGCTATTTGTAACCATCAAAGATTGGCCTGCTCTCAGTAACCTTTCAGGACAGAAAAATGCTACCTCTTTTAGCACTGCGTTGGTTTTCTCCGAAGAGGAAGGGATGATGCAGCAAAGTAGCGTAAGCATTTCCCTCAGTTTTTGAGAACCAAGGTATCAATCCAGTAGGAGGCTACACGCGAGTCCCTTGTACCTGCACAAAACAAATAAATCCTCGCAACCAACGCAAATAGGGGTTGGCAATCCCTATAGGGCCACTTACGAGAGTGAGATCTGATAGATATGATAAGATAATATTTTTGGTATTTTTATGATAAAGATGCAAGGTAAAATAAAGGCAAAGTAAATAGCAAAGTAAATAACTAAGTAGTAGGAGATTAATATGATTAAGATAGACCCGGGGGCCATAGGTTTCACTAGTGGCTTCTCTCGAGACCATAAGTATTCTACGGTGGGTGAACAAATTACTGTTGAGCAATTGATAGAATTGAGCATAGTTATGAGAATATCTAGGTGTGATCATGTATATAGGCATCACGTCCGAGACAAGTAGACCGACTCCTGCCTGCATCTACTACTATTACTCCACTCATCGACCGCTATCCAGCATGCATCTAGAGTATTAAGTTAAAAACAAAGTAACGCCTTAAGCAAGATGACATGATGTAGAGGGATAGACTCATGCAATATGAAGAAAACCCCATCTTGTTATCCTCGATGGCAACAATACAATACGTGACTTGATGCCCTTACTGTCACCGGGAAAGGACACCGCAAGATTGAACCCAAAGCTAGGCACTTCTCCCATTGCAAGAAAGATCAATCTAGTAGGCCAAACCAAACTGATAATTCGAAGAGACTTGCAAAGATAACCAATCATACATAAAAGAATTCATAGAAGATTCAAATATTATTCATAGATAGACTTGATCATAAACCCACAATTCATCGGTCTCAACAAACACACCGTAAAAAGAATATTACATCGAATAGATCTCCACAAGACAGGGGAGAACATTGTATTGAGATCAAAAAAGAGGGAAGAAGCCATCTAGCTACTAACTATGCACCCGTAGGTCTGAAGTAAACTACTCACACTTCATCGGAGAGGCTATGGTGTTGATGTAGAAGCCCTCTATGATCGATGCCTCCTCCGGTGGAGCTCCGGAACAGGCCCCAAGATGGGATCTTGTGGATACAGAAAGTTACGGCGGTGGAATTAGTGTTTTGGCTCCTGTTCTGATCGTTTGGAGGTACGTGGATATATATAGGAGGAAGAAGTACATCGGTGGAGCAACAGTGAGCCCACGAGGGTGGAGGACGCGCCTGGGGGGGGTGGCAGGCGCGCCCCCTACCTCGTGGCCTCCTGTTAGTTGGCTTGACGTAGGGTCCAAGTCTCCTGAGTTGTATTCGATGAGAAAATCACGTTCCCGAAGGTTTCATTCCGTTTGGACTCCGTTTGATATTCCTTTTCTTGGAAACCCTAAAACAGGCAAAAAACAACAATTCTGGACTGGGCCTACGGTTAATAGGTTAGTCCCAAAAATAATATAAAAGTGGATAATAAAGCCCAAAAATGTCCAAAATAGTAGATAATATAGCATGGAGCAATAAAAAATTATAGATATGTTGGAGACGTATCAAGCATCCCCAAGCTTAATTCCTGCTCATCCCCACCTAGCTAAATGATAAAAAACAGAATCTTTGATGCGAAGTGCCACTTGGCATAATTTTAATGTAATTCTTCTTAATTGTGGTAAGATATTCAGATCCGAAAGATTCAAGACAAAAGTTCATATTGACATAGAAAATAATAATACTTCAAGCATACTAACAAAGCAATTATGTCTTCTCAAAATAACATGGCTGAAGAGAGTTATCCCTACAAAATCATATAGTCTGGCTATGCTCTATCTTCACCACACAAAATATATAAATCATGCACAACCCCAATGACAAGCCAAGCAATTATTTCATACTTTTGACATTCTCAAAACTTTTTCAATCTTCACGCAATACATGAGCGTGAGCCATGGATATAGCACTATAGGTGGAATAGAGTGGTGGTTGTGGAGAAGACAAAAAGGGAGAAGATAGTCTCACATCAACTAGGCGTATCAACGGGCTATGGAGATGCCCATCAATAGATATCAATGTGAGTGAGTAGGGATTGCCATGCAACAGATGCACGAGAGCTATAAGTTATATGAAAGCTCAAAAAGAAACTAAGTGGGTGTGCATCCAACTTGCTTGCTCATGAAGACCTACGGAAATTTGAGGAAGCCCATCATTGGAATATACAAGCCAAGTTCTATAATGAAAAATTCCCACTAGTATATGAAAGTGATAACATGAGAGACTCTCTACTATGAAGATCATGGTGCTACTTTGAAGCACAACTGTGGTAAAAGGATAGTAACATTGTCCCTTCTCTCATTTTCTATCATTTTTTTATTTTTTTATTTGGGCCTTTTCTCTTCTTTTTTATGGCCTCTTTTCTTTCTTTTTTATTTGGGCATCTTTGGCCTCTTTTATTTATTTTTCATCCGGAGTCTCATCCCGACTTGTGGGGGAATCATAGTCTCCATCATCCTTTCCTCACTTGGGACAATGCTCTAATAATGATGATCATCACACTTTTATTTTTTTACAACTCAATAATTACAACTCGATACTTAGAACAAGATATGACTCTATATGAATGCCTCCGGCGGTGTACCGGGATATGCAATGATGCATGAGTGACAAGTATGAAAGAATTATGAACGGTGGCTTTGCCACAAATACTATGTCAACTACATGATCATGCTAAACAATATGACAATGATGGCGTGTGTCATAAACGGAATGGTGGAAAGTTGCATGGCAATATATCTCGGAATGGCTATGGAAATGCCATAATAGGTAGGTATGGTGGCTGTTTTGAGGAAGGTATATGGTGGGTGTATGATACCGGCGAAAAGGTGCGCGGTATTAGAGAGCCTAGCAAAGGTGGAAGGGTGAGAGTGCGTATAATCCATGGACTCAACATTAGTCATAAAGAACTCATATAATTATTGCAAAAATCTAAAACTTATCAAAGAAAAGTATCACGCGCATGCTCCTAGGGGGGGTAGATTGGTAGTAAAAGACCATCGCTCGTCCCCGACCGCCACTCGTAAGGAAGACAAACAATAAATAAATCATGCTCCGACTTCATCACATAACGGTTCACCATACGTGCATGCTACAGGAATCACAAGCTTCAACACAAGTATTTCTCAAATTCACAAGTGCTCAACTAGCATGACTTTAATATCACCATCTCCATATCTCAAAACAATTATCAAGTATCAAACTTCTCATAGTATTCAACACACTCATAAGAGAGTTTTATTATTAATCTTGCATACCAAGCATATTAGGATTTTAAGCAAATTACCATGCTATTAAGACTCTCAAAATAATCTAAGTGAAGCATGAGAGATCAATATTTTCTATAAAACAAATCCACCACCGTGCTCTAAAAGATATAAGTGAAGTACTAGAGCAAAATTATATAACTCAAAAGATATGAGCGAAGCACATAGAGTATTCTAACAAATTCCAAATCATGTATGGCTCTCTCAAAAGTTGTGTACAGCAAGGATGATTGTGGTAAACTAACAAATAAAAACTCGAATCATACAAGACGCTCCAAGCAAAACACATATCATGTGGTATATAAAAATATAGCTCCAAGTAAAGTTACTGATAGAAGTAGACGAAAGAGGGGATGCCTTCCGGGGCATCCCCAAGTTTTGGCTTTTAGGTGTCCTTAGATTATCTTGGGGGTTCCATGGGCATCCCCAAGCTTAGGCTCTTGCCACTCCTTGTTCCATAATCCATCAAATCTTTACCCAAAACTTGAAAACTTCACAACACAAAACTTAAAGTAGAAAATCTCGTGAGCTCCGTTAGCGAAAGAAAACAAAAGACCACTTCAAGGTACTGTAATGAACTCATTCTTTATTTATATGGGTGTTATACCTACTGTATTCCAACTTCTCTATGGTTCATAAACTATTTTACTATCCATAGATTCATCAAAACAAGCAAACAACACACGCAAAACAGAATCTGTCAAAAACAGAACAGTCTGTAGTAATCTGTAGCTATCGCAAGATATGGAACCCCAAAAATTCTAAAATAAATTTCTGGACGTGAGGAATTTATCTATTAATAATCTTCAAAAAGAATTAACTAAATATCACTTTCCAAATAAAAATGACAGCAGTTCTAGTGAGCACTAAAGTTTCTGTTTTTTACGGCAAGTTCAATAAGACTTTCCCCAAGTCTTCCCAACGGTTCTACTTGGCACAAACACTAATTAAACACAAAAAACACAACCAAAACAGAGGCTAGATAATTTATTTATTACTGAACAGGAGCAAAAAGCAAGGAATAAAAATAAAATTGGGTTGCCTCCCAACAAGCGCTATCGTTTAACGCCCCTAGCTAGGCATAACAAGCACGATTAGATCTAGGTATTGCCATCTTTGGTAGGCAATCCATAAGTGGCTCTCATAATAGATTCATAAGGTAATTTAATTTTCTTTCTAGGAAATTGTTCCATGCCTTCCTTAACTGAAATTGTAATCTAATATTTCCTTCCTTCATATCAATAATTGCACCAATCGTTCTAAGGAAAGGTCTACCAAGAATAATAGGACATGTAGGATTGCAATATATGTCAAGAACAATAAAATCTATGGGTACATAATTCCTATTTGCAACAATAAGAACATCATTAATTCTTCCCATAGGTTTCTTAATAGTGGAATCCACAAGGTGCAAGTTTATAGAGCAATCATCAATATCACGGAAACCTAACAAATCACACAAAGTCTTTGGAATCATGGAAACACTAGCACCCAAATCACATAAAGCATAGCATTCATGATCTTTAATTTTAATTTTAATAGTTGGTTCCCACTCATCATAAAGTTTTCTAGGGATAGAAACTTCCAATTCAAGTTTTTCTTCATAAGATTGCATCAAGGCATCAACGATATGTTTAGTAAACACTTTATTTTGACTATAAGCATGAGGAGAATTTAGCACGGATTGCAACAAGGAAATACAATCAATCAAAGAACAATTTTCATAGTTAAATTCCTTGAAATCCATAATAGTGGGTTTAGCAACATCTAGGGTTTTAATTTCTTCAATCTCACTTTTATCAAATTTAGCATCAAGATCAAAAGAGTCAGAATTCTTGGAACACCTTCTAGGTTAAGGTGGATCATATTCAGTCCCATCATTAACAAAATTCATATTGCAAAACAAAGATTTAATAGGGGACACATCAATAACTTTTAGATCTTCATCATTATTTTCATAGCAACTCGGTTTAGCGGCCATCTTATTAACTAAGGTAGCCTGCTTGTCCAAAATTTTAGCAGTTAATTTCTCAAGATAAGCAAGCTGGCATCTTAAACCGTCGAATTCTTTAGACATCTCATCAAGCTATTTATTCATAAAACTCATAAAACTTTTCTGTTCTTTAAGCTCGTTTCTGAAGAAACTATTATGTTCAAATTGCAAAACCATGAAACTCTTAACATTGCTTTCGATCTCTTCTACTCTTTTAAGGTGAAGGTCACCAAATTTAGTATTATCTTGAGCCATCGCAACAAGAAAGCAAACAAAAAGGAAGCGGGCAAAAAGAGGCAAATAGAGAGGGAGAGGGAGGATAGAGAGAGAGAGGGCAAATAAAACAGCAAGGGTGAATTGGGTTGAGAGGAAAACGAGAGGCAAATGGCAAATAATGTAATGCTGGAGATAAGGGTATGTCATGGGTACTTGGTATGTTGACTTTTGCGTAGACCTGCCCGGCAACGGCGCCAGAAATCCTTCTTTCTACCTCTTTTAGCACTACGTTGGTTTTCCTCGAAGAGGAAGGGATGATGCAGCAAAGTAGCGTAAGTATTTCCCTCAGTTTTTGAGAACCAAGGTATCAATCCAGTAGGAGGCTACACACGAGTCCCTCGTACCTGCACAAAACAAATAAATCCTCGCAACCAACGCAAATATGGGTTGTCAATCCCTATAGGGCCACTTAAGAGAGTGAGATCTGATAGATATGAGAAGATAATATTTTTGGTATTTTTATGATAAAGATGCAAGGTAAAATAAAGGCAAAGTAAATAACTAAGTAGTAGGAGATTAATATGATTAAGATAGACCCGGGGGCCATAGGTTTCACTAGTGGCTTCTCTCGAGACCATAAGTATTCTACGGTGGGTGAACAAATTACTGTTGAGCAATTGATAGAATTGAGCATAGTTATGAGAATATCTAGGTGTGATCATGTATATAGGCATCACGTCCGAGACAAGTAGACCGACTCCTGCCTGCATCTACTACTATTACTCCACTCATCGACCGCTATCCAGCATGCATCTAGAGTATTAAGTTAAAAACAATGTAACGCCTTAAGCAAGATGACATGATGTAGAGGGATAGACTCATGCAATATGAAGAAAACCCCATCTTGTTATCCTCGATGGCAACAATACAATACGTGACTTGATGCCCTTACTGTCACCGGGAAAGGACACCGCAAGATTGAACCCAAAGCTAGGCACTTCTCCCATTGCAAGAAAGATCAATCTAGTAGGCCAAACCAAACTGATAATTCGAAGAGACTTGCAAAGATAACCAATCATACATAAAAGAATTCATAGAAGATTCAAATATTATTCATAGATAGACTTGATCATAAACCCACAATTCATCGGTCTCAACAAACACACCGCAAAAAGAATATTACATCGAATAGATCTCCACAAGAGAGGGGGTGAACATTGTATTGAGATCCAAAAAGAGAGAAGAAGCCATCTAGCTACTAACTATGCACCCATCGGTCTGAAGTAAACTACTCACACTTCATCGGAGAGGATATGGTGTTGATGTAGAAGCCCTCCGTGATCGATGCCCCCTCCGGCGAAGCTCCGGAACAGGCCCCAAGATGGGATCTCATGGATACAGAAAGTTACGGCGGTGGAATTAGGGTTTTGGCTCCTGTTCTGATCGTTTGGGGGTACGTGGATATATATAGGAGGAAGAAGTACGTCGGTGGAGCAACAGGGGGCCCACGAGGATGGAGGGCGCGCCTAGGGGGGGGCAGGCACGCCCCCTACCTCGTGGCCTCCTATTAGTTGGCTTGACGTAGGGTCCCAGTATCCTCAGTTGTACTCGATGAGAAAATCACGTTCCCGAAGGTTTCATTCTGTTTGGACTCCGTTTGATATTCCTTTTCTTCGAAACCCTAAAACAGGCAAAAAACAACAATTCTGGGCTGGGCCTCCGGTTAATAGGCTAGTCCCAAAAATAATATAAAAGTGGATAATAAAGCCCAATAATGTCCAAAACAGTAGATAATATAGCATGGAGCTATTAAAAATTATAGATATGTTGGAGACGTATCAACAAACAAGGGATACCACGCATGCACACACTATTTAGCTGACACCATAAGTATATACCTGGACAAATGCATGAAGAATGTGTACCTGGGCCATCGTCGATTTCTTCCGACCAACCATCAATGTCGAAAGAAAGGCAAGCATTTCAAAGGCGAGGCAGATCACCGGAAGAAGCCCGTCATACGTCACGGTGATCACGTCCTTGCTATGGTCAATGATTTACACGTAATCTTTGGAAAGGGTCCAACAGACTAGCTGTTCCGAATGACACTGAGGGAGGCGCACCCATGTGGAAGAAGAAATCTTTATTTTGGGACCTACCCTACTTGAAAGTCCTAGAGGTCCGCTCTTCAATCAACGTGATGCACGTGATGAAGAACCTTTGCGTGAACCTGCTACGCTTCTTGGGCGTGTATGGGAAGACAAAAGATACACCTGAGGCACGCGAGGACCTGCAACGTTTGCACGAAAAAGACGGCATGCCTCCAAAGCAGTATGAAGGTCCTGCCAGCTACGCACTTACCAAAGAAGAGACGGAAATCTTCTTTGAATGCCTGCTCAGTATGAAGGTCCCGACTGGCTTCTCGTCGAATATAAAGGGAATAATAAACATGTCAGCGAAAAAGTTCCAGAACCTAAGGTCTCATGACTGCCACGTGATTATGATGCAACTGCTTCCGATTGCATTGAGGGGGCTTCTACCGGAAAATGTCCGATTAGCCATTGTGAAGCTATGTGCATTCCTCAATGCAATCTCTCAGAAGGTGATCGGTCCAGAAATCATACGAAGGCTAAGGAGTGATGTGACGCAATGTCTTGTCAGTTTCGAGCTAGTGTTCCCACCATCCTTTCCGTCCTAGTTCATCTAGTCGATGAGATTGTCATTCTAGGGCCCGTATTTCTATACAATATGTTCCCCTTTGAGAGGTTCATGGGAGTCCTAAAGAAATATGTCCGTAACCGCGCAAGGCCAGAAGGAAGCATCTCCATGGGCCATCAAACAGAGGATGTCATTGGGTTTTTTGTTGACTTCATTCCTGGCCTTAAGAAGATAGGTCTCCCTAAATCGCGGTATGAGGGGAGAATGACTGGAAAAGGCACGATTGGAGGGGACTCAATAATATGCAGGGACGGGCATTCTTGGTCTCAAGCACACTACACAGTCCTACAGAACTCTACCTTGGTGACCCCGTATGTCGATGAACACAAGAACAGTCTACGATCCAAACACCCGGAGCAGTGTGATGACTGGATTACATGTGAACACATCAGGACTTTCAGCAGTTGGTTGGAAACATGTCTCAGAGGTGACAACACTGTTTGTGATGAGCTGTACTCGTTGTCCAGGGGACCATCTTCGACTGTATTGACTTATAAAGGATACGAGATAAATGTGAATACATTTTACATGATCGCCCAAGATCAAAAGAGCACCAACCAAAACAGCGGTGTCCACTTTGATGCAGCAACCGAGAGGGGAAAGGACACATATTATGGTTCCATAGTGGACATATAGGAACATGACTATGGACATGATTTTAAGGTCCCTTTTGTTTAAGTGGAAATGGGTCAATCTATCAGGAGGCGGGGTACAGGTAGACCCACAGTACGGAATGACAACAATGGATCTGAACAATCTTGGGTACACTGACGAACCGTTCGTCCTAGCCAATGATGTGGCACATTTTATCTATGTGAAGGACATGTCTACCAAACCGAGAAAAAGAAAAGATAAGGAAGCGAATACATCATACGATGAGCCAAAGCGCCACATAGTTATTTTAGGAAAAAGGTACATCGTGGGAGTGGAGGGCAAGACAGACATGTCCGAAGATTATGAAAAGTTTCATGAAATTCCTCCCTTCAATGTCAAGGCTGACCCAAGCATCCTGATAAACGATGAAGATTATTGATGTCTACTACACAACCTTCTTCTTGTAGACGTTGTTAGGCCTCCAAGTGCAGAGGTTTGTAGGACAGTAGCAAATTTCCCTCAAGTGGATGACCTAAGGTTTATCAATCGGTAGGAGGCGTAGGATGAAGATGGTCTCTCTCAAGCAACCCTGCAACCAAATAACAAAGAGTCTCTTGTGTCCCCAACACACCCAATACAATGGTAAATTGTATAGGTGCACTAGTTCGGCGAAGAGATGGTGATGCAAGTGCAATATGGATAGTAGATAAAGGTATTTGTAATCTGAAAATATAAAAACAGCAAGGTAGCAAGTGATAAAAGTGAGCGTAAACGGTATTGCAATGATAGGAAACAAGGCCTAGGGTTCATACTTTCGCTAGTGTAAGTTCCCTGAACAATACTAACATAATTGGATCATTAAACTATCCCTCAACATGCAACAAAGATTCACTCCAAAGTCACTAATAGCGGAGAACGAACGAAGTGATTATGGTAGGGTACGAAACCACCTCAAAGTTATTCTTTCCAATCAATCCGTTGGCCTTTTCCTATAAGTGTCACAAACAGCCCTGGAGTTCGTACTAGAATAACACCTTAAGACACAAATCAACCAAAACCCTAATGTCACCTACATACTCCAATGGCACCTCAAGTATCCGTGGGTATGATTATACGATATGCATCACACAATCTCAGATTCATCTATTCAACCAACACATAGGACCTCAAAGAGTGCCCCAAAGTTTCTACCGGAGAATCACGACGAAAACGTGTGCCAACCCCTATGCATAGGTTCATGGGCGGAACCCGGAAGTTGGTCACCAAAACATACATCAAGTGTCACATGCTATCCCATTGTCACCACAGATATCCACGGCAAGACATACATCAATTGTTCTCAAATCTTTAAAGACTCAATCTGATAAGATAACTCCAAAGGGGAAACTCAATTCATTACAAGAGAGTAGAGGGGGGAAGAAACATCATAGGATCCAAATATAATAGCGAAGCTCGCGATACATCAAGATCGTAACACCTCAAGAACACGAGAGGGAGAGAGATCAAACACATAGCTACTAGTACATACCCTCAGCCCCGAGGGAGAACTACTCCCTCCTCGTCATGGAGAGCACCGGGATGATGAAGATGGCCACCGGAGAAGGATTGCCCCCTCCGGCAAGGTGCCGGAACGGGTCTAGATTGGTTTTCGGTGGCTACGGAGGCTTCTGGCGGCGGAACTCCCGATCTATTCTCTGTTCTGGAACTTTTAGGGTATATGGAGTTATATAGGCAGAAGAAGCACGTCAGGGGAGCCACGGGGCACCCACGAGGCAGGGGGGCGCGCCCTAGGGGGGGGCGCCCCCACCCTCGTGGGCAGCTCCCGTATCTTCTGATGTGGGGTCCAAGTCCATCAGGTGTGTTTCCTTCCAAAAATAACTTCTCCAGTTGATTTCGTTCCGTTTCGACTCCGTCTGATATTCCTTTTCTTCAAAACACTGAAATAGGCATAAAACAACAAATCTGGGCTGGGCCTCCGGTTAATAGGTTAATCCCAAAAGTAATATAAAAGTGGAAAATAAAGCCCAATATTTCCCAAAACAGTAGATAATATAGCATGGAGCAATCAAAAATTATAGATACGTTGGAGACGTATCAAGCATCCCCAAGCTTAATTCTTGCTCGTCCTCGAGTAGGTAAATGATAAAAAATATTTTTTTTGATGTGGAATGCTAGTTGGCATAATTTCAATGTAATTCTTCGTACTTGTGATATGAATATTCACGTCCATAAGATTCAAGACAAAAGTTCATATTGACATAAAAATAATAATACTTCAAGCATACTAACTAAGTAATCATGTCTTCTCAAAATAACATGGCCAAAGAAAGCTATCCCTACAAAATCATATAGTCTAGCTATGCTCCATCTTCACCACACAAAATATTCAAATCATGCACAACCCCGATGAAAAGCCAAGCAATTGTTTCATACTTTTGATGTTCTCAAACCTTTTCAATCTTCACGCAATACATGAGCGTGAGCCATGGACATAGCGCTATAGGTGGAATAGGATGGTGGTTATGGAGAGGACAAAAAGGGGGAAGATAGTCTCACATCGACTAGGCGTATCAATGGGCTATGGAGATGCCCATCAATAGATATCAATGTGAGTGAAAGTGCTAGTGATCGACTAGAGGGGGGGGTGTGAATAGGAGATTTTTATGGAAGTCTTCAAAACATGGAAGTTTCAAAGACAAACGATAGAAATAAACCTATTACCATGCAGCGGAAGGTAGACTACACTAGGCAGACTATAGTCAAGTATTCAATGAAGTGAAAGTACAATGACTAGTAGCAACTAGGCAGTAAAGATCAGGTAGGAAGATATAGTGAAGCCAATTAGAACAAGCAGTCACTCAATGAAGACAAAAGATAATGCAATCGTGCAATGACTTCTCCAGGACCAACAGTAAGTAAAGGAATGGGAAGGATGAAACCAGTGACTCGTTGAAGACAATGATTTGTTGGACCAGTTCCAATTGCTGTGACAACTGTATGTCTGGTTAGGGAGGCTGAGATTCCACTCAGAAGACCGCATCTTCACCTTATTCCCCTTGAGGTAAGGACACCCAGTCCTTGCCCAATCACTCTGGTAAGTCTTCAAGCTAGACTTCCAAACCTTCACAGACTTCATTCACCGGCGATCCACAATGACTCTTGGATGCTCGGAACGCGACGCCTAACCGGCTAGAGGATTCACAGTCCTCAAGTGTAATAAGTCTTCAGATCACACAGACAGGAAGACTTCAGTGATGCCTAACTCACTTTGGCTCTAGGTGGTTAGGGCTTTATCCTCGCAAGGAATTCTCTCTCAAAGGCTTCGAGGTGGGTTGCTCTCAAACGACAAAAGCCGTACACTAACTCTGAGCAGCCAACCGTTTATGGTTGTGGGGGGTGGGCTATTTATAGCCACTAGGCAACCCGACCCGATTTGTCCGAAATGACCCTCGGTCACTAAGGAACTGACACGTGTTCCAATGGTCAGATTTCAAACACACACGGCAACTTTACTTGGGATACAAGCAAAGCTGACTTATCCAACTCTGGACAAGATTTGCTCTCATAGTCTTCACTCGAAGACATAGGATTTTGGTTAAGCATCACTTCAGTCATTCTGATTGGTTCACTTGGACCCCACTTAACAGTGCGGTGGTTCCTATGACTCAACAAAGAAAAACACAGAACGACGAAACTGCTAAATCTTCGCGCTCCATAGTCTTCACGCGATGTCTTCTCTTGTCATATTCTTATATGTGAATGTCTTCACATACCACCTTTTACATCAATGTCTCCATACATTTTTAGGGGTCATCTCTGTTAGGAAAACCGAATCAATGAGGGACTTCTACCTGTGTTATCCTGCAATTCTTACAAACACATTAGTCCCTCAACTAGGTTTGTCGTCAATACTCCAAAACCAACTAGGGGTGGCACTAGATGCACTTACAATCTCCCCCTTTTTGGTGATTGATGACAAACTAGTTGAAGTTTTCAACGGAGAATAAAATATGTGAAATTGTAAAGAATAGGGTATTGTCTTCATAAGTTGCAAGGGCTCCCCCTGAAGATGTGCATATAAGTAGTTTGCTTTTCGAATGCAAATGCACATGGCAGGTTGTACTTTTGGAGTTCCTCTTCAACCTATGATGACAAGTCATTATGCAAGATATGATGTAACGAAGATAATGACATGCATAATGAAAAATGGACGTCTACAAAATGATCTAAGTGCGGAATTTATTGTCGCACATGCGGAATTTATCATCGCATCACAGAATAGCAAATAAGTAGCAGACGACCATCGAGTTTAGGTGTTACAACTCAAAGAACCAAATGTATCGAAAACAAGAGTTGTAAGCACTTGGCAAAAGTAGCAAACAGTAAATCAACCACCCATATAGACCTGCTTGAAGACTATCAACTGATATGCTTTTCCCCCTTTTGTCAGTGAGGACAAAAAAGGTTTGAAGACATAGAGCGCCTACTCATTCCCATGAGGTGCAGGGGATTCGGTGGTGCAGAGGAACTTGGTGCAGTGTCGACTCGCGCTGAAGTTGGAGGAGGTGAAGTTGCATCATCTTGGTCATCGATGACTCTGGCATTTACGGTCGCAGCTGAGGACGAGTATTCAGAGTCTTCAAGTGAGGGAGTCCGACGCAAGTGAGCATTTCTGGGAGGAGTTGAGTCAAACTTGAAGCGTTCGGTGAAGCCATCGTCATGCAGATCAGCTTCAGCACTCAGTAGGGTCAAACTCTTCCACGACCTCCGACAGGTTTCATGAGTGACAAAGGCATTCTTGGTGGCAAGATTGCGAATGCGGTTGACATCCACCAGGAGGCTTTGCATCTGACGCTTAAGCCAGTCATGATGTTTGTCCTGTTTCTGATACAGCGCGACGAGAAGCTCTCGGTCATTGAGGACACGAGATCGTCTTTAAGGCCTTTGCGCAATGGTGCTACCAGTGACATCAGTTTGAGCACGAGGGACACATGTGTTTCCAGCCAGAGGATAAACACGAGAAACGGCTGGAATCCCTTCAATGGGCTGAGTGAAGCTTTGGTGATCAGCATTATGAAGATAAATGGGATCCTTAGCAGGCTCTGGGTAAATGGCTTCAACTGACAGATCAACCTCGGGCAAGAATTGTCACGACCGGGTTTTCCGGACATAAATTTCCAGAAAAGACCGTCGTGCTCACCAGCCCCAGAATTACTGTTAGCTGATGAGGCACCAACTTGTTACAGAAATTCCAAGCAAAAGTACAAAATGTGTATTACAAGACCATTCTGGCCTGTGAGTACAACAATTGGGTTTCTATTGGTCGATGGCGGAAGCGGTTTGTGAATCATCAGTGTATAGGGGACTCCATTTTCCCACGGGAACAGCTGACCAGGTTAACTCCTATCTTCGCGAGGCTGCTATCACCGTTGCTTAGGTCTCGAGGCTGTCATCGCCACGCTCCTCTCCATGTAGAAATCTGGCCAAGACAATAGCCAGGGACAAGCCAGTGAGTACTTTGAATGTACTCGCAAACATTATGAACACTGGGATAATATAATTGATAATCATGCACTGAAATATTCTATGATCACATCGTCAGTCACATAAAATATCTTTTATGCATGCAAGCAGGTTATTTTCATGCAACATGAATAAGCAGTAATAGAGAGGGAATAAAATGCCGCCGTCGGGCGTCTGAGCAACACCACATAAAGGGCTTTAAAAGAAATGCCACAGTCGGGTGTCTGAGCGACACCACATAAAGGGCTTTAAAAGAAATGCCACAGTCGGGCGTCTGAGCGACACCACATAAAGGGCTTTAAAAGAAATGCCACAGTCGGGCGTCTGAGCGACACCACATAAAGGGCTTAAAAAGAAATGCCACAGTCGGGCGTCTGAGTGACACCACATAAAGGGCTTTAAAAGAAATGCCACAGTCGGGCGTCTGAGCGACACCACATAAAGGGCTTTTAAAAGGAATGCCAAAGTCGGGCGTCTGAGCGACACCACATAAAGGGCTTTAAAAGAAATGCCACAGTCCGACGTCTGAGCGACACCACATAAAGGGCTTAAAAAGAAATGCCACAGTCGGGCGTCTGAGCGACACCACATAAAGGGCTTTTAAAAGGAATGCCACAGTCGGGCGTCTGAGCGACGCCACATAAAGGGCTTATAAAGTAAATAATCACAATGAATATCCAAGAGGTAGAACCGTCCCAGGGATACTTGATAATATAAATAATGCAACGGGTTAGTCCATCACAAAATAATAATCATGGTCCTCACAAGTAACCAGTCGGTATCCAAGTTTGGTTTAACAATATCTCCTCCGAAGACCGACATTAAGACCAACACTTGACCCATCCCAGACTGTAATCCTTAACCATGGACACGGCTATTCGAATAGGTTTAATCTCTGCAGAGGGTGTACTCTTTACCCACGAGTAACGGATTCCTTTAGTCCATCGGGACTAATTCCGTCTACGGCCTTTTAGTTGAAAACACGCCTAACTTGCACACACCAGCTTAACTCATCGGTGTCTGGAATCACCCACGACACTTGTTAAGCAAAACTCTAAGTGGGGAGGCTACAACCTCGCGTTGCATGGGATCAAATTTATATCGCGCGCTCTAAGGGGTGGCCTCCCCTCTCGGTCCCAACCAGAAACACCCATGCCCCCGGACCAGGTGGCATGCCTACCGGCTACAACCGATATCTTCCACCATGGCCTCTCTATACGGTGTGTGCTTGAAAGGGGTTGACGACTTACTGAACCATACCCTACCTGCGGCAGGGACAAGTGGTAGTACATAGCAAGTATGGGGGTTACTGGAAACAAGACTCGGTCTACGGTTGACTCAGGAGGTTTATAAGTTCCCTGCATGACATGTATATCAAATATATTTCAACCGAAGAAATCACCACTCAATGTACCTTACCATGCCATACCGGACATAACCGTCCCGACGGGGACCGGCGACAAGCTCACGCCTACCCAAGGCCGAGGCTTTCCCGAATTCCTTTCTGGCATGCATGCAAGGCACATGAGGATGATTACCATCACAATTATATTCATTTCCAACAGCAAGGAAATCACTAATATGCTTCCATGCAAATGATCATGTCACATGAAATAACAAGTCCTCTGAAATAAGGTGGTGTTATAAACGTGTCAAATAACACACCAAAAACATTATGCCAGGGTTCAGAATGCTTGCCTTTAATGGTGTGGAGAGGTGGGGGTGCTCTCCAAAATTTTTGAAAGCTTCCTTCTCTCCCAAAAATCCTATTTCCAAAAATATGCAAATAACACATATTTCAAAAATAGTACAAAAAAGTTGTTTTGGAAAATTTTCAAATAAATCTTAAAATAAACTAGACAATATTTGAGAGATGTAGGAAAAAGAATTAATTCATCTGGAGTTATATTTAAAAAGTTATAGGCAGTCAAAGTTGTGGTCAAAATCTGTTTTTAATAAAATCAGGAAAAAGAAAACGTTTCAAAAGAGATTACGCCTTCGGTGCAGAGAAAACGTACTGGGGAATTATACGCTTTCACTTAACCCACGTGGATAGGTGCAGGGTCACTGACAGTGGGTCCAGGGGGCCCACTGGTCAGGTTTGACCAGTCTTCTCCCTCCTCTTTCTCTGTCCCGAGCGGAGGCGGAACTCCGGCGATCGCCGCCGGCGATTGGCGGCTCCGTTCGAGAAACCGAAGCCATCCACGGGCTCAAGGGGTCGAGGCGGTCCCGCCGGTGGGTGTTACGGTCTCGGGGGTGGACGGGGTCGTCGGCGGTGAGCTTCGCGGCGGAGGGGAGCTTCGGGAGCAAGGTGATATTTCTCCCGCGGTGTGTCCCGATCAAAATTGAGTATTGGGAATGGTTCACGGGAGGATGAGGAAGCTCTTGGCGGAGAGAACGGAGAGGGGGAGGTACTGGAGGTGCCGGATTGGCCGGGGCGGTGGCGGCGGCAGGAGTTGCCGGAGATGAGGAAGGAGGCCTCCCCGGGTCGAATGCGAGCTAGGGGAGTGCCATTGGGGTGGCCTGAGGTTGCCTGCGTGCTCGGGGAAGCTCGGGGGCCTCCTTTTATAGCTCGTCGAGGTCGGTTCCGCGGCGGCCGGATGAGGATGCCGGCGAACCGCCTCTCTGTAGCTTGCAGGGCAACGTGGCATGGCTGGGGATGACGGCAGGAGCTAGCGGACGAGTGGGCACTGCTCCAGGGGCGAGCTGGCGAGCGGGGGTGGCTTTGGCGGCGCCGACCGTGGCAGAGGCGCGCTACGGACGCCGGTGTGCCGCCAAAAGCTCTGTCGGCGTCGCTGTAGGCTGCCAGGGCGGCTTGGCGCGTTGCTGTGAGGAGGGGAGCGCGTGGCGTGGTGCTGCAGAGCGGGCCAAAACCGTGGGGGCCAGCGTGTCGGCTCGGCGCATGTGCGTGCCAAACGCACGCTCTGCTCGCGCCCTGGGCGTGCACGTGACGTGCTCGACGAAATGCTAAAGCATGCTAGAGGTCGTGGTTGAGGCTGGGAAGAAACAGGGCTAGGTTAGGGTTAGATAGAGGGTGAATGGGCATGGTGGTTAGGTCAGGAGACTAAGTTCACAATGTAAACTTGAATCCATGCCAAATCTGGCTATGCACACAGGGTGTTTGACAAAATGCCACAGGCACCTAGGCTCTTCTTGGGGTGGCCAAATTCTCCAGATCAGAGTCTCCTTAGATGAAAGAGAGAGTGGTGAGGTTAGTTTGTGAAAAGCACAAATTTGCTAGTGTAAGTTTTGCAGAATTTCAATTCTGGACAGGAAATAAATGACATTATTTCATGAACCAAAATTAATCCAATGGGTGCATGCTCCTGGATTTAGGGGTTTGGTAGGGCTGTCTACAAGTAGGAGAAAGCACAAGATCATTGGAGCAAAATTAAATAGGGTTTTAGTAGAAATCACAAGGCTGGACCAGAATGAAGATGAGGTTGATTCACTCAAATATTTCAAAGAACAGCACTAGGTTTTTGCATAAAGTTGAATCATATGCTACTACCAATATCCCATAATTTTGGTGGTGGCTAGAAAGAATTATTTAAATGAGTTGTAGTGCAAATTGCACTCTGGACCAGAGAAGGAAAATTGAGTGTAGAGCTCAAAATATTTCATGAATAAAAGATATTTTTGTACAAAAGTGATTGAATAACATCACATGACATCTCCAAATTTTTGTGGGAATATTAGGTGAATTTATCAAATGGTTGTAGTTCAATTATGGCCATTTAACCTTGAAAAACCATTTTCAAGAAAGTAAAGATCAAGCAACTTAATTATTTAATTAGTTATATTAAATAAGGGAAAGTTTCTCTTGAGAGATTAAATATGTCCAATGACATATTTGAAAAGTTTTCTCTTTGGGAAAAACTCATCATAACAGGGAAGGAAATGATTTAAAAATCAAAATGGAGCTCAGAAATTCAAAGTTTTAATTCCTGGCAAAAATTTTAATTAATAAAACAAGGCCAAAATTTTGGGGTGTCACAACACTACCCCCCTTGAGAAAAATCTCTTCCTCGAGATTTGTTAAAAGCTGTGTTAAGAAAATATTATACGCAATAAAAATGTGGCTACAGTGAGAGGGCAATAAGTGGTGAAAATTCACAGTGTGAATACTGGTGCTGCGTGGAAAAGTCTACGGTTCGGGACAAAATCATGAGATTCTACGCTAGATATAAATTTAGAATAATTTCTAAATTTAAATATACACTGGTCGTACCCGAGAGCACAGTGCTCCCTCTGGCTGACAGGTGGACCCGGGGTCCACTGTCAGTCTCTTCTTCTCCCTCTGGCTCTCTCTTCTTCCTCTCTCCCGCGCGCTTTCTCGCGCTTTCTCCACCGGCAATGTCTAGCGCGTAGGGCATCTAGGCCGTACCGCGGTAGTGCGCGGCGTGCTAGCTGCCGGTGCAGCGTGCATTCACCTCGCGGGCCAGCGCGCTGTCGGCACTGCTCGCAGATTCGACTCCGAACACCGGCGATCGGCGACGAGCGCCGTTGGTGGACTTCGCCCACCGTACACCGAGCGCGAGCTATAAAAACGGTCGAGGTGTCCCTCTCTCTCTTCCTCACACCTGGCCTCACTTCTCCTCCTCCTTCTTCCTCCATTACTGCTTACAGGAGCTCGGGTGAGGCTCTAATGGCAGAGGCGATGCCGGACTAGTTTGTGATCCTGATATTTGGAGGGCTGGCGACACTACTGGGGTTCTCCATGCTCCTGTGCGCGATGATCCTCGACGATCGTCGCGACACTGTTGCTCGGGTGTTGGCTCTCCGCGGTGGTGGTGATCACGAGGAGTAGGTGGGGTGTGCCGGGTGCTAACCGTTGTTAGGGGGTGATTAGCTGGATGCAACACTGTTGCAAAATTTTTGCAAACAGTGTATGTGTCCGAATGATTATGGTTGTGAGTCTGCTGCCGTGGTGCTGTGTGAAATTAATAAATCCACACCGTGAGAAAGTGTAGATGTAGCAACTCAGGGAAAAGAAATCTCACTCCGGGATTTTCCGAGAGAAAAAAAAAACAGTTAATTTAAAAGAGCATAAACCACAACAAAAACTACACACATTAGTAGAAGCCAAATAATTGACTCGTCGTACAAACTCAGGGTATCACGCATAGGTCACACACATAAATAAATGTTGCAAATAATGAACACTACAGCGACGTCTAAAATGGAAACGGTAACTGGACGGGGTCCCTAGAAAACGTCTCTGGTACTGGGATACACTCCTCTTCTATCGGGGAAAGTGGATTGACCAGACGATGTACGTGTCTCTCCTGGTCGGGCCTTAGTGCTCTGCCGATGGCGATCTGAGGATTTAAATCTGCGAGGCTCTGGAGATAACTCATCACACGTTGGGTTAAACGCTCTTGAGCGATGACGTACTGGACAAGGTTGGCCAGGACTGGGTCTCTCTCAATTCGTCCACCGGGAAAAGATGTCACTCCTCCGGGTGCTGCACGGCTCGGGAAGTAATAATACCCTCGTTCGCTGGCATAGGGTACCGTGAATCGAAGGCGAGCAAGCGCTTCATATGCAACAGCTTCTATGGCCATATGTGGGGTTGGCATAGATTTCCCCACGAAGGAGACCTCCGTTGGATCTTGGTTTGAGTTTACGGGAGGGATGTGTACTGCTGCCCAATATTTCGAGGTGGAAGAGGTAATTCTCGATTTGAACAGCTCGTACTGGGGTGGCTGGGTAGCGCCCATGGTACTGCAGGTAAAATCCCACAATATCTTGACAAAACTACCTGGGGTTGCATCTGGGGTTCTCAGATAAATGCTAGGGCTCGGCATGGCAAGAAATGGTTGTGAGGGTGGTGCACAAGGTGAGAGGTGCTTGGCAAGGTCACGCGGTGGCCTTTTTATAGCACCGGAGCTGGGTAATTTTACCGAGGTGAATGGTAAAGAAAATTTTCAGCTCTGTTCCAAGGGTCGGGGTCAAGCCACAGATTCTCACATTTCACTATAGTGATGTGTTACTGTCGGGTTGACTGGGTGATTTTTGGTAACTGTGTCCGGGATAGAAATCTTATACTGCATACTGGCGTATCCAGGCAAGGCTACCATTAAAATAGAGGCACGACAACAGGCGGCATTTAATTACAAGGCCACACGATTACAAAGCGAGGGTACACTGGGACTCGATACGACTCGGGTGACTTAGTCTACCTCGTTTACATCCAAGCGGGCGTGCCTTGAGGCTCCTCCACGGTCTGCAGGCTTGGGGTAGCGATGAGGACCATCTCATCGCTACCCCAAGCCTGCAGCTCCTTGGGTTTCTAGTGGTCGATGGCGGAAGCGGTTTGTGAATCATCAGTGTATAGGGGACTCCATTTTCCCACAGGAATAGCTGGCCAGGTTAACTCCTATCTTCGCGAGGCTGCTATCACCGTTGCTTAGGTCTCGAGGCTGTCATCGCCACGCTCCTCTCCATGCAGAAATCTGGCCAAGACAATAGCCAGGGACAAGCCAGTGAGTACTTTGAATGTACTCGCAAACATTATGAACACTGGGATAATATAATTGATAATCATGCACTGAAATATTCTATGATCACATCGTCAGTCACAAATAAAATATCTTTTATGCATGCAACCAGGTTATTTTCATGCAACATGAATAAGCAGTAATAGAGAGGGAATAAAATGCCGCAGTCGGGCGTCTGAGCGACACCACATAAAGGTCTTTAAAAGAAATGCCACAGTCGGGCATCTGAGCGACACCACATAAAGGGCTTTAAAAGAAATGCCACAGTCGGGCGTCTGAGCGACACCACATAAAGGGCTTTAAAAGAAATGCCACAGTCGGGCGTCTGAGCGACACCACATAAAGGGCTTAAAAAGAAATGCCACAGTCGGGCATCTGAGCGACACCACATAAAGGGTTTTAAAAGAAATGCCACAGTCGGGCGTCTGAGAGACACCACATAAAGGGCTTTAAAAGAAATGCCACAGTCGGGCGTCTGAGCGACACCACATAAAGGGCTTTAAAAGAAATGCCACAGTCAGGCGTCTGAGCGACACCACATAAAGGGCTTAAAAAGAAATGCCACAGTCGGGCGTCTGAGCGACACCACATAAAGGGCTTTTAAAAGGAATGCCACAGTCGGGCGTCTGAGCGACGCCACATAAAGGGCTTATAAAGTAAATAATCACAATGAATATCTAGGAGGTAGAACCGTCCCAGGGATACTTGATAATATAAATAATGCAACGGGTTAGTCCATCACAAAATAATAATCATGGTCCTCACAAGTAACCAGTCGGTATCCGAGTTTGGTTTAACAATATCTCCTCCGAAGACCGACATTAAGACCAACACTTGACCGATCCCAGACTGTAATCCTTAACCATGGACACGGCTATTCGAATAGGTTTAATCTCTGCAGAGGGTGTACTCTTTACCCACGAGTAACGGATTCCTTTAGTCCATCGGGACTAATTCCGTCTACGGCCTTTTAGTTGAAAACACGCCTAACTTGCACACACCAGCTTAACTCATCGGTGTCTGGAATCACCCACGACACTTGTTAAGCAAAACTCTAAGTGGGGAGGCTACAACCTCGCGTAGCATGGGATCAAATTTATATCGCGCGCTCTAAGGGGTGGCCTCCCCTCTCGGTCCCAACCGGAAACACCCATGCCCCCTGACCAGGTGGCATGCCTACCGGCTACAACCGATATCTTCCACCATGGCCTCTCTGTACGGTGTGTGCTTGAAAGGGGTTGACGACTTACTGAACCATACCCTACCTGCGGCAGGGACAAGTGGTAGTACATAGCAAGTATGGGGGTTACTGGAAACAAGACTCGGTCTACGGTCGACTCAGGAGGTTTATAAGTTCCCTGCATGACATGTATATCAAATATATTTCAACCGAAGAAATCACCACTCAATGTGCCTTACCATGCCATACCGGACATAACCGTCCCGACGGGGACCGGCGACAAGCTCACGCCTACCCAAGGCCGAGGCTTTCCCGGATTCCTTTCCGGCATGCATGCAAGGCACATGAGGATGATTACCATCACAATTATATTCATTTCCAACAGCAAGGAAATCACTAATATGCTTCCATGCAAATGATCATGTCACATGAAATAACAAGTCCTCTGAAATAAGGTGGTGTTATAAACGTGTCAAATAACACACCAAAAACATTATGCCAGGGTTCGGAATGCTTGCCTTTAATGGTGTGGAGAGGTGGGGGTGCTCTCCAAAATTTTTGAAAGCTTCCTTCTCTCCCAAAAATCCTATTTCCAAAAATATGCAAATAACACATATTTCAAAAACAGTACAAAAAAGTTGTTTTGGAAAATTTTCAAATAAATCTTAAAATAAACTAGACAATATTTGAGAGATGTAGGAAAAAGAATTAATTCATTTGGAGTTATATTTAAAAAGTTATAGGCAGTCAAAGTTGTGGTCAAAATCTGTTTTTAATAAAATCAGGAAAAAGAAAACGTTTCAAAAGAGATTACACCTTCGGTGCAGAGAAAACGTACTGGGGAATTATACGCTTTCACTTAACCCACGTGGATAGGCGCAGGGTCACTAACAGTGGGTCCAGGGGGCCCGCTGGTCAGGTTTGACCAGTCTTCTCCCTCCTCTTTCTCTGTCCCGAGCGGAGGCGGAACTCCGGCGATCGCCGCCGGCGATTGGCGGCTCCGTTCGAGAAACCGAAGCCATCCACGGGCTCAGGGGGTCGAGGCGGTCCTGCCGGTGGGTGTTACGGTCTCGGGGGTGGACGGGGTCGTCGGCGGTGAGCTTCGCGGCGGAGGGGAGCTTCGGGAGCAAGGTGATATTTCTCCCGCGGTGTGTCCCGATCAAAATTGAGTAGTGGGAATGGTTCACGGGAGGATGAGGAAGCTCTTGGCGGAGAGAACGGAGAGGGGGAGGTATTGGAGGTGCCGGATTGGCCGGGGCGATGGCGGCGGCAGGAGTTGCCGGAGATGAGGAAGGAGGCCTCCCCGGGTCGAATGCGAGCTAGGGGAGTGCCATTGGGGTGGCCTGAGGTTGCCTGCGTGCTCGGGGAAGCTTGGGGGCCTCCTTTTATAGCTCGTCGAGGTCGGTTCCGCGGCGGCCGGATGAGGATGCCGGCGAACCGCCTCTCTGTAGCTTGCAGGGCAACGTGGCATGGCTGGGGATGACGGCAGGAGCTAGCGGACGAGTGGGCACTGCTCCAGGGGCGAGCTGGCGTGCGGGGGAGGCTTTGGCGGCGCCGACCGTGGCAGAGGCACGCTACGGACGCCGGTGTGCCGCCAAAAGCTCTGTCGGCGTCGCTGTAGGCTGCCAGGGCGGCTTGGCGCGTTGCTGTGAGGAGGGGAGCGCGTGGCGTGGTGCTGCAGAGCGGGCCAAAACAGTGGGGGCCAGCGTGTCGGCTCGGTGCACGTGCGTGCCAAACGCATGCTCTGCTCGCGCCCTGGGTTTTAGTAGAAATCACAAGGCTGGACCAGAATGAAGATGAGGTTGATTCACAAAGAACAGCACTAGGTTTTTGCATAAAGTTGAATCATATGCTACTACCAATATCCCATAATTTTGGTGGTGGCTAGAAAGAATTATTTAAATGAGTTGTAGTGCAAATTGCACTCTGGACCAGAGAAGGAAAATTGAGTGTAGAGCTCAAAATATTTCATGAATAAAAGATATTTTTGTACAAAAGTGATTGAATAACATCACATGACATCTCCAAATTTTTGTGGGAATATTAGGTGAATTTATCAAATGGTTGTAGTTCAATTATGGCCATTTAACCTTGAAAAACCATTTTCAAGAAAGTAAAGATCAAGCAACTTAATTATTTAATTAGTTATATTAAATAAGGGAAAGTTTCTC
This sequence comes from Triticum urartu, assembly GCF_056163025.1. Lineage (NCBI taxonomy): Eukaryota > Viridiplantae > Streptophyta > Magnoliopsida > Poales > Poaceae > Triticum > Triticum urartu. Next base: position 725,149,771 of record NC_141879.1, read on the forward strand.
TTGAGAGATTAAATATGTCCAATGACATATTTGAAAAGTTTCCTCTTTGGGAAAAACTCATCATAACACGGAAGGAAATGATTTAAAAATCAAAATGGAGCTCAGAAATTCAAAGTTTTAATTCCTGGCAAAAAATTTAATTAATAAAACAAGGCCAAAATTTTGGGGCGTCATAAGAATATAAGATGATTGCGTGTACATAGATGATAGTTGAAAGCTGAGTGACGCTTTATCATACGCATGACCCATGGAGCATAAAATTTCAACCCAAAGATGTCAGAGCCAGACGCAGCCAACTGCCTGAGGAAGAAGTCTTGAGCATTGAAGCTGATGCCATGGAAGATATAGAAAACCAAAGTCTTCATTGCTCCTTCAAGCTTCGCTACAGATGAGTGTCCTTTGACAGGCCATAGAGTCTTCCTGATGATGTGGTAAATGGTGCGAGGCAGGTACTCTAGGTCTTCAACAAAGAACTCAGATGGGTATTCAGCGTCATGAGGCAGAGGCTTCATCATGCTCAACATTTGACTCATGTTGGGTTCGGGCTTCTGAAAGATGCTTTCCAAGGCATTTTGATGTTGTTGACAACCTGGTTCATAGTATTCACCAGGAGTGGGCAGGCATGTGAGCTCAATGATATCAAGAGCTTTAGCTTCATGATGGACATTGCCTGTCATCCACTCAAGGACCCAAGTCTTCGGATCCCTATTTTAGCCTCGAATATGAATAGTGGCATAGAATTGAAGCAGCAATTCTTCGTTCCAGTGCTCCTTGTCAGTGACGAACTGCAACAGACCAGCATCTCTGAAACAGTCCAATGCTTCTTCGAGGCAGGGCAGACCAGCTATAGCTTCAGAGTCGAGGCACATGTGTGGAAATATGCACCCTTGATTGTATAGGACACAAGAATAGTAGTCGCGCTGCTGATAGCTCCAGAACCGATCTGAGGAAATGCGCGGTCTTGTATAGGGGTTCTTGGAGCTGTAGAAGAAGGTATTATGTGCCACGAAACCATTTGCATTGAAGACCCCATGTGAAGTGGCAGTGCCTGGGAATCGTGGAAGTCTTGGCTTAGGCTTTTGAACTTGAGGCCTGTGCTCGACGTGGTACTCAAATTGTGGACCAGCAACAGGCGGAAGAGTTAGAATGGGCCATCGAAGCATAACTGGCTGACCACGATCAAATGCCAGCTCCATTATGTGAGGTCTTGGAGGGGGAACAGGGGTATTGGCATTGTCTTCATGGGCTTCAGGGGCCACATGTGCTTCAGGTGCTTGGACCTCAGGTGCTGCAGCATTGACTTCAGGTGTTGCAGCATTGACTTCTGGTGCCTCATTGGCTTCTGGCGCCGTATTGGCTTCAACCATGACAACGTCATTGGCGTCAGCAGTGATGTTGGTGGCCGCCTTAGGGTTGTGAACCTCCACTTTAGAAGCTGGAGGGTCGGTCACATTCTCCTCGAGAACAACATCTTGGTGAGACGGGGGTGTAGCACCTCTAATAACTCTTGGGGCTTCTTCTTCATCTTCTTCTTCATCGGCTGATGCAGCTGGAACATCTTCAGTCATTTTGGCTTCGGATTCAGACACGTGCATTGTGGGAGTGACTTGGGGCCGGGGTCCTTTGCGAAGCCTGCGTAATGCGGGCGGCGCTTGTGGAAATGGAGCATGCGGGGCCTCAAAGTCATCATCATTTTGCACTGTTGGGGTAGCTTGCGGTTGGGGAGAGCTTGGAGTGTCTTGTCTCTGTGGGTGATTAGCCCACGATGCATCCTAAGCAGTTGGCGTCAGAGGACGACCAATGCTGATGAGTTCACTGTGCGTGAGCACAGGCGATGAAACCAATTGGTGCTCGATCTGAGGAAGGACTTCATCATCTTCAACGTTGTCATGGTGACCACGATGCATCTTGAGCAGTTGGCGTCAGAGGACGACCAATGCTGATGAGTTCGCTGTGCGTGAGCACAGGCGATGATACCAATTGGTGCTCGATCTGAGGAAGGACTTCATCATCTTCAACGTTGTCATGGTGACCAATGTCTTCAGCAGCAGTGGGGTCAACTGCTGGAATGTCTTCAGCTTCAGGAGCCTCTGTGGAAGCAGGCTCATGAACTATCATCCGTCGTTCTTGATGCGAAGAGGCAAGATGAGCAACCGAGATGGGCTCGACAACAAGGGGCTCTGTGGGAGCAGCCCGATCTTTCTTGGTTTTGCGCTTCTTCTTGGAGGGAGCGGCATCAGAAGCTTCAGGATTTTTCCTCTTTCTGGCTTCAGCCTCGGCAGCCCTTGTCTTCTTTAGTTCTGAAGCCACTGTGGGGACCTTAGGCTTCGAACCTGTCATACTGGCAGGGAAGACAATGGGATGTACATCCTGCCTTGTTGCTTCGGGTTCGGCCACAGCTGGCTTCTTCTTCTTTGGCTTGGCCACCATTCTGGGGTCGATGCCAGGACGCCCAAGAGCCTTGCGCTTCTCAGCTTCATTGTAGGCTTGCACGCACTTGTCAGCCAGACTCTTCATGCGCTCACGAGACCCTTTAGCTTCTTCACGTTTCTTGAGAAAGGCTTCCTTGAGCTCGTGCAGCATAATCTTGAAGTTTTTCACATCTTGCACGCTGAGCTTGGCCATGTGCTTCTTGAACTAAGCTTTCTCATAGTCGATCTTTTGCTTCAGTTCAACGATGCGCTGAGCTAGAGCTAAAGAAGCAATGGCGCCAGTGAAGGCGATGCTGAGGCCAATTGGAAGTTGTAGATCATCAAAGCTGAGATTGGGGGTTTCAAAACACTCATCAATGAAGTTGTGGAGGATTGCTACGTCAAAGAGAGGCAAATCATTGAAGATTTATGCATCTTCTTTGCTCTTAATCAGTTTCTCAAGAGCGTCATTTGCAAGATCTTTATCGCTGGACAGATCAATGGCGTCAATGCGCAGAATAGCAGCAGCAGTCAGTTCTTGGCTGGCGGGTTGCAAGGGCATCTTCACTCTCAAGGGCTTGGAGATGCGTGACAAATCTTCAGACTGCACACTGTGTTCAGGAAGTGGAGTGGCCAGAGGCTTCGCCTATAAGACCTTTGGTGCAGGAGCAGGCTTTGAAGCTTTAGGCATCTTCGGTTTCTTTGGCTTCGGCGGTGCAGGGGCTTCATCAGATTCAGCGTCATTTGCAGGCTCATCCATGGCTGTCCCTTGAACCATGATATGAGTGATGAGACCTTCCAGGTTGTAGAAGGGCCTAAAAAGATTGGGTTTAGCTTCGCGTGTGCCATCAACATGAGGAGCAGAGGGGCCTGGATTGAAGTCTAAGCCTCGTGACATCTTGTTCTCTTTGGCCGAGTTACTGGCAAACTGAAGGTTGCACTTGAACAGATTATCATCGCGGCACCACAGTAATGAAGATGGGTCTGCATCCCTAGGCTGCGGTCCACGGACCATGCAAGGATAGAAGCCTTGTTCAATGGCTTCAGCTCTGGACTTGGGTTGAAGATTTCTGTATAGAATGTCTCCCCATGGTCATTTGATGGCATTCTTCTCAGGATACTCCTGGGTCACGAACCTGTACTTGAACCACTGTTCCGCCCAATATCTTCGAATCCATTGGATTCTAGTTTTTCGCTGATTGTAGTCCTCCTCTGGATCTGTCTTGTACAACTCATAGAGGTCAGGTGGCAAATCTCTTGAGGTGTTGCCAGGACGCTGTCTGCCACCCTTTCTTGTAGGTTTCTCTGGTGCCATGAAGCTTAAACTGAAGGGTTTCAACACGTTTAAAGGCTTCAAGGGCTTCCGCTTTCTGGTCAAACAGGAACTGGCTTCGGGAGAGTTAATGTGATGATGTAAGAATTCTGCAAACGAATGCAGACTATGAGAACCAAGGGATTCTCCCACGGACATGTACCTGTGACAGCATTAAGGTTCGAGGGAAGGGGAAAAGGTCATATGCATTCTCAGAAGAATTTGAAGATAAATCGGTTTAGAAGACATTGACCTCATAGTGCGAAAACATTCACTCATAGATTGAGAGTTGGTTCCAGATTTGTACGAATCCATGAATAAGTACAAGTGAGGAATCTAACTTCTTTCACTACAAGAAATATGTCAACTTGTGACCACCACTATTGGTCACTAAATGGTCACAAATTTCCATTTGTGACCTTTTTGTGACAAAAAACATAAGGTCAAAAGCTGGCCGTCGTAAAATGACTATAGCGACCTTTCTTCTGAAATGGTCGTAGACGTTTATGAACAAAATACGTCTACTGTGGCGTTTTGGTCACTAGCAACCTCCCCAGGCCACGTAGGCATCCAGCGTGGCAATCTGATGTGGCACAAGATTTAGCCCAGTCCAATTCGGTGTTTATATGGGCCGAGCCCATTAATTCGGCCTTTTTAATATTTACTTTTCCTATTAATTTTTGCTAGCTACATGGGCTGGCCCAGCAATTCGGCCTTTTTATTTCTAGATGCGGCCTTTTACAGCGTATGATATTTTATTGTTTGCCATTTTATTTTCCACTGTTTTACATTTGTCCCAAGAGTTTTAGTTTTTCTTTTTCTTAGAAGATTGGTCCCAATTGTCAGTTTCTAGTAATAGGACCCGGTTGTCAGGGTCAAGTTCTTTAGATTTCATTTCATAGTAAATAAGTAATAAATATCTAAATCAGCACTGGAAAAATACACTGCTTGAAACAGTAGCCAGAATGGCAATCACAGTATTAGAACGTGAATACATTTTTTGTGGGTAAACGCGAATATATCATACAACATAAATACAATGGCAATGACAGTATTACAAGCTCTACTGCTTCTGTCGACCTTCTTCAACATGGACCTCCTTCAGTCCTTCTCCTTCTCCTTTCAACCTTCTTTTGCATGGAGCTATTGTGAGAGGAAATCTACAGTTAAGAACGAAATACGTATATAAGCAGTTGGGTACATATCACTTTGGAAAGCACAAGATATCATTTGGCTGGACATGAATATCACTTGTGCATAGGACAGTAAAAGGAATTACAACTAAACAACAATTCAGCATGAATTGGTAAAATGAACTGGCAAAGAATGCATTATCCAACTGATTCAGCATGAGAGTCCGACGGCGACAGCACGAAGCAAAATTCAGTAAAGCGTATAAATAGATTCAGACAAATTGGTAAAATGAAATCTACTCCATGAGATTTAGTCAACTTTAGGGAGCATCGCAGATTCAGACCAATATTTGCAAGCATGTAAATACTGATTCAACACTAGGGAGTACTGACTTTTTCTGGCAGCGAGAAATCAACTCAATTTGGCAAGCAGTGCAATACCAAGTGAATTTAGTCAAACATGCAAGTAAATTTAGAGCAGTAGCACTAGGGACTAGTAGCACTAGGGACTAGGGACTGACAGCAGTAGCACTAGGTTCAGTCAAGTGAAAGTGAATTTAGAGCTGCAGCAAAATCAGGGAACATGATTCATTATCCATATGAGGGTGACCTCTGTGGTGCAGTCTATTAAGCATGAGTACATTAAGAAACCCCGAAACAAAACCCTAAGCAACAAGATATCAAGCAGAGGCCCACAATTCAATGTATTTCAGGCCATGGGGGCACCAAACTGTATAACCATGCATGCAAAGGAAGCAAACAGCACAAATAATGGCATTTAACAAGTGCACCAATAGTTGCAATTAAGGTAAACAAGAGCTGCATAGCAGAGTGCAAGAGAATGACAGCATAATTCTTGATTGCTGCAATCTAAACAACATCACCACAAGTTCTATGATGCATCCAAACTTGTGAATTTGTGCACAGATCCAAGCATGATACTACGTGAGCCAGAAGTGTGCTGCAGATTGCCTTTGCCAGGGACACCTAAATGCAGGAAGTGTGCCACAGACCCAAACAATATCACGGACATAAGCTAATCAACGGAGGAAGAAGGAGGACACCGGGACCTAACTTGTACATGAAGATGCCACGGTTTGCAATCAGCCCTCCTTCTCCGGCTCCCACTGCGCACATGAGGTCTTCCAGGGATATGTTGTTCACCTGATCACCACCTCCCTGCATGCCACACACACACACTGTGCAAGTTAGATTACATACAGACAGATTGTGTTTCTAATGCCCAGCCGCCACAGGTCGTTGTTAGTCAGCAAATTATGATCAGGGTGGAACATACTCCCTCTGTTCCAAAATAGATGACCCAACTTTGTGCTAAAGTTAGTATAAAGTTGGGTCATATATTTTGGAATGGAGGGAGTACAAGATAAGCAGATAACATCTGTAACAAAATAATATAGAAGGAAACAGTGATGAAACTTTGAAGGTTTTTACACGTTTGGAAGGTTTTATGTGCTTATCTTCACAACAAACGGTAAATTAATGCTGCAGCATCCTATTTGCATCCATTCCGTAGAACAAAGAAGTGATGTAAAGAATTTTAGACAAAAATGACACCCTAATAACTGTATAAATTTCTGCTGGGTGGGGGGATAATCTAGAAATATACCAATCTGAACACTAAACCAACATGATATCTGAACATTCCCCTGCCGAACTGAACTCGTATATGGAAATACAAACCAACAAATCAGCTGAACATAGCAATTTCTACACACTCCAGAGCAGGTGTTACTGACTAAACCAACCTATTTCCTCTAGTATTTCACAGAGATTATAGGTCCGTACACAACAGTAGCCTGATTCCCTTGACAGGGCTAAGCACTACAAAGAAGTCGACCTAGGTAGTACGTGATGGAACTAACAGAGCAGGTGCAGAGCCGATGCTACGCGGACATTACAGAGCGGAATCGACCGGGTTCAGGTGGATGAATCGACAGGGGTTTCTCTGAATTTGTTGGATGACAGCCCCTAGCTTACTGAATTAACAAACACACCAGCAAGCACCTAACTTGACAGGAAGGAAGGAAAATGAAGGACGGGAGATGGCATACCTGGTGTACGAGACCTGTACTGCAGCTCGTGCCCGGTCCTCGTGGTTGGCGATGGAGAAGGTCGTCGGGTGCCTCGTGCGTGCAGGCGACGACGACAACCTTGGTGAGCCGCCATCACCAGCATGCATGGACCAGCCTATGCCCATCAGCCGCGTGAGGGCTTGACGACGACCTGCGTGAGGAAGAAAAAATATAGATCACTCTGTCCATTCAAAAAATAAGGAAATAGGTGAAAGCTTCTACAATTCCAACTTCACGGGAAACCTCTCGACCTAAAGGATCATGGAAATTGGAGAGGTCGCTCTCTTTAAAAAAAAGAATTTGGAAGTCAAAGTGTGCTCAGTTAGGTAGATGCATGATGATGGTACAGTGGTCTCAGTTTTTTTTCCTTTTTTCTGAAGTAGTAAAAGTGTGTTCAGGTATTCTCCTCAAAAATTAAAAGTGTGTTCAGGTAGGCACTCGAATGAGCCATCCATCATGTATGTGATTGCAAAACCCAATTGGTATTACTAGCATTTAAGAATTCACAAGTTGAAGAAAGTTAAGAACCAGCAAATCAAACTACGGGATTCATACATACAGAGTTTGCAGGTTGTGACTGACAGTATCTGAATCATGCTCATCAGCATCATCAGCAGGGCATTCACCAAATGTTCAGCCCCGTGAGCAGACAAGAAATTACAAACATGCAGATTTGCAGACAACTCTGAATTTTTTAGTTGGTGTTCATTTGGTAACGAACAAGTAAGAGTGTTGTGGAAGCACAGAGAATCAATGACAAGTTAAGCTGAAGCAACACACACTGAATTTCTACAAAAACATGCATATATTCTGGCACCATTTTCCTTCTTATGAACAAAGCCCTCTATTCTTCTTCTTCTGCTAAGCTAGTAGAAGATATGGCACATGATGGAAGGCACAGTACTCTACGTATGAAACAAACAGAACTCCATACTACATGCATAAAAAGAGTAACCTCTAAGGCAGTAGTATATGCAGAGCCATGATTCTATTATAGGAGATAGACTAACAACTTTTTTTCAGAGGCATACTAGTAGGCGAAATGGAAACCCTGCAGTCACGCTACGAACCGGTAGCTGCAGGAACCTAATTAAGCAGTTTGCAAATCACGAAGTTGCTAACCACGAAGTTGCAATTGCAAACCCTCGCTCGAGACATCCGTACGGGACATCCATACTCCGACAGAGAAGAGAACCCCCGGATCCAACACAACAAATCCTAGCAGGAAAGGAAAGGAAAGGATCACGAGACGCAGACCGCTTACAATGGCGAGGTGAGGTCTTGGCGTTGCGTGGCGCGGAGGAGTAGCGAGGCCGCCATGGCGTTTGGGGGCGGGGAGCGACCAGCGGCGGAGCTCTTGTCGTCCCCTGTGCTGCGCCCATGGTGTCCCGGTGCTTGATCGAGGACGGCATCCTGGATCTGGGAGGGAGAGAACATGAGGTGAGGAAGTGAGGGAGGGCTGTGAGGAGGAGGAGATGGAGTGGAGGGACGCACCTGAGTTGCCGGACCACGCCGGGCGAAATCCTAGTGACAGGAAACGGTCGCGGGAGGCGCTGGAGGACGCGCACGCCGAACTGGGAGAGGTCGAGGTCCGAATGAGGCGAGGGGCTCGATGGTGATGCCGGTGACGTTGAGCTCCAGCACGCCCTGGTTGGAGAAGCCGAACTCCTCGAGCGGGATGGTGGTGCGCGGGTCGGCCTGGATCACCGTCGACCAGATCTTGGACGCCGCCGAGGGTGCGAGGTCAGACGGGACGGTGGGTGGCGGCGGCGATTTTTGGGTGGGAGGGCGCGGTCGATGTGTGGGACGTGCGTGCCGGATCTTGTCCAAGGGGAGGATGGAGCGGAGGGGAGGGCATCGGAGGAGGACGGATCTAGATCGTGGAGAGGGGCGGCGCGGGAGGGGTCTGGATCGGGGAGAGGGAGATGGCAGTGCTTGACCTAGGGTTTCTCGGGAAGGAGGGGGTCGAGGAAGGAAGGGAGAGACGCTGGATCAGTAGGAGGCGGACGACTCAGATCGAATACAGTGGGGTGATCCGTGTGCTGCGTCCTGATTGGTTCGAGAATGAGATATTAAAAATTACTCTTCTTAGTGTTAAAAACAAGGGTGGTTTGTGAGGCAGCTACCAAAAATATTTTGCAAAATGGCATCACTAAAATTTTCACTTAAGTTAGACCACCTTTCATCATCGATGATCATCAATTTGATTGCATTTCCGATCTTTCTGGGTATTTTGAGAAACGGCCAATTCAGCAAGAAATGAGTCAAATTTGAACTACAGGTATCTTATAATTTGCTATTTATTTTAAAAAAAATCATTTTTAGATACAAAAGTAGCTATTTCTTCATAGACAAACCAATAGTTTTGCATTATTAACCACCTAACTAAGAAGGGTCATGCGGGCAAATTTGATCACATTTTGAAATCGGCATAGGAAATTCACAAAAAAATGAAAAAACTTCGCATTGTGTGATTATACATCTAAAAGGATGCATCTTGGAATGGCAAACAATGTTGCCTAAGGAAGTTTTCATTTTCTTTGGACGAAAAAACCATTTTCCATTTTTCGAGTGCCCAATAGGAGGTTTTTCGTGAAGGACCTCCCAAATAATTGTTGCAAAATTGGACCAAATCATTTTTCTAAAATACTAGGCCATATTTAATGGACAATTGACCAAATGGTTGGGTGTAAAAAGTTTTGATCCACCTCTCGTGAAAATGACAAATTTCCGCCGATTCAGTTGGAAGCGGGTCAAATTTGAACTGTAGCTGCCTTGTAGTTTGCTCTTTATTTTTTCCAAAAATCATTTCTAGGTACATAAGTATCTATTTAATCAGAGAAACACCAAAAAAATTCCAAGATTCAACCACTACCTAGGAACGGTCATTCCCGTCGTTTTGACCGCATTTTGAAACGGGCATAAATTTTTTAAAAAAAATCAAAAAATTGGGAAACCTTCGCATTGTGTCATTATATGTGGCCAAGTTCCCAGGAAAAATAACAAACCTGTAATACGGCAATTATTTTAAAAAAGTGTTCTCAGAAACGAGCTATCATGTATGGAGATCAATGGCTTTCAAGCCAAATGATCAATCTTATGGCCACATTCATGGGATAGTTTGTTCAAATGATCTCATATTGTGCACAAGGGTGCATATTGGAATGGCAAACAATGTTGCCTAAGGAAGTTTTCATTTTCTTTGTACGAAAAAACTATTTTTCATTTTTCGAGTGCCCAAAAGGAGGTTTTTTTGTGAAGGGCCTCCCAAATAATTGTTGCAAAATTGGAGCAAATCATTTTTATAAAATACTAGGCCATATTTAATGCAAAATTAACCAAATGTTTGGGTGCAAAAAGTTTTGATCCACCTCTCGTGAAAAAGACAAATTTCCGCCGATTCAGGTGGAAGCAGGTCAAATTTGAACTATAGCTGCCTCATAGTTTGCTATTTCTTTTTTCCAAAAATCATTTCTAGGTACATAAGTATCTTTTTAATCAGAGAAACACCAACAAAATTCCAAGATTCAACCACTAGCTAGGAACGGTCATTCCCGCCGTTTTGACCGCATTTTGAAACGGGCATAAAAAATTCAAAAAAAATCAAAAAATTGGGAAACCTTCGCATTGTGTCATCATATGTGGCCAAGTTCCTAGGAAAAATACGAAAACTTGTAATATGGCAATTATTATAAAAAAAGTGTTCTCAGAAACGAGCTATCATGTGTGGAGATCAATGGCTTTCAAGCCAAATGATCAATCTTATGGCCACATTCATGGCATAGTTTGTTCAAATGATCTCATATTGTGCACAAGAGTGCATATTGGAATGGCAAACAATGTTGTCTAAGGAAGTTTTCATTTTCATTGGACGAAAAAACCATTTACCATTTTTCGAGTGCCCGAAAGGAGGTTTTTTTGTGAAGGAACTACCAAATAAGTGTTGCAAAATTGGACCAAATCATTTTTATAAAATACTAGGCCATATTTAATGCACAATTGACAAAATGGTTGGGTGTAAAAAATTTTGATCCACCTCTCGTGAAAAAGACAAATTTCCGCCGATTCAGTTGGAAGCGGGTCAAATTTGAACTGCAGCTGCCTCATAGTTTGCTATTTATTTTTTCCAAAAATCATTTCTAGGTACAAAAGTATCTATTTAATCATAAATACATGGTTTGGTGGCGATATGTCGAGGTTTGGGGGGTGGTCGAGGGCCCCAACTCTAGAGCGCGTAAACTCGCATGCCCGTCGCGTGGTCACCGCGTGACCATAATGTTGCCATGTGTTCTGGGCGGCCTAGGCATGTCTAGTGGGTTGGGCACTCCCCAGGTTGGTGCTAGAAATAAAATTACAACATAAGATTCTCACGAGGAGACCGATCGATGCTCAAACATGAATTAGCAGCCAAGTGTTTGATTAGCGGTACGGGAAATGCACATGGCCAATGGGCATGAGTTTTGGATGAGGATGATCATCTACTAAGGAGAATGTCTTCACCAATTTTTAGCTCAAAAGGAGGATCCTAGGTGGTACTTGCTTTGCAAAGTACCACGCTGGACAAAAATATGAATGTTGAAGCTGGGCTCAAAATAATGAATGGAGTGAGCTGAAATTTTGTGGAGGATGGTTATTTGGGCATAGGAAAGCATTGTAGAAAATTGATACCATTTGGACATGCCAAAGTAGTACTTCCTTCACAATGCTCTTCTATGGACAGAAACTTGGGAAAACTAGTGAGAGAGATTGGATGAATAAAATGAGCTCAAAATTGGTGTAGGTAAGTTACTTAGGTATGGTAATGCGGTGGTAAATTTTCAGATCATTTGGGTAAGCCTAGCTAGTACTTACTTCACAAAGCTTCTCTCGAGGTAGAAACTTTGGAAATTTCCTGAGAAAGATTTACTGGGAAAATTGAGCTGAATATTAGCATGTGGAAATGATTTGGGTATGGAAGAGTGCCCGAAAAGTTTGAGGGTAATAGAAGGGGTATATATAACACTTGCTTTGCAACGTGCCACTTTGGCCATAAAACATAAATTGAACCTGGGCTCACATAGATGATTTGACTGAGCTGCAATTTGGAGGAGGGTGATAATTTGGGCATATTAAGGAACTGTATAAATTTCATGTCATTTAGAGATATAAAAAAGGTAATTCCTTCACAATGCTTCTAGGTGGACAAAAACTTTGGAAATTTGCCGAGGAAGATTTGCTAGGCAAATGGAGCTGAATTTTGATATGCAGTAATGATTTGGATAGGAAAGAGTGCCCAAAAATTCCAAGGGCAATCAAGAATATATAAATAGCACTTCCTTCATAAAGTGTTGTTGTGAACAGAATAGGAAAATGAATATTGTTGAATTAGTTTTGAACTAGGCAAGGAAGGATTTTTACATATTTGATGAAGGTATTCCCCAAAGAATTTATGAGATTTTTTTGGGAATTTTGGAAATGATAGAAATATAGGTTGCTTCACAACCTAGGGCAAAAACTGCCACATGGACATGACACATAGGCAAAACTGATGAGATGGCGCCTAGTCATCACAACCCACCACAATCTACAAGGCTATGATCATCTATATTGGTCATTAACAACTAGAAATAAGGCAGCGGACTAGCACTGTTTGCTTTGTGACCATTTCGTGTAAGGAAATTACGACCTTTCTGACCAAAATGGTCGCAATGGTTTAGGGTTTGGAGCCCCCTGAACAGCTTTTGACCAATTGGTCTAAAATGTTCATAAATTTATGACCAATTCTTCGAGGGTCACTGACAGAAGGTCATAACTTGACATATTTCTTGTAGTGTTTGTGAAGCATAAGTGAACATACTAGGCATATTATGAGATGCAGTATGAAATAGATCCAACTTGTGTGAATAGAAACTTCTTGTGGTAGAAAGTGATGAATCTATAGGATCAAAGGGGGCCGTAAAAAGGAAGTTTTATTTACCACACGAAGAACTGCTAGACGGAGTGGGAGAGGAGGCCGAGCAGTTCGATCGTCCGTGCCCTAACTTGGCGACGGAGGACACCTACAGCGACGGCAGAGAAGACGATGTCCACGGCTGGCGTGAAGACGGCGTCGGTGAGGTCGTGGCAGCTAAGCGCTTCGTCGCCGGCGTCGTCGGGGGCTAGCGGTGGCGCTAGGGTTTGTGCGAGAGTGGAAGAAAGGATAATGACTATGGTGAGGCGTGTATTTATAGGGATAGAGTCGGCACAGAGTTATTACACAAGTGCCCCTGGCGATTCACATCTGAGGGACACGTGGCTATCATTCAACACATCCGAGGTTGTTCCATGTTCCCACGCATGCCTGGATTGTCGGGTGGTCGTTCCCACTTCTCCGGGTTTCGAGCAAAAGGATTTAGCATTGAAAACGGATTAATGTTTGTCTCTGTGTCTTCTGCTGACATGGAGGCAGAGAAGACATTTGATAGTGTCAATAGAATGCATATGATTTGGATAGATAGACTTAGGAAAGAAGCATAGAGGGGTTAGGGTCCGATCACATTCACTTAGTTCAAAAGATTCATCAAGAAGCCATAGCTATAAGTGAATGCTGTAGAGAACAGAAACCAAACCAAATCAGTATATACCAGAAGACAATCATATCAACATAGTGAAGATAATCATTAAGACAAGTTGAAAATGAAGACAAACCAAATGTGAAGACATAGCAAATGTAACACCATGGGTAAAACACTTCAACAGAAGAATTTGGTTGTAGCGTTACCCACCGTATAGGGAGTATTAGACCCAGACATGGCGCACAATTATCGTGGCGCTCCGAAGTCAAATTCCACGTTAATGTATTCACACTCAGAATGTAAGTCTTCATTTATTGAAGATATACTTTACTTCGTGTGTTGCACATCTAAGTCATCAACATGCAAACACTAAGCATGATATCTGGCCTAGATGCACATAAATAAAGCAAGGAACCAATCATGGAGCGATATACCTTTTGATCGAAATCTTTACCATTGTCATCGGGACCCAGATGATGTTTGGCTGGCATTGGCGTCGTGTAGCCTTTGCAATCTTGCATTCCAAATTTCTTCAGGCAATCTTTGAGGTATTTCTCTTGAGATATAAAGATGTCTTTGCGTTGCTGACGTATTTGAAGACCAAGGAAGAACTTCAGCTCTCCCATCATGGATATCTGATATCGCTCTTGCATCATATATCCAAACTCATCAGTGTATTTCTGATTGGTGCAGCCTAAGATAATGTCATCCACATATATTTGGCACACAAACACACTAGTAGAAAATAGGGCTATGGTCCAGGCCGGCTCAGCCCATTAGTCCCGGTTCAGTCTAGAACCGGGACTAATGTGAGCATTGGTCCCGGTTCATGCGGCTAAGTCATTAGTCCCGGTTCACTCGGGCCCTTTAGTCCCGGTTTAAGACATGAACCAGGACTAAAGGGTGCGATGACCTTTAGTCCCGGTTCGTGCCTCAAACCGGGACTAAAGATTAGACCTTTAGTCCCGGTTTGAGGCACGAACCGGGACTAATGGGGTTGAGACCTTTAGTCCCGGTTCGTGCCACGAACCGGTACTAAAGGTCCCATTTTCAAACTCTACCCCCCCCCCCCCCCCGTGGATCGCCTTTTTAGTTTTAAAAAAATAAAAGAAAATAATGGAAATGTCAAAAAAAAAGAAAATAAGTTTCTCATGTGATATGTGGTCTAGTTGTTGGGAAAATTTGCAAATGTGAATTTTGACTTTATTTGCAAAATCTCTCTGAAATTTGTAAAAATGGGCATAACTTTTGCATACTAACTCGGATGAAAAAAAAATTTATATGGAAAATCATCTACTCGAAAAGTTACATCCAAATTTAATAGAAACCTAATAGAAAAACATTTACGGGGCTTTTAAGATCTAGAGTGGAAAAAATTGAAAAATATTCAAACAGTGGGCAAACTATGGTTAAACAATGGTCAAACTAATTATTCTAGAATATTAGTGTTACTAAATAATTATTTTAGTTATTTCAATTTTGGTCAAATCTGGTCAAACTGTGGTCAAACAATGGTCAAACTAATTATTCAAGAAATATTAGTGTTACTAAATAATTATTGTTTTTTAAAACAATAGTTTCAAACTCAAACAGTGAAATGTGTCATTTCATGCTCAAGCAAAATTCCTAAAGGTTAATAGGATTGACATCTTACTATTGTCAGGAAAACAACAAGTGCGGACTTGGAGCGAGGGAGAATAGAACCCGGAAGTTAAGCGTGCTCAGGCTGGGGGAGTGGGAGGATGGGTGACCGTTCGGGAAGTTAGATGATTTGGAATGATGAGGGGTGATTAGAGGATAAATTGATAAGTGATGAGGGGTGGTGATTACAGACTAGAGGTTAAAATAATTCAGAAGTTTGAAAATAAAAAAAATAAAAAAAATTCAAAAAAAAATCATAAAATTTCCTTTAGTCCCGGTTGGTGTTACCAACCGGGACTAAAGGTGGAGCTCCACATGGCCGCGCCCTTTAGTCCCGGTTCTGGATTGAACCGGGACTAAAGGGTCAGGGCATTAGTACCGACACTTTAGTCCCAGTTCAGGAACCGGGACTAAAGGCCCTTACGAACCGGGACTATAGGCCCTTTTTCTACCAGTCACAGTTCACCATCATATGTCTTCGTGAAGAGAGTGGGGTCGAGGGAACCAGGTTTGAAGCCTTTGCTCTTCAGGAAGTCTTTGAGTGTGTCATACCAAGCCCTAGGGGCTTGTTTGAGGCCATACAGTGCCTTGTTGAGCTTGTACACGATATCAGGATGTTTTGGATCTTCAAAGCCAGGCGGTTGTGCAACATACACTTCTTCGTCAATCTTGCCATTGAGAAAAGTGCTCTTCACATCCATTTGATGCAGAAGAATGTTATGATGATTTGCATAGGCCACCATTATGCGTATGGCTTCAAGTCTAGCCATAGGAGCAAATGTTTCATCGAAGTCAATCCCTTCAACTTGAGTGTATCCTTGAGCAACGAGACGAGCTTTGTTTCTGACAACTTGGCCATGCTCATCTTGCTTGTTGCGTTATATCCATTTGGTGCCTATTATATTGTGCTTGTGAGGATCAGGACGCTTAACTAACTCCCATACATTATTCAGTTCAAATTGCTGAAGCTCTTCTTGCATAGCTTGAATCCATTCAGGCTCCATGAAGGCTTCATCAACTTTCTTGGGTTCAGATATTGATACGAATGCAAAGTGCCCACAGAAATTAGCTGGCTGTGTTGCCCTTGAACGAGTGAGTGGACCTGGTGCATTGATGCTATCAATTATTCTCTCAATCTGTACTTCATTTGCAACACGAGGATGTACAAGATTTTGCTCTTGCAAATCATTTTCATCGTTAGAAGGATTGTCTTCAGGCCGAGCACTGTCTTCAGGTTGATCAGGTGCGGAGATGATAAGTTCCTCTTCAGGCTGAGCTTCAGATGGTATGATTTCTCCAGTTCCCATAAGATTGATTGATTCACTGGATGGAACTTCATCTAGCACATTTGGCAGGTGCTCTCTTTGCGAGCCGTTAGTCTCATCGAACCGCACATCCACAGTTTCAACCACTTTATAGTGAAAGAGGTTGAAGACTCTGTAGGAGTGTGAATCCTTTCCATATCCAAGCATAAAATCTTCATGTGCTTTTGGTGCAAACTTTGAAGTGTGATGTGGATCCTTGATCCAGCACTTGGCACCAAATACTCTGAAGTAACTGACATTTGGCTTCTTGCCAGTAAGGAGCTCATAGGATGTCTTGTTCAGAAGCTTGTGAGGATAAACACGGTTGATGATATGGCATGCAGTATCAATGGCTTCAGGCCAGAATTTTCTTGGAGTCTTGTATTCATCAAGCATCGTCTGAGCCATCTCAATAAGTGTTCTGTTCTTGCGTTCGACGATGCCATTCTGCTGTCGCGTGTACGGAGCTGAGAATTCATGTGTGAGGCCCAAAGTATCAAGATATGTATCTAGCCCAATGTTCTTGAATTCAGTGCCATTGTCACTTCTGATGTGCTTTATCTTGACGCCATAGTTGTTCATGGCTCGATTGGCGAAGCGTCTGAAGACATTCTACACTTCAGTCTTGTAGAGGATTATATGCACCCAATTATAACTTGAATAATCATCAATAATGACAAAGCCATAGAGACAAGAAGTAGTAGTAAGAGTTGAGTAGTGAGTGGGACCGAAGAGGTCCATGTGGAGCAGTTCGAAGGGTTGAGTCGTTGTCATGATTGTCTTCGTGGGATGCTTGGCCCTCGTCATCTTTCCTCCTTCAGAGGAACCGCATAAGTGATCCTTCTTGAACTTGACGCCTTCGATGCCTATGACATGCTTCTTTCTTGCAAGAGTGTGCAAGTTCCTCATGCCAGCATGCCCCAGCCTCCGATGCCAGAGCCAGCATTCTGAAGCTTTTGTTAGAAGACATATGGCAAGTTGTGGTCCTGCTGAGAAATCTACCATGTACAAATCAACTTTCCGATACCCTTCAAACACTAGAGACTTTTGAGATTCCATTAGAACAAGGCAACGATATTTTCCAAACATCACAATCTTGTTTAAATCGCAAAGCATTGAGACAGACATTAAGTTAAAACCAAGGATTTCAACAAGCATGACTTTATCCATGTGTTGATCCTTTGAGATTGCAACTCTACCTAGACCCAATACCTTACTTTTACCAGTGTCAGCAAATGTGATGTGACTTTTGTCAGATGGACGTAAGGTTGAGTCCACAAGAAGACTTCGCTTGCCAGTCATGTGATTAGTACACCCACTATCAATAATCCATTCTGAAGCAGCTGGTGTCGTACCCTATAGTGCATTTAGGGGGATAGGCTTCACGAAGAGAATTGTGAAGCAAAAACATTTGACGAGCAAGCGGATTATGAAAGCTTAGATCGAGGTTAGGACTGATAGGGCAAGTAGCAAGCGACTCAGGAACAAAATACATAATAAGACCATTTGGGCATTTGATCTTGCACCCTACAAGATGTTTAAGGTCCCCAGCAATAGCTTCAGACGATTTTGGTTTTCGGCTGGAGACCTTTCCCTGCGAAAGAGAGTTAAGCTTTCTTAGCCACCCACATATTCAAGGGTGGCTTTGAAGCAATGAGTCTAAGTGCAGCATCTGAGAACTTTGGCTTTGGAGCCCTAGCAAAAATTCATGGAGGTGGACAATAGCACTCATAAGAATAAGCAGAATAGTTCTTGGTCTTATGAACATGGCGGTTTGATGAAACGCGCTCATATTCATAGGCCTGAGTATGGCTTCCCTGCAAAACATTTGTGTTAGTGCGAATCAGGTGAGTCCTCTGTCTATATGAAGCCTTTGGATCGTATGAAGCCTATGGTCTGGGGTTTGTCTTCTTTACTTGTGGTGTCATGACGACATTCACAGAAAGATTCTCCAAACACCTTTTCGGCACCCAGACCTTCTTCATAGGCGGTCCATTCCTGCAGTTAGTATCAATATACCTGGCAAACACTTCACCCTTCTGATTCTTAAACAGTTTATAGTTTCCATCAAAGGATTCATCAATAACAATGGGATTAGCACAAGTGAAGCCAGATAGGGTGGATGGATCCACTAAAGGTCCCTTTGCAGCAACCCATGTGGTTTTGGGGTACTGCTCAGGTTTCCAGTAAGAGCCATCAGCATTCATTTTCCTCTCGATC
Source organism: Triticum urartu (assembly GCF_056163025.1). Classification (NCBI taxonomy): domain Eukaryota; kingdom Viridiplantae; phylum Streptophyta; class Magnoliopsida; order Poales; family Poaceae; genus Triticum; species Triticum urartu. The sequence continues at coordinate 725,168,418 of NC_141879.1, forward strand.
CCAACACCCTCTTTCCTAGGGTTTCGGTTCAGGATCTGCCTTTTGAGGACATCACATAGTGTCTGATGCCCTTTGAGACTTTTGAACATCCATGTTTCAAGCAATGTCTTCAACCTAGCATTCTCATCAGCAATAGCAGTGGCATCCTCAGCAGAGGGGTTAGTTGGCACATCAGCAGTTGAAGATATTGCAATGGTAGCAGTAGTAGAACAACCAGCAACAGAAGTAGCGTTGTCACGCTCAATACATTTAAGACATGGTGGTTCAAATTCTTCCTAAGCGGTACTGATCTGTTTGGCGCGAAGTGACTCGTTTTCCTTTTGAAGATCTTCATGAGCCGCTCTCAATTTCTCAAGATCTTGCTTTCTTTGAAGATAATCATAGGAAAGCTTTTCATGAGTTGTCGAGAGCGTTTCATGACGACTTTCAAGTTCCTCATACTTAACGTGAAGATTTTTTATGTCTTCAATTAAGGACTGAGATCGAGTCATTTCAGCGTCTAACAGGTCATCGCTTTTGTCTAACAGTTTTTGAATATATTCCATAGCTTTCTGTTGTTCAGTTGCAATTTTAGCAAGTGTTTTGTAGCTGGGTTTGGAACCACAATCAGAGTCATCTTCACTGGAAGTTTGATAGTGAGTAGTGCGTGTGTTTACCTTGGCACCGCGTGCCATGAAGCAGTAGGTAGGAGCGGAGTAGTCCTTGTCATTTGCATCGGGGTCGGTGACGGAGTTATTGTCTTCAGTGTTGAAGATGGACTTGGCAACGTATGCTGTAGCCAGACTCGCAAAGCCAGAATCGGAGTCCTCCTCAGACTCCACCTCCGCCTCCTCAGAAGCGGACTCCTCCTCTGAATCCATTTCCTTGCCAACAAACGCACGTGCCTTGCCAGATGAGCTCTTCTTGTGTGATGAAGACTTTGAGGAGGACTTGGAAGAAGACTTTGAGTATTTCTTCTTCTTCTTGTCGTCAGAATCATACTCCTTGCTCTTCTTTTTCTTCTTGTTCTCATTGTCCCACTGCGGACACTCAGAGATGTAGTGGCCAGGTTTCTTGCACTTGTGGCATGTTCTCTTCTTGTAGTCATGAGCAGAAGCTTTATCATTCCTTGAGCTTGATCGTGAGGACTTTCTGAAGCCTTTCTTCTTGGTGAATTTTTGGAACTTCACAAGCATAGCAAGCTCCTTTCCAATGTCTTCAGGATCATCAGAACTATTGTCAGATTCTTCTTCAGATGAGGAGACAGCTTTTGCCTTCAAGGCACGAGTTCGCCCATAATTGGGACCATAGATGTCTCTTTTCTCAGAAAGCTGAAACTCGTGTGTGTTGAGCCTCTCAATTATGTCAGACGGATCGAGTGTTTTGAAGTCAGGACATTCTTGAATCATCAGGGCTAGGGTGTCAAATGAGCTGTCAAGTGATCTCAGGAGTGTCTTGACAACTTCATGCTTGGTGATCTCAGTGGCGCCGAGGGCTTGAAGCTCATTTGTGATGTCAGTGGGTCGATCAAACGTGAGCTGAACATTCTCATTGTCATTTCTCTTGAAGCGGTTGAAGAGGTTGCGAAGGACCCTGATTCTCTGATCTCTCTGGGTTGAGACGCCTTAGTTGACCTTGGAGAGCCAGTCCCAGACTAGCTTAAATGTTTCCAAAGCACTCACACGGCCATACTGTCCTTTGGTCAGATGACCACAGATGATGTTCTTGGCAGTGGAGTCTAGTTGAACGAACTTATTGACAACAGCAGCGGTGACACCTTCACCAGCCTTGGGAATGCCATTCTTGACGACATACCATAGGTCGACATCAATGGCTTCAAGATGCATGCGCATCTTTTTCTTCCAGTAGGGATATTCAGTTCCATCGAAGACTGGGCACGCAAAGGACACTTTGATTATCCCTGCAGTCGACATAGCTAAAACTCCAGGTGGTTAAACCGAATCACATAGAACAAGGGAGTACCTTGCTCTGATACCAATTGAAAGTGCTAGTGATCGACTAGAGGGGGGCGGGGTTGAAAAGGCGATTTTTATGAAAGTCTTCAAAACATGGAAGTTTCTAAGACAAACGATAGAAATAAACCTATTACCAAGCAGCGGAAGATAGACTACAATAGGCAGACCATAGTTAAGCATCACTTCATTCATTCTGACTGGTTCACTTGGACCCCACTTAACAGTGCGGTGGTTCCTATGACTCAACAAAGAAAAACACAGAACGTCGAAACTGCTAAGTCTTCGCGCTCCATAGTCTTCACGCGATGTCTTCTCTTGTCATAGTCTTGAATGTGAGTGTCTTCACATACCACCTTTGAATTGTTAGGAATTCTGTGTTGTTTCTAAAAGCTCTACAATATCCAGATTTTATGATATTTGTACATCCACAACACATAGCCTGAAATCTGTGTTGTTTCTGAATATTCGTAGTGAATAGTTTCAGTATTGCTTTTTTTAACATGTCAGTATTGCTTTGCATAATGCATAATGTTTTGTTCAAGCTTATGTACAACAGTACAGTCTCAAAGTAACAAGATTTGAATTGATGCCTTTCATCAAGTACTAACAAAGGTGTTGGAAGAAGCTGGGTACACACGGGATTCCACTCTATCATTAGAAGATTTTGTGACGGTACAAAGCTAAACATTGCTTACCTTTCTTATCACAGCTGTAATGATGTGGCAGATTCATCTGAACTGAAAAAGCATAGTTTTTGTGGTTAGATTCATCTGAATTTAAGAAAAGCATAGCTCTTGTGGTGAGATATCTGAATTGAGAAAATATTCATGAATTCTATCCAAACTAAATAAACAGCATCTGCAACTCTTTCTTGCTGGTCAGGCAAAAAATCTGGAGATTGTAGGCAAAAAAATTGCCAAAGCTGGGCAAATTTCTCCCGTGTGAAGAGCAAAAGGTAACAGGTTGTTCCAATTTGTTTTCTCCATGAACTTAGTTCTAGAACTTGTGGATTTCCCTGTCTGTACCTACCCCCTGATCTACTACTTGCAGAAATTGCCCCTTGTACGGTTGTACCGAATTGTTTCAGAACCTGGCTTGTATCATGCCCCTATTCTTGCATCCCCCCTCACACCTGTAGACCTTGGATGCTACATAAAATGGCTGCTGACTCTTGAATTGTATCTTGCCTATTGTCCTGCACCTTGTTTCTGCAAAACAAAAAAGAAACAAAAAAGAAGCATATTTGTGTTAGTAAACTAGTCAAATAAGCTATTGTAGTTTCTTACAAAACAAGATAGTAAAGTATAGTTGCTTACAAAAACACAAGGTAGGAAGGAAAAAAACCTGAAAAACCAGAAAAGATGTTGCATCCCCCCATATGAGGTTGTTTATTCAGTTTGTTGTGCTCTAGTGATTGGTTGCAAAAAATTGCCCCTGTTCATTTAGTTTTGCTTGGATGATGGAAGGGGAAAAATGCTAAAAAAGTGTCCTCCGATACCCCGGCCCATGCATCAAATCCTTTTGGATGTTTTGGATGTTTTGTCTCCGACCTTTGTGTCGTGATGAATTTGCAGGTACCCTGAGAGGCCCTTGAGTTTGCCGGAATGACGATTAACTTTCGTTCCGGCAAATTCGGGTACTCCATGTGTCCTATTTTCAGCAAAGGTCATGCTGAAATTTTCTGTGAATTTTAGCATGACTTTGCTAAAAATAGGACATATGGGGTACTTGCGACTAATGCATGGGCCGGGGTATCTTAGTACATAGTTAAGTAGGATCTACTGCCCCGCCATTCTTGCTGCATTAAACCATAGGTGGCAATAGAGCCAAGTGATTAGGCCCAACTTAGAATTCTCCTTAGCATCGATAAACCCTAGATGATAAACCCAACATAGGTGGCAATAGAGCCAAGTTATTAGGCCCAACCTAGGGTGCCTCGGCATCGATAAACCCTAAATGATGAAAACTTAACTTGGCTTCTATAGGGTGCCTCGGTGTCGATGAGAACCTAAATGATGTATGCTTAGGCTTTTAGGGTGCCTCGGCGTCAAAAAACACTAAATGATTAAAGCTTATCTTTTAGGATGCCTCGGTGTCGAAAAACCCTAAATGATGAGACCATGATCTTGTTCCTTGACAATAACCAACTTTTTGACCAAACTTTTTTCCTATTTAGAGCGAAACATGGCCCACAACGATGAGGCCGGCGGTTCGGGCGGCAAGCAATTCTGGGAGCTATCCCAGGAGTTAGAGGAAGAACCTCACCACTGTGAGGACGCCGAGGAAGACACCGATCCTGACTACACAACCCGTAGTGGCGTCGGGGATGACACCACTTATGATGGCGCCGCGGATGCCACCACTAATGATGGCGGCGCACGCACAGATGGCAGCCAACCGAAGAGGCAACGGAAGGACCGGCGCCCGAGCGTGCTCGGCACCGTCAGGGAGGAATTCACTGAAGTGAACTCCGACGGTCATCCAACGGCGCCCAAAGAAGTAGTCAAGGGGTACTCCGTTCAGCTCGGGTGCATTCTCCGGAGCACCGTCTCGATCAACACCAAGAACCTAAGGCATAAGGACCGATGGAATTTGCGCAGCCTCCTCTTCACGAAGTTGTACGAATGATACAAGTTCCCCATTGAGTTTGCAAACACACGCCTATCAGGGAATAAAGTGAACGGTGCCGCCCTCACGAGGATGAGCACGGCCTTGTCTACATGGAAAAGCACGGTGAAGGCAATGATTGAAAAAGGTGATAGTTATGAGAAGATCAAGGCGAAATATCCTTTGATGAGCGAAGATGACTACAAGGAGTTCAAGATCAAGTGCGAGAGCAGCGCAACCTCCGAATCAAGTCAGTGGAGGAAAGAAATGCGGAATTTGAACTTAGGGGTCCACCAACTCGGTCCCGGCGGTTACAGAGTGGAGGAGCCTATTTGGGACAAGGAGGACGCGGAGCGTGCCGAACAAGGCCTACCGCCCCGCTTCGAGAAATACCGTGACAAGCAGACCAGGAACGTTCTCAGGGCCCGGTACAAGGAGGACCCGGTAACAAAGGAGCTTACCATGGATCCGAAGACCAGGGCGCTTGAGCTTGTTCTGGCAAGGAATACATCCCCCGCGTAATTAGCTCCATATTGTTGCATTCTAATTAATCCCCAATATTTCTAAATGGTTAAAGTTCCTTCCCCAGGACAATGAAAGCAGTAGCGCGGGGTCGTCTCAGAGCTCCCCTTTCGACACCCCTTTAAATAGGGCGATGAATGTAATGAAAAATAAGGATAAGCTCAGTAAGCCGACGTCAGCTGGTCGTGTGGCCAGCAAAGGCTTGTCCACAAAATGGTCGTCATACTATACCGCTGGTGGGCGAAAGGAGAAAAAGACCAGCTCGGAAAGCCAGTCGCGCGAGGTTGAAGCACTCAAGGCACAAGTGGCGCGGATTCCGGAGATTGTCCAAGAGCATGTGCAACAACAACTGGGAACGACGCTCAACGCCATGGTGCCTACGTTGATTCATCGGCTGATGACGTGGATTGCGGGCGGCAAACAGGGGCCTCCCCTGGTTCCCAGCTTCACGGCCAGCAACTCGGACAACACGCAGGCGGCGCCATTGGTGTCTCCGGCGGCGCCATTGGTGTCTCCGGCGGAGGCGGTATTCGTGTCTCCGGCGCCGGCACGGGCATTGGAGCTTAATGCACCCGGGTGTACGCCGGCCGGCACCTCGCCAGCAAGCGGCCCCTCCATTAGTTGCACGCCCGCCGTTGGCGGTGCCTCGACATTAGCCGAGCTCGACGGCATCACGGTAACTAAGCCTCTCGGCCGATGACTTCATCTCCTTGCCTTTGACAGGGCATCCTGGACGCCCTACATGTTTTCGCAGGGCGCTGCCGATGTTCCTTGAACTCTCCTGCACTTCATGGGCGGCGAGTTGTTCGATGTCGCCAAGGGCAGAATCGTTCAACCGGGAAACCCCGTGTTCCAAGGTAATCCGATGCCACCCACAGTGTATAGGGTTGATGTGGTTCAGGTGCTGCCAGGCTGCGACGAGCTGTTACCTCTGATTCGACCCGCTGGGGCCGACGAAGAAGATGAGATGACCCTTAGTGCCTACGTAAGTTGGCCCCTACTTTGGCCGAAGAACCAGATTCGTTTGGGGGTGGGGGACACCACCCCACAGACAAGACCGCCAGTCGTGCCGGTGCCAAGCCATGGCAAGAACGCTGCAACGCTACTAGACATGCCAAACATCCCTATGGCACAGGATCCAGACATGCATCTGGCACAGGATCCGAACGACGACGACAACGACGACGGTACATTTACCAACGTCGATAAGTACTTTGCCGAACATGGGTACAGTGACGAGTTCTGCGTGCCTCCTTCTCAAGAACCCAACCAAAACGACCGCGATCTAGCTGGTACGGCGGAGAAACCCAATTGCAACAGGCGTCATCTGGCATTCAGTTCTCAGGAGACGCCTCCAGCTGCCGCCTTCACCGAGCCTCAGATAGCTGAGGTGCAAAATATTATCAGCCCCGACATGCTAAAGAAGGCGGTCTGTGAGCAGAACTCGGTCCCATTACAGCAGATCAAGAAGAAGGGACGGAAACGAAAGGCTAAAAAGGGCGCCGGTGCGAGCCAGCCGGCACAGAGTACGATCTGTGCTCAGGACGGGCCACCTTCACCTAAGGATATCTTGAGGAGGGTGCATGTGGCGGGTAGGGCGATGCTACCGACAAATATGCTCAATGCTGCAACCGGTGCTATGCGGAGTCTGCATGACATTGTTCTTTCTTTGGAGAAGCGGTGTCTCAGAGAGAATGATGTGGCATACTCGGTTTTCGTGGCCAAGGTGCCAGAGGGCAAGGGCTTTGTGGATGGCGCCATCGGGGGTACGATCGTCCTGCGGTTTGATGACATCTTTGCTATGTTTAACCTTCATCCGCTGCACTACACCTTCGTTCGGCTGTTTTTGCTGTGTATGGAGATGCGGATCATTAGAGACAAGACCCCGGACATCGTGATAGTCAACCCCTTCTACATGCGTGCCAAGCTCTTGGGCAGCGCTGGGGACCGCCAAGTCACGAGTTCACACCTTGAAGGTGTCATTCTGGCAAACCAAGATAAGGATAACTTCCTCATGTCTTACTTTCCCGAGTAAGTCATCCCTTAACCGCCCCATAACATATGATTTCTTAGATTTCGATCGTTTTTTTCTAACATTCCGTGTTCTGTGCAGTGACACACATTGCACACTCATCCTCTTAAGCCCGAAATATTCCATGGCCACGTATTTCGACCCGAACCGTGACTCCAAGATAGACTACACAAATATTAAGAAAGTTCTTGATGATGTTCTCCCCAGCTACACCAAATCTGGAGGCACCTTCACCAGGCCAGTTCGTAGGTACGGCAGGCACATGTTCACCCACAATATTATGTTCAGCTGCGTCAAGCAGCCGCCTGGCGGTCAGAAGGATGCCTACTACGCCCTCCATCACATGCGGGCGGTCGTATGGGACCATCATCACCTTCTGCTACCAGATAATTTCAAAGATTGGGCCGCGAGCTTGTCGGCAATCCAGGACGCGGACATTAGACAAGAATTCTTTCGCATCCAGTCAGAGTTTGTGGAAATCATCCATCAAGATGTCCTTCATACCCCGGGGCAGTTCTACCTCAGATGTCAACCGTCCAACAGTGAGATAGACACAACGCTACAAATGCAGGCTGACAACGCCCGCAATTTCATGACCATCACGACAGACGGCGGCTTCATCCACGCTCCGGTCCCATGAGTCGAGTCGAAAGTAGTGATGCTATGTGTAGTTCTGAAACATTGATTGGCTCATGTTGTAATTAAAATTTAATGAATTGTATGTCTCTTTGGTTTGGACTGTCTTTCAACTTAGATGTAATCGATGCTATTTATTAGTAGGACCATGAATCGTGCTACTAATGTCTTGCTTTTCTATTCCGATCCTTTTGTTGCATACTTATATATTGCTCATGTATTGTATGTTGTTTGGCTTGTGCATATATCGAGATGCCGTTGTATGTCATGTACAAGGGTAAGGTTCCCGGAGTCTATGACGACTGGGAGGAGTGTCGGAGACAGGTTCACCGTTTCAGCGGTAACAGTTACAAAGGGTACACCACTAGGGCGGAGGCGGAATCTAGATACGCCCGCTATCTAGCGGGAGAGAGGAGGGAGCGTTGGAGGAACCGGATGAAGACCAGTTTCATCACGATGATGCTCATCGTGATGACCGCAGCTCTCTTCTATGTGATGGTAGTTTAGATGATCGATATCGACTTGTAATGTGAAGACAAACTCGCTACTCGCGGTCTCGAGACTTGTAATGTTCTATCTTTGTTCGTTCTTTTGAATTCGGAGACTAATATGATGAATTGTATTCGGAGACTAATCTTCTATTGTATTCGATGAATCTGCTGTTGCTGTGTGGTACTGTCTATATTCTGTCCAATAATATATTTTGTAACCTGTGCAAAAATCAGAAAAGTAAAAAAACCTAATATTCATACTAGTGGCGCATCATCTCAAAGTGCGCCATTAGTATGCCGAAGGATACTAATGGCGCATCACTACACAGTGCGCCATTGGTATGCCAAAGGATACTAAAGGCGCATCACCCCACAGTGCGCCATTAGTGTGCCAAACCACATGGGTAAATATGGCCTCCTGGGAGGCATACTAATGGCGCATGTTGGTCTATACTGATGGCGCACGGCTTGGTGCGCCATTAGTATACCAGATACTAATGGCGCACCCTTGGTGCGCCATTAGTATATAATACTAGTGGCGTGGTACTAGTGGCGCACCAGTAGTGCGCCATTAGTAGGCAAAACTGGTGCGCCACTAGTAGGCCTTTTCCTAGTAGTGAGCCTTATAGATGGTCACATTACCATCCGCGTCTGTCTTCTTCTTAAAGATCCATTTATTTTCTATGGCTCGCCGATCATCGGGCAAGTCAGTCAAAGTCCATACTTCGTTTTCATAAATGGATCCTATCTCGGATTTCATGGCTTCCAGCCATCTGTCGGAATCTGGGCCCGCCATCGCTTCTTCATAGTTCGAAGGTTCACCATTGTCCAACAACATGATTTCCAGGACAGGGTTGCCGTACCACTCAAGTGCGGAACGTGTCCTTGTGGACCTACGAAGTTCAGTAGCAACTTGATCTGAAGTTTCATGATCATCATCATTAACTTCCTCTCTAGTCGGTGCAGGCACCTCAGGAACATTTTCCTGAGCCGCGCCACTCTCCGGTTCAAGAGGCAATTGTTGGGGAACGTAGCAGAAATTCAAAATTTTCTACGCATCACCAAGATCAATCTATGGAGTAATCTAGCAACGAGGGGAAGGAGAGTGCATCTACATACCCTTGTAGATCGCTAAGCGGAAGCGTTCAAGTGAACGGGGTTGATGGAGTCGTACTCGTCGTGATCCAAATCACCGATGATCCTAGTGCCGAACGGACGGCACCTCCGTGTTCAACACACGTACAGCCCGGTGACGTCTCCTACGCCTTGATCCAGCAAGGGGAGAAGGAGAGGTTGGGGAAGAATCCATCCAGCAGTAGCACGACGGTGTGGTGGTGGTGGAGGAGCGTGGTACTCCAGCAGGGCTTCGCCAAGCACCGCAAGAGACGAGGAGGGAGAGGGGTAGGGCTCCGGCAAGAAGGAGATTGAATCGTGTCTATGGCAGCCCAAAACCTCAAGTATATATAGGGGAGGAGAGGGGCTGCGCCCCCACCTAGGTTTCCACCCCTAGGGGTGGCGGCCAGCCCTAGATCCCATCTAGGGGGGCGGCCAAGGGGGGAGAGAGGGGGGCGCACCACTAGGTGGGCCTTAGGGCCCATCTGCCCTAGGGTTTGCCCCCTTCCCCTCTTGGAGGCGCCTTGGGCCTTGGTAGATGGGCGCACCAGCCCACCTGGGGCTGGTCCCCTCCCACACTTGGCCCATGCAGCCCTCCGGGGCTGGTGGCCCCACTTGGTGGACCACCGGGACCCTCCTGGTGGTCCTGGTACATTACCGGTAAAACCCGAAACTTTTCCGGCGACCAAAACAGGACTTCCCATATATAAATCTTTACCTCCGGACCATTCCGGAACTCCTCGTGACGTCTAGGATCTCATCCGGGACTCCGAACAACATTCGGTAACCACGTATATCTATTCCCTATAACCCTAGCATCATCAAACCTTAAGTGTGTAGACCCTACGGGTTCGGGAACCATGCAGACATGACCGAGATAACTCTCCGGTCAATAACCAACAACGGGATCTGGATACCCATGTTGGCTCCCACATGTTCCACGATGATCTCATCGGATGAACCACGATGTCGCGGATTCAATCAATCCCGTATACAATTCCCTTTGTCTATCGGTACGATACTTGCCCGAGATTTGATCGTCGGTATCCCGATACCTTGTTCAATCTTGTTACCGGCAAGTCACTTTACTCGTTCCGTAACACATCATCCCGTGATCAACTCCTTGATCACATTGTGCACATTATGATGATGTCCTACCGAGTGGGCCTAGAGATACCTCTCCGTTTACACGGAGTGACAAATCCCAGTCTTGATTCGTGCCAACCCAACAGAAACTTTCGGAGATACCTGTAGTGTACCTTTATAGCCACCCAGTTACGTTGTGACATTTGGCACACCCAAAGCCCTCCTACGGTATCCGGGAGTTGCACAATCTCATGGTCTAAGGAAATGATACTTGACATTAGAAAAGCTTCAGCATACAAACTACATGATCTTGTGTTAGGCTTAGGATTGGGTCTTGTCCATCACATCATTCTCCTAATGATGTGATCCCGTTGTCAACGACATCCAATGTCCATGGTCAGGAAACCGTAACCATCTATTGATCAACGAGCTAGTCAACTAGAGGCTTACTAGGGACATGGTGTTGTCTATGTATCCACACATGTATCTGGGTTTCCTATCAATACAATTCTAGCATGGATAATAAAAGATTATCATGAACAAGGAAATATGATAATAACTAATTTATTATTGCCTCTAGGGTATATTTCCAACAGTCTCCCACTTGCACTAGAGTCAATAATCCAGTTCAAATCGATATGTGATTAACACTCAAGGTCACATCCCCATGTGACTAACACCCAAAAAGAGTTCTGGGTTTGATCATGTTATGCTTGTGAGAGAGGTTGTAGTCAACGGGTCTGCAACATTCAGATTTGTATGTACTTCGCAAATTTCTATGTCATCTTGTAGATGCAACTACTATGCTACATTTGGAGCCATTTCAAATAACTGTTCTACTTGGAGCGATTCTAAATTGTTGCTCCATTATACGTAGCCGGTATCTCTACTCAGAGCTATCCGGATAGGTGTTAAGCTTGCATCGACGTAACTCTTTACGTCGAACTCTTTATCACCTCCATAACCGAGAAACATATCCTTATTCCTCTAAGGATAATTTAGACCGCTGTCTGGTGATCTACTCCTAGATCACCTTTGTACCCTCTTAGCAGATATGTGGCAAGGCACACATCAGGTGCGGTACTCAGCATGGCATACCGTATAGATCCTATGACAAAAGCATAGGGGACGACCTTCGTCCTTCCTCTTTCTTCTGCCATGGTCGAGCTTTAAGTCTTAACTTCATAGCTTACAACTCAGGCAAGAACTCCTTCTTTGACTGATCCATCTTGAACACCTTCAACATCATGTCAAGGTATGTGCTCATTTGAAAATACCATTAAGCGTTTTGATCTATCCTTATAGATCTTGATGCTCAATGTTCAAGTGGCTTAATCCAGGCTTTCCATTGAAAAACACTTTCCAAATAACCCTATATGCTTTCCAGAAATTCTACGTCATTTCTGATCAACAATATGTCAACAACATATACTCATCAAAAATTCTATGGTGCTCCCACTCACTTCTTTGGAAATACAAGTTTCTCATAAACTTTGTATACACCCAAAATCTTTGATCATCTCATCAAAGCATACATTCCAACTCCGAGATGCTTACTCCTGTCCTTAGAAGGATTGCTGGAGCTTTGCATACTTGTTAGCATCTTTCAGGATTGACAAAAACCTTCCGGTTGTATCACATACAACCTTTCCTCAAGAAAATCGTCGAGGAAACAATGTTTTGACATCCTGCCTGCAAGATTTCATAAATAATGAAGTAATCGCTAATATAATTCCAACAAACTCTTAGCATCGCTACGAGTGAGAAAGTCTCATCGTAGTCAACTCCTTGAACTTGTCGGAAAACATCTTAACGACAAGTCGAGCTTTCTTAATGGTGATACTTACCATCATTGTCCGTCTTCCTTTTAAAATCCATATGTACCTACCATCCTTATGACCATCAAGTAGTTCTTCCAAAGTCTACACTTTGTTTTCATATATGGATCCTCTCTCGGATTATATGGCCTCGAGCCATTTTGGAATCCAGGCCCACCATCGCTTCTCCGTAGCTCGTAGGTTCATTGTTGTCTAGCAACATGACTTTCAAGACAGGATTACGTACCACTCTGAAGTAGTACGCATCCTTGTCATCCCACGAGGTTTGGTAGTGACTTGATCTGAAGTTTCATGATCAGTATCATAAGCTTCCACTTAAATTGGTGTAGGTGCCACAGGAACAACTCCCTGTGCCCTGCCACACACTAGTTGAAGAGACGGTTCAATAACCTCATCAAGTCTCCACCATCCTCCCACTCAATTCTTTCGAGAGAAACTTTTCCTCGAGAAAGGACCCGATTCTAGAAACAATCCCTTATTGCTTTCGGATCTGAGATAGGAGGTATACCCAACTGTTTTGGGTGTCCTATGAAGATGCATTTATCAGCTTTGGGTTCGAGCTTATCAGCCTGAAACTTTTTCACATAAGCGTCGCAGCCCCAAACTTTTAAGAGATGACAGTTTAGGTTTCTCTAAACCATAGTTCATATGGTGTCATCTCATCAGAATTACGTGGTGCCCTATTTAAAGTGAATGTGGTTGTCTCTAATGCCTAACCCATAAACTATCATGGTAATTCGCTAAGAGACATCATGGTATGCATCATATCCAATAGGGTGCAGTTATGATGTTCAAACGCACCATCACACTATGGTGTTCCAGCCTGTATTCGTTGTGAAACAATTTCCACAATGTCTTAATTTTGTGCCAAACTCGTAATTCAGATATTCATCTCTATGATCATATCATAGATATTTTATCCTCTTGTCACGACGATCTTATATCTTTTGGCATGAACATGTGTATCACTACGATCGAGATTCAATAAACCATTCATTTTAGGTGCAAGACCATTGAAGGTATTATTCAAATAAACAGAGTAACCATTATTCTCCTTAAATGAATAACCGTATTGTGATAGACATAATCCAATCATGTCTATGCTCAACGCAAACACCAATCTCGATGGTAGAGGGAGCGTGCGATGCTTGATCACATCAAGCTTGGGAAAAACTTCCAACACATATCGCCAGCTCACCTTTAGCTAGTCTCCGTTTACTCTGCAGCCTTTTATTTCGAGTTTACTAACACTTAGCAGCCGAACCGGTATCTAATACCATGGTGCTACTAGGAGTACTAGTAAAGTACACATTAACACAATGTATATCCAATATACTTCTATCGACCTTGCTAGCCTTCTCATCTACCAAGTATCTAGGGTAATTCTGCTCCAGTGGTTGTTCCCCTTATTACAGAAGCACTTAGTCTCGGGTTTGGGTTCAACCTTGGGTTTCTTCACTAGAGCAGCAGTTGATTTGCCGTTTCATGAAGTATCCCTTCTTGCCCTTGCCCTTGCCCTTCTTGAAACTAGTGGTTTCACCAACCATCAACAATTGATGCTCCTTCTTGATTTCTACTTTTGTGGTGTCAAACATCGCGAATATCTCAAGGATCATCATATCTGTCTCTGATATATTATAGTTCATCACGAAGCTCTAGCAGCTTGGTGGTAATGACTTCGGAGAAACATCACTATCTCATCTGGAAGATCAACTCCCACTCGATTCAAATGATTGTTGTACTCAGACAATCTGAGCACAAGCTCAACAATTGAGCTTTTCTCCCTTAGTTTGCAGGCTAAGAAAATCGTCGGAGGTCTTATACCTCTTGACGTGGGCACGATCCTGAAATCCCAATTTCAGTCCTCGAAACATCTCATATGTTTCGCGACGTTTCAAAACGTCTTCGGTGCCTCAACTCTAAACCGTTTAACTGAACTATCACGTAGTTATCAAAATGTGTATGTCAGATGTTCCCAACATCCACACACGACGTTCGAGGTTCAGCACACTGAGCGGTGCATTAAGGACATGAGCCTTCTATGAAGCAATGAGGAAAATCCTCAGTTTACGGACCTAGTCCGCATAATTGCTACTATCATCTTTCAACTAAATTTTCTCTAGGATTATATCTAAATAGTGGAACTGAAGCGCGAGCTACGACATAATTTGCGAAGACCTTTTGACTATGTTCAGGATAATTTAGTTCATCTTATGAACTCCCACTCAGATAGACATCCCTCTAGTCATCTAAGTGATTACATGATCCGAGTCAACTAGGCCGTGTCCGATCATCACGTGAGATGGACTAGTCATCATCGGTGAACATCTTCATGTTGATCGTATCTACGATACGACTCATGGTCGACCTTTCGGTCTCTTGTGTTCCGAGGCCATGTCTATACATGCTAGGCTCGTCAAGTCAACCTAAGTGTTTCGCATGTGTCCCGAGGCCATGTCTGTACATGCTAGGCTCGTCAACACCCGTTGTATTCGAACGTTAGAATCTATCACACCCGATCATCACGTGTTGCTTCAAAACAACGAACCTTCGCAACGGTGCACAGTTAGGGGGAACACCTTTCTTGAAATTTTAGTGAGGGATCATCTTATTTAAGCTACCGTCATTCTAAGCAAATAAGATGTAAAACATGATAAACATCACATGCAATCAAATACTGACATGATATGGCCAATATCATTATGCTCCTCTTGATCTCCATCTTCGGGGCTCCATGATCATCGTTGTCACCGGCATGACACCATGATCTCCATCATCATGATCTCCATCATCGTGTCTTCTTGAAGTTCTCTCGTCATCTATTACTTCTACTACTATGGCTAACGCTTTAGAAATAAAGTAAAGTAATTACATGACGTTTATGTTGACACGCAGGTCATAAATAAATAAATACAACTCCTATGGCTCCTGCCGGTTGTCATACTCATCGACATGCAAGTCGTGATTCCTATTGCAAGAACATGATCTCATACATCACATATATATCATTCATCACATCCTTTGGCCATATCACATCACAAAACACTTGCTGCAAAAACAAGTTAGACGTCCTCTAATTGTTGTTGCAAGTTTTTACGTGGCTGCTATAGGTTTCTAGCAAGAACGTTTCTTACCTACGCCAAAACCACAACGTGAATTGCCAATTTATATTTACCCTTCATAAGGACCCTGTTCATCGAATCCGATCCGACTAAAGTGGGAGAGATAGACACCCGCCAGCCACCTTATGCAACTAGTGCATGTCAGTCGGTGGAACCGGTCTCACGTAAGCGTACGTGTAAGGTGAAGGAAATATGCCCTAGAGGCAATAATAAAGTTATCATTTATTTCCTTATATCATGATAAAGGTTTATTATTCATGCTAGAATTGTATTAACCGGAAACATAATACATGTGTGAATACATAGACAAACAGAGTGTCACTAGTATGCCTCTACTTGACTAGCTCGTTAATCAAAGATGGTTATGTTTCCTAACCATGGACAAAGAGTTGTCATTTGATTAACGGGATCACATCATTAGTTGAATGATCTGATTAACATGACCCATTCCATTAGCTTAGCACCCGATCGTTTAGTATGTTGTTATTGCTTTCTTCATGACTTATACATGTTCCTATGACTATGAGATTACGTAACTCCCGTGTGCCGGAGGAACACTTTGTGTGCTACCAAACGTCACAACGTAACTGGGTGATTATAAAGGTACTCTACAGGTGTCTCCAAAGGTACATGTTGGGTTGACGTATTTCGAGATTAGGATTTGTCACTCCGATCGTCGGAGAGGTATCTCTGGGCCCTCTCGGTAATGCACATCACTTAAGCCTTGCAAGCATTGCAACTAATGAGTTAGTTGCGGGATGATGTATTACGGAACGAGTAAAGAGACTTGCCGGTAACGAGATTGAACTAGGTATTGGATACCGACGATCGAATCTCGGGCAAGTAACATACCGATGACAAAGGGAACAACGTATGTTGTTATGCGGTCTGACCGATAAAAGATCTTTGTAGAATATGTAGGAAGCAATATGGGCATCCAGGTCCCGCTATTGGTTATTGACCGGAGACATGTCTCGGTCATGTCTACATTGTTCTCGAACCCGTAGGGTCTGCACGCTTAAGGTTACGATGACAGTTATATTATGAGTTCATGCATTTTGATGTACCGAAGGTTGTTCGGAGTCCCGGATGAGATCACGGACATGACGAGGAGTCTCAAAATGGTCGAGACATAAAGATTGATATAATGGAAGCCTATGTTTGGATATCGGAAGTGTTCCGGGTGAAATCGGGATTTTACCGGAGTACCGGGAGGTTACCGGAACCCCCCGGGAGCTATATGGGCCTTAGTGGTCCTTAGTGGAAGAAGAGGAGAGGCGGCCAGGGCTGGGCCGCGCGCCCCTCCCCCCTAGTCCGAATAGGACAAGGAGAGAGGGGGCCGGCGCCCCCCTCCTTCTCTCTCCCTCTTTTCCCACCTCGCGAATCCTATTCCAACTAGGATTGGGGGAGAAGTCCTACTCCCGGAGGGAGTAGGACTCCTCCTGGCGCGCCCTATGATGGCCGGCCGGCCTCCCCCTCTTGAACCTTTATATACGGAGGCAGGGGCACCCCAGAGACACACAAGTTGATCTACGTGATCATATTCTTAGCCGTGTGCGGTGCCCCCTTCCACCATAGTCCTCGATAATATTGTAGCAGTGCTTAGGCGAAGCCCTGCGACAGTAGTACATCAAGATCGTCACCACGCCATTGTGCTGACGGAACTCTTCCCCGACACTTTGCTGGATCGGAGTCCGGGGATCGTCATCGAGCTGAACGTGTGCTAGAACTCGGAGGTGCCGTAGTTTCGGTGCTTGATCGGTCGAGCCGTGGAGACGTACGACTACATCAACCAAACGCTTCCGTTGTCGATCTACAAGGGTACGTAGATCACACTCTCCCCTCTCGTTGCTATGCATCACCATGATCTTGCGTGTGCGTAGGAAATTTTTGAAATTACTACGTTCCCCAACATAAGGTTGGTCCGGGCCGCTTCATCCCACGATGCCGCCGAATCAAGAAAAGACTAGTAACGGCAAGATAATTGACAATATCGACGCCCACAACTACTTTGTGTTCTACTCGTGCATAGTAACTACGCATAGACCTAGCTCATGATGCCACTGTTGGGGAACGTAGCAGAAATTCAAAATGTTCTACGCATCACCAAGATCAATCTATGGAGTAATCTAGCAACGAGGGGAAGGAGAGTGCATCTACATACCCTTGTAGATCGCTAAGCGGAAGCGTTCAAGTGAATGGGGTTGATGGAGTCGTACTCGTCGTGATCCAAATCACCGATGATCCTAGTGCCGAACGGACGGCACCTCCGTGTTCAACACACGTACAGCCCGGTGATGTCTCCTACGCCTTGATCCAGCAAGGGGAGAAGGAGAGGTTGGGGAAGACTCCATCCAGCAGCAGCACGATGGCGTGGTGGTGGTGGAGGAGTGTGGTACTCCAGCAGGGCTTCGCCAAGCACCACAAGAGACGAGGAGGGAGAGGGGTAGGGCTGCGCCAAGAAGGAGATTGAATCGTGTCTATGGCAGCCCAAAACCTCAAGTATATATAGGGGAGGGGAGGGGCTGCGCCCCCACCTAGGTTTCCACCCCTAGGGGTGGCGGCCAGCCCTAGATCCCATCTAAGGGGGGCGGCCAAGGGGGGAGAGAGGGGGGCGCACCACTAGGTGGGCCTTAGGGCCCATCTGCCCTAGGGTTTGCCCCCTTCCCCTCTTGGAGGCGCCCTGGGCCTTAGTGGGGGGCGCACCAGCCCACCTGGGGCTGGTCCCCTCCCACACTTGTCCCATGCAGCCCTTCGAGGCTGGTGGCCCCACTTGGTGGACCACCGGGGCCCTCCCGGTGGTCCTGGTACATTACCGATAAAACCCGAAACTTTTCCGGCGACCAAAACAGGACTTCCCATATATAAATCTTTACCTCCGGACCATTCCAGAACTCCTCGTGACGTCCGGGATCTCATCCAGGACTCCGAACAACATTCGGTAACCACGTATATCTATTCCCTATAACCCTAGCGTCATCGAACCTTAAGTGTGTAGGCCCTACGGGTTCGTGAACCATGCAGACATGACCAAGATAACTCTCCGGTCAATAACCAACAGCACGATCTGGATACCCATGTTGGATCCCACATGTTCCACGATGATCTCATCGGATGAACCACGATGTCACAGATTCAATCAATCCCGTATACAATTCCCTTTGTCTATCGGTACGATACTTGCCCAAGATTCGATCGTCGGTATCCCGATACCTTGTTCAATCTTGTTACCGGCAAGTCTCTTTACTCGTTCCGTAACACATCATCCCGTGATCAACTCCTTGATCACATTGTGCACATTATGATGATGTCCTACCGAGTGGGCCTAGAGATACCTCTCCGTTTACACGGAGTGACAAATCCCAGTCTCGATTCGTGCCAACCCAACAGACACTTTCGGAGATACCTGTAGTGTACCTTTATAGCCACCCAGTTATGTTGTGACGTTTTGCACACCCAAAGCCCTCCTACGGTATCCGGGAGTTGCACAATCTCATGGTCTAAGGAAATGATACTTGACATTACAAAAGCTTCAGCATACAAACTACATGATCTTGTGTTAGGCTTAGGATTGGGTCTTGTCCATCACATCATTCTCCTAATGATGTGATCCCGTTATCAATGACATCCAATGTCCATGGTCAGGAAACAGTAACCATCTATTGATCAACGAGCTAGTCAACTAGAGGCTTACTAGGGACATGGTGTTGTCTATGTATCCACACATGTATCTGGGTTTCCTATCAATACAATTCTAGCATTGATAATAAACGATTATCATGAACAAGGAAATATGATAATAACTAATTTATTATTGCCTCAAGGGTATATTTCCAACAGCAATACTTCATCAAGTTCTACTTTCCTCCCACTTACTTCTTTCGAGAGAAACTCTTTCTCTAGAAAGGATCCATGCTTGGCAACAAAGATCTTGCCTTTGGATCTGAGGTAGAAGGTATACTCAATAGTTTCTTTAGGGTATCCTATGAAGACGCATTTTCCGATTTGGGTTCGAGCTTTTCAGGTTGAAGTTTCTTCACGTAAGCATCGCATCCCCAAACTTTTAGAAACGACAGCTTAGGTTTCTTCCCAAACCATAATTCATATGGTGTCGTCTTAACGGATTTCGACGGAGCCCTATTTAAAGTGAATGCGGCAGTCTCTAAAGCATAGCCCCAAAATGATAGCGGTAGATCGGTAAGAAACATCATAGATCACACCATATCCAATAGAGTGCGATTACGACGTTCGGAAACACTATTACGCTGAGGTGTTCCAGGCGGCGTGAGTTGTGAAACTATTCCACATTTCCTTAAGTGCGTGCCAAATTCGTGACTCAAATATTCTCACCCACGATCTGATCGTAAGAACTTGATTTTCCTGTCACGTTGATTCTCAACCTCACTCTGAAATTCCTTGAACTTTTCAAAGGTCTCAGACTTGTGTTTCATTAAGTAGACATACCCATATCTACTCATGTCATCAGTGAGGGTGAGAACATAACGATGGCCATCGCGAGCCTCAACACTCATTGGACCGCACACATCAGTATGTATGATTTCCAATAAGTTGGTTGCTCACTCCATTGTTTCGGAGAACGGAGTCTTGGTCATTTTTCCCATGAGGCATGGTTCGCACGTGTCAAATGATTCATAATCAAGAGACTCCAAAAGTCCATCTGCATGGAGTTTCTTCATGCGTTTGACACCAATGTGACCAAGGCGGCAGTGCCACAAGTATGTGGGACTATCATTATCAACCTTACATCTCTTGGTATTCACACTATGAATATGTGTAACATCACATTCGAGATTAAATAAGAATAAACCGTTGACCAGCGGGGCATGACCATAAAGCATATCTCTCATACAAATAGAACAACCATTATTCTCGGATTTAAATGAGTAGCCAGCTCGTATTAAATGAGATCCTGATACAATGGTCATGCTCAAAGCTGGCACTAAATAACAATTATTGAGGTTTAAAACTAATCCCGTAGGTAAATGTAGAGGTAGCGTGCCGACGGCGATCACATCGACCTTGGAACCATTCCCGACGCGCATCGTTAGCTCGTCCTTCGCCAGCCTCCGCTTATTCCACAGCTCCTGTTTTGAGTTACAAATATGAGCAACCGCACCGGTATCAAATACCCAGGAGCTACTACGAGTACTGGTAAGGTACACATCAATAACATGTATATCACATATACCTTCGGTGTTGCCGGCCTTCTTGTCTGCTAAGTACTTGGGGCAGTTCCGCTTCCAGTGACCACTTCCCTTGCAATAAAAACACTAAGTCTCGGGCTTGGGTCCGTTCTTTGGCTTCTTCCCGGCAGCTTGCTTACCGGGCGCGGAAACTCCCTTGACGTCCTTCTTGAAGTTCTTTGTACCCTTGCCTTTCTTGAACTTAGTGGTTTTATTCACCATCAACACTTGATGTTCCTTTTTGATTTCCACCTCCGCTAATTTCAGCATTGAATATACCTCAGGAATGGTCTTTTCCATCCCCTGCGTATTGAAGTTCATCACAAAGCTCTTGTAGCTAGGTGGGAGCGACTGAAGGATTTTGTCAACGACCGCATCATCCGGGAGATTAACTCCCAGCTGAGACAAGCGGTTGTGCAACCCAGACATTTTGAGTATGTGCTTGCTGACGGAACTATTCTCCTCCATCTTACAACCGTAGAACTTGTCGGAGACTTCATATCTCTCGACCCGGTCATGAGCTTGGAAAACCATTTTCAGCTCTTGGAAAATCTCATATGCTCCGTGTTGCTCAAAACGCTTCTGGAGCCCCGGTTCTAAGGTGTAAAGCATGCCGCACTGAACCAGGGAGTAATCATCAGCACGGGACTGCCAAGCGTTCACAACATCTTGGTTTGCTGGGGGTGGTGCTTCACCTAGCGGTGCTTCAAGGACATATGCTTTCTTGGCAGCTATGAGGATGATCCTCAAGTTCCAGACCCAGTCTGTATAGTTGCTACCATCGTCTTTCAGCTTGGTTTTCTCTAGGAACGCGTTGAATTTGAGGACAACATTAGCGTGGGCCATTTGATCTACAAGACATATTGTAAAGATTTTAGACTAAGTTCATGATAATTAAGTTCATCTAATCAAATTATTTAATGAACTCCCACTCAGATAGACATCCCTCTAGTCATCTAAGTGATACATGATCCGATACAACTAGGTCGTGTCCGATCTTCACGTGAGACGGACTAGTCATCATCGGTGAACATATTCATGTTGATCGTATCTTCCATACGACTCATGTTCGACCTTTCGGTCTTCCGTGTTCCGAGGCCATGTCTATACATGCTAGGCTCGTCAAGTCAACCTAAGTGTTTTGCGTGTGTAAATCTGGCTTACACCCATTGTATGCGAACGTTAGAACCTATCACACCCGATCATCACTTGGTGCTTCACACAATGGACCTTAGCAACAGTGCAGAGTTAGGGGGAACACTTTCTTGAAATTATTGTGAGGGATCATCTTATTTATGCTACCGTCGTTCTAAGCAAATAAGATGTAAAACATGATAAACATCACATGCAATCAAATAGTGACATGATATGGACAATATCATTTTGCTCCTTTTTGATCTCCATCTTCGGGGCGCCATGATCATCGTCATCACTGGCATGACACCATGATCTCCATCATCGTGTCTTCATGAAGTTCTCTCGTCAACTATTACTTCTACTACTATGGCCAACGGTTAGCGATAAAGTAAAGTAATTACATGACGTATAAGTTGACACGCAGGTCATAAATAAATTAAGACAACTCCTATGGCTCCTGCCGATTGTCATACTCATCGACATGCAAGTCGTGATTCCTATTACAAGAACATGATCAATCTCATACATCACATATATCATTCATCATGTCCTTTTGGCCATATCACATCACACGGCATATGCTGCAAAAACAAGTTAGACGTCCTCTAATTGTTGTTGCAAGTTTTTACGTGGCTGCTATAGGATTCTAGCAAGAACGTTTCATACCTACGCCAAAACCACAACATGATATGCCAATTTCTATTTACCCTTCATAAGGACCCTTTTCATCGAATCCGATCCGACTAAAGTGGGAGAGACAGACACCCGCTAGCCACCTTATGCAACTAGTGCATGTCAGTCGGTGGAACCAGTCTCACGTAAGCGTACGTGTAAGGTCGGTCCGCGCCGCTTCATCCCATGATGCCGTCGAATCAAGATAAGACTAGTAACGGCAAGTACATTGAAAAATCGACGCCCACAACAACTTGTGTTCTACTCGTGCATAGAAACTACGCATAGACCTAGCTCATGATGCCACTGTTGGGGAACGTAGTAGAAATTTAAAATTTTCTACGCATCACCAAGATCATTCTATGGAGTCTTCTAGCAACAAGGGGAGAGGAGTGCATCTACATACCATTGTAGTTCGCGAGCGGAAGCGTTCAAGAGAACAGGGTTGATGGAGTCGTACTCGTCGTTATCCAAATCACTGAAGATCCTAGCGCCGAACGGACGGCACCTCCGTGTTCAACACACGTACGGAGCGAGGACGTCTCCCGCGCCTTGTTCCAGCAAGGAGGAGGGACAGGTTGAGGAAGAGGGCTCCAACAGCAGCACGACGGTGTGGTGGTGGTGGAGCTGCAGTACTCCGGCAGGGCTTCGCCAAGCTCTTGCGGAGGAGGAGAGGTGTTGGGGAGGGGAGGGGCTGCGCCTTGGATGGTGTGTGCAGCCCTCCCCTTTCCCCTCTATATATAGGGAAGGAGGAAGGGGGCCGGCCCCATCTAGATGAGATCTAGAGGGGGGCGGCGGCCAAGGGGAGGGGACTTTCCCCCCAAGCAAGGGGGGCACCCCCTTAGGGTTCCCCCCCCCCAACCATAGGCGCATGAGCCCAAGGGGGGATGCGCCCAGCCCATGTAGGGCTGGTTCGCTTTCCTCTACAGCCCATTAGGCCCTCTGAGAGAGGTGGCCCCTCCCGGTGGACCCCCGGAACCCGTCCGGTGGCCCCGGTACAATACCGATATGCCCCGAACCTTTCCGGTGACCGTATGACAACTTCCTACATATAAATCTTCACCTCCGGACCATTCCAGAACTCCTCGTGACGTCCGGGATCTCATCCGGGACTCGAACAACATTCGGTAATCACATACAAGTCTTCCTAATAACCCTAGCGTCATCGAACCTTAAGTGTGTAGACCCTACGGGTTCGGGAACCATGCAGACATGACCAAGACAACTCTACGGCCAATAACCAATAGCGGGATCTGGATACCCATGTTGACTCCCACATGTTCCACGATGATCTCATCAGATGAACCACGATGTCGAGGATTCAAGCAATCCCGTACACAATTCCCTTTGTCAATCGGTACGTTACTAGCCCGAGATTCGATCGTCGGTATCCCAATACCTTGTTCAATCTCGTTACTGGCAAGTCACTTTACTCGTTCCGTAATGCATGATCACGTGACCAACTACTTAGTCACACTGAGCTCATTATGATTATGCATTACCGAGTGGGCCCAGAGATACCTCTCGGTCATACGGAGTGACAAATCCCAGTCTCGATTCATGCCAACCCAACAGACACTTTCGGAGACACCTATAGAGTACCTTTATGGCCACCCAGTTACGTTGTGATGGTTGGTACACCCAAAGAACTCCTACGGTATCCGGGAGTTGCACAATCTCATGGTCCAAGGAAATGATACTTGACACTTAGAAAAGCTCTAGCAGACGAACTACACGATCTTGTGCTATGCTTAGGATTGGGTCTTGTCCATCACATCATTCCTCTAATGATGTGATCCCGTTATCAATGACATCCAATGTCCATGGTCAGGAAACCGTAACCATCTATTGATCAACGAGCTAGTCAACTAGAGGCTCACTAGGGACAAGTTGTGGTCTATGTATTCACACATGTATTACGATTTCCGGATAACACAATTATAGCATGAACAATAGACAATCATGAACAAGGAAATATAATAATAACGATTTTATTATTGCCTCCAGGGCATATTTCCAACAACATCATTATCAACATGTGGAACAAAGAGGAAATATTTGACGAAGCACGGACGAAGAGGAAATATTTACCAAATCACTATCACCGCAACCACTTGGTTTCATGCGAGCAATGTTTGACAAGCAACCGGTCCACTTTTGGCATTCGGCGTTGATGGTGGACAAACGTTGGCATAGAGAGTCGCTCGAACGGAAGTGACCACTTGTGTTGCGCTCATCGAAATACTCCTTGATGTGTTGCCAATAGGTGTTCACCATTTGGTTGCCTCCAACGCTTGCATCTTGAGATATTTTCTTCCAAGTGGTGCATATCAAAACATCCTCGGCGGTGGTATAATTTCCAATTCTTCCCTTGACAACAAAGCCCTCATCGTCCACATCAAGATTGTCATCATCATCTTGGGTTTCATATTCTTGTGACGCATACATGTAATCATCATTTGCCACATTTGTTGTGTGCATGAAAGCTTCATCATCAAAACTACAATTGGACGCACAAACAATCAAGAACACATACAATTTGAAACAACAAACGAGAGCACAACCGGAAAATTTATACCTTTGCGACATTTCGTCGAACATGTTGGAGGCGGTGGCCATTGGCGTGGCCACATCTTCCTCCACGGCCGGCGTGGCGACAGCGGAGGTTGAGGAATGGATGTGTGGCTGCTGGAGGAGGCCGCCGGCCGCACCGTCTGTGAGTCATCTCCCCGAGCCGCCGCGGCCGCCTTAGAGACCTTCGCCGGCCGCATAGAACCTTCGGTCAGGTTGCGGCTGCGGTTGGCCGGCCATTTTACGCTGCCTACTTGTCCCTTTGCCGGCTTCGCCACCAGCGCGGTGGCCACCGGCCAGGGCGGCGCCAATCCGGGCCGGCGGGCGGGGGCATGGTAGCGGGTGCGGGCGAGATAGCAGCGGCGGCTTCGGCGGCGGCCACGTGGGTCAGCCCACCGGGTGCGGCGGCGGCGGCGGCCGGGAGGGTCGCGGGCGAGCAGACGGGCGCGGGCGGGTGATACATCTCCAACGAATCTATAATTTTTGATTGCTCCATGCTATATTATCTACTGTTTTGGACTATATTGGGCTTTATTTTCCACTTCTATATTATTTTTGAGACTAACCTATTAACTGGAGGTCCAGCCCAGAATTGCTGTTTTTTGCCTATTTCAGTATTTCGGAGAAACATAATATCAAACGGAGTCCAAACGGAATAAAACCTTCGGGAACGTGATTTTCTCGCCGAACGTGATCCAGGAGACTTGGACCCTACTCCAAGGAGACAAAGAGGCGGTGACGAGGGTGGGGGGTGCCCCCCAGGGCGCGCCCCTGCCTCGTGGGCCCCTCTGTGCTCCACCGACATACTCCTTCCTCCTATATATACCTACATACGCCCAAACGAACAGAAGGAGAGCCAAAAACCTAATTCCACCGCCGCAACTTTCTGTATCCACGAGATCCCATCTTGGGGCCTGTTCCGGAGCTCCGCCGGAGAGGGTCGTCATCACGGAGGGCTTCTACATCATCATAGCCCTCCGATGAAGTGTGAGTAGTTTACCTCAGACCTTTGGGTCCATAGTTAGTAGCTAGATGGCTTCTTCTCTCTTTTTGGATCTTAATCCAAAGTTCTCCCCCTCTCGTGGAGATCTATTCGATGTAATCTTCTTCTTTTTGCGGTGTGTTTGTTGAGACCGATGAATTGTGGGTTTATGATCAAGTCTATCTATGAATAATATTTGAATATTCTCTGAATTCTTTTATGTATGATTGGTTATCTTTGCAAGTCTCTTCGAATTATCCGTCTGGTATGGACAATTAGATTGGTAGTTCTTGCCATGGGAGAAGTGCTTAGCTTTGGGTTCGATCTTACGGTGTCCTTTCCCAGTGACAGAAGGGGCAGCAAGGCACGTATTGTATCGTTGCCATCGAGGATAACAAGATGGGGTTTATTTCATATTGCATGAATTTATCTCTCTACATCATGTCATCTTGCTTAAAGCGTTTCTCTGTTTTTAACTTAGTACTCTAGATGCATGCTGGATAGCGGTAAATGAGTGGAGTAATAGTAGTAGATGCAGAATCGTTTCGGTCTACTTTTCATGGACGTGATGCCTATATACATGATCATGCCTAGATATTCTCATAACTATGCTCAATTCTGTCAATTGCTCAGCAGTAATTTGTTCACCCACCGTAGAATACTTATGCTCTTGAGAGAAGCCACTAGTGAAACCTATGGCCCCCGGGTCTATTCTCATCATATCAATCTCATCACTTTTATCTTGCTTTCTTTTTTTACTTTGCTTTTACTTTTCACTTTCCATCTTTATACCAAAAATACCAAAAATATTATATCTATCAGATCTCACTCTCGTAAGTGACCGTGAAGGGATTGACAACCCCTAATCGCGTTGGTTGCGAGTAGCTATCGTTTTGTGCAGGTACGAGGGACTTGAGCGTGGCCTCCTACTGGATTGATACCTTGGTTCTCAAAAACTGAGGGAAATACTTACGCTACTCTGCTGCATCATCCCTTCCTCTTCGGGGAAATCCAACGCAAGCTCAATAGGTAGCAAGAGGGATTTCTGGCGCCGTTGCCGGGGAGGCTACGCAAAAAGTCAACATACCAAGTACCCATCACAATCACTATCTCTCGCATTACATTATTTTCCATTTGCCTCTCGTTTTCCTCTCCCCCACTTCACCCTTGCCGTTTTATTCGCCCTCTCTCTCTCTCTCTATCCTCCCTCTCTATTTGCCTCTTTTTGCCCGCTTGCCTTTTGTTTGCTCATGTGTTGGATTGCTTGTTTGTTGTGATGGCTCAAGATACTACCAAATTGTGTGACTTCACCAATACCAATAATAATGATTTCCTTAGCACTCCGATTTCTCCTCTTGCCAATACTGAATCTTGTGAAATCAATACTGCTTTGTTGAATCTTGTTATGAAAGATTAATTCGCCGGCCTTCCTAGTGAAGATGCCGCTACTCATCTGAATAGCTTCGTTGATTTATGTGATATGCAAAAGAAAAAAGATGTCGATAATGATGTTGTTAAATTGAAGCTATTTCCTTTTTCGCATAGAGATCGTGCTAAATCTTGGTTTTCGTCTTTGCCTAAAAATAGTATTGATTCTTGGAACAAGTGCAAAGATGCTTTTATCTCTAAGTATTTCCCTCCCGCTAAGATCATCTCTCTTAGAAACGATATTATGAACTTTAAGCAAATTGATCATGAACATGTTGCACAATCTTGGGGGAGAATGAAATTAATGATACGTAATTGCCCTACTCATGGTTTGAATTTGTGGAGGACTATACAAAAATTTTATGCCGGATTGAATTTTTCTTCTAGAAATCTTTTAGATTCGGCCGCGGGAGGCACTTTTATGGAAATCACTTTAGGAGATGATACTAAACTCCTAGATAATATTATGGTTAATTATTCTCAATGGCATACTGAAAGATCTTCTAATAAAAAAGTGCATGTGATAGAAGAAATCAATGTTTTGAGTGGAAAGATGGATGAAATTATGAAATTATTTGCTACTAAGAGTGTTTCTTCTGATCCTAATGATATGCCTTTGTCTACTTTGATTGAGAATAAGAATGAATCTATGGATATGAATTTTGTTGGTAGGAATAATTTTGGTAACAATGCTTATAGAGGGAATTTTAATCCTAGGCCATATCCTAGTAATCCTTCTAATAATTATGGGAATTCCTACATCAACTCTTATGGAAACTATAATAAGATGACCTCTGAATTTGAGAATAGTGTTAAAGAGTTTATGAATTCACAAAAGAATTTTAATGCTTTGCTTGAAGAGAAATTGCTTAAAGTTGATGATTTGGCTAGGAACGTTGATAGAATTTCTCTTAAGATTGATTGTTTAAAGCTTAGATCTATTCCTCCTAAGCATGATATCAATGAGTCTCTCAAAGCCATGAGAATTTCCATTGATGAGTGCAAGGAAAGAACCGCTAGGATGCGTGCTTCCAAAGATGCCTTTATTAAAGCGTGTTCTCCCAATTCCTATGAAAATCAAGATGAAGATCTAAAAGTTATTGATGTGTCTCCTATCAAATCATTGTTTTGCAATATGAATTTTGATGAAACCGAATATGATCTTCCTTTACCTAGACGGCATTCTAAAAATTCAGAGTATTTAGATCTTTATGATGAAATTGATGAAAGTGGGATTGAAAGAAATAAAAGTATAGATGTTGCTAAACCCACTATATTGGATTTCAAGGAATTTAATTATGAAAGTTGCTCTTTAATTGATTGTATTTCCTTGTTGCAATCCGTGCTAAATTCTCCACATGCTTATAGTCAAAAGAAAGCCTTTACCGAACATATTGTTGATGCCTTGATGCAATCTTATGAAGAAAAACTTGAGTTGAAAGTTTCTGTCCCTAGAAAACTCTATGATGAATGGGAACCAACTATTAAAATTAAAATTAAAGATCATGGGTTTTATGCTTTGTGTGATTTGGGTGCTAGTGTTTCCACTATCCCCAAAACTTTCTGTGATTTGTTAGATTTCCTCGATTTTGATGATTGGTCTCTAAACTTGCATCTTGCAGATTCCACTATTAAGAAACCTATGGGAAGAATTAATGATGTTCTTCTTGTTGCAAATAGGAATTATGTTCCCGTAGATTTCATTGTTCTTGATATAGATTGCAATCCTTCTTGCCCTATTATTCTTGGTAGAACTTTCCTTAGAACGGTTGGTGCGATTATTGATATGAAGGAAGGGAATATTAGATTTCAATTTCCATTCAAAAAGGGCATGGAACACTTTCCTAGAAAGAAAATAAAATTGACATATGAAACTATCATGAGAGCCACTTATAGATTGCCTACCAAAGATGGCAATACCTAGATCTATCCTTGCTTTTATGCCTAGCTAGGGGCGTTAAACGATAGCGCTTGTTGGGAGGCAACCCAATTTTATTTTTATTACTTGCTTTTTGCTCCTGTTTAGTAATAAATAATTTATTTAGCCTCTGTTTTGGTTGTGTTTGTTGTGTTTAATTAGTGTTTGTGCCAAGTAGAACCGTTGGGAAGACTTGGGGAAAGTCTTGTTGAACTTGCTGTAAAAAAACAGAAACTTTAGCGCTCACGAGAACTGCTGTCATTTTTATTTGAAGAGTGCTATTTAGTTAATTATTTTTTAATATGATTAATAGATACATTCCTCACGTCCAGCAATTTATTTTAGAATTTTTGGGGTTCCAGATGTTGCGCTAGCTACAGATTACTACAGACGGTTCTGTTTTTCGTGTGTTGTTTGCTTATTTTGATGAATCTATGGTTAGTAAAATAGTTTATAATCCATAGAGAAGTTGGAATACAGTAGGTTTAACACCAATATAAATAAAGAATGAGTTCATTACAGTACCTTGAAGTGGTCTTTTGTTTTCTTTCGCTAACGGAGCTCACAAGTTTTCTACTTTAAGTTTTGTGTTGTGAAGTTTTCAAGTTTTGGGTGAATTCTTTTGATGGATTATGGAACAAGGAGTGGCAAGAGCCTAAGCTTGGGGATGCCCATGGCACCCCCAAGATAATCCAAGGAGTCCAAAAAGTCAAAGCTTGGGGATGCCCCGGAAGGCATCCCCTCTTTCGTCCACTTCCATCGGTAATTTATTTGGAGCTATATTTTTATTCACCAACATGATATGTGTTTTGCTTGGAGCGTCTTGTATTATTTTTGTCTTTGTGTTTCAGTATGTCACAATCATCCTTGCTGTACACACCTTTTGAGAGAGCCATACATGAATTAAAATTTGATAGAATACTCTATGTGCTTCACTTATATCTTTTGAGCTATGTAGTTTTGCTCTATGTGCTTCACTTATATCTTCTTGAGCTAAGTAATTTTGCTCTATGTGCTTCACTTAGATTTTTTTTTAGCACGGTGGTGGATTTGTTTTAAAGAAGCTATTGATCTCTCATGCTTCACTTAAATTATTTTGAGAGTCTTAATAGCATGGTAATTTGCTTAATAATAACATGCTTGGTATTCAAGATATGTGAAACTTTCTTTTGAGTGTGTTGAATACTAAGAAAAGTTGGATGCTTGGTAATTGTTTTGAGATATGGAGGTAGTAATATCAAAGTCATGCTAGTATAGTAATTGTGAATTTGAGAAGTGCTTGAGTTAAAGTTTGCAAGTCCCGTAGCATGCACGTATGGCAAACGTTATGCAATAAATTTGAAACATGAGGTGTTATTTGATTGTCCTCCTTATGTGTGGCGGACGGGGACGAGCGATGGTATTTTCCTACCAATCTATCCCCCTAGGAGCATGCGCGTAATACATTGGTTTTTGATGGCTTGTAGATTTTTGCAATAAGTATATGAGTTCTTTATGACTAATGTTGAGTCCATGGATTATACGCACTCTCACCCTTCCATCATTTCTAGCCTCTACGGTACCGTGCATTGCCCTTTCTCACATCGAGAGTTGGTGCAAACTTCACCGGTGCATCCAAACCCCGTGATATAATACGCTCTTTCACACATAAACCTCCTTATATCTTCCTCAAAACAGCCACCATACCTACCTATTATGGCATTTCCATAGCCATTCCGAGATATATTGCCATGCAACTTTCCACCATCTAGTTTATCATGACACGTCCATCATTGTCATATTGCTTAGCATGATCATGTAGTTGACATAGTATTTGTGGCAAAGCCACCGTTCATAATTTTTTCATACTTGTCACTCTTGATTCATTGCATATCCCGGTACACCGCTGGAGGCATCCATATAGAGTCATACTTTGTTCTAGTGTCGAGTTGTAATCATTGAGTTGTAAATAAATAGAAGTGTGATGATCATCATTCAATAGAGCATTGTCCCAAAAAAATGCCAAACAAAAAAAAGAAGGCCCAAAAAAAGGAGAAAATAAATAAAAAGGGGCAATGCTACTATTCCTTTTTCCACACTTGTGCTTCAAAGTAGCACCATGTTCTTCATATAGAGAGTCTCTTGAGTTATCACTTTCATATACTAGTGGGAATTTTCATTATACAACTTGGCTTGTATATTCCAACAATGGGCCTCCTCAAGTGCCCTAGGTCTTCGTGAACAAGCAAGTTGGATGCACACCCACTTAGTTTCTTTTGTTGAGCTTTCATACATTTATAGCTCTAGTGCATCCGTTGCATGTCAATCCCTACTCTTTGCATTAACATCAATTGATGGGCATCTCCATAGCCCATTGATTAGCCTCGTTGATGTGAGACTTTATCCTTTTTTGTCTTCTCCACATAACCCCCATCAATCTATTCCACCCATAGTGCTATATCCATGGCTCACGCTCATGTATTGCGTGAAAGTTTATGAGTTTGAAATTATTAAGGTATGAAACAATTGCTTGGCTTGTCATAGGGGTTGTGCATGATGAGAGCATTCTTGTGTGACGAAAATGGAGTATGACTAAACTATATGATTTTGTAGGGATGAACTTTCTTTGGCCATGTTACTTTAAGAAAACATAATTGCTTTGTTGGTTTGCTTGAAGTATTATTATTTTTTATGTCAATATGAACTTTTGTCTTGAATCTTCCTAATCTGAATATTCATACCACAATTAACAAGATTTGCATTGAAATTATGCCAAGTAGCACTCCACATCAAAAATTCTCTTTTTATCATTTACCTACTCGAGGATGAGTAGGAATTACACTTGGGGATGCCTGATACGTCTCCAACGTATCTATAATTTTTGATTGCTCCATGCTATATTATCTACTGTTTTGGACTATATTGGGCTTTATTTTCCACTTTTATATTATTTTTGGGACTAACCTATTAACCGGAGGCCCAGCCCAGAATTGTTGTTTTTTGCCTATTTCAGTATTTCGGAGAAACAGAATATCAAACGGAGTCCAAACGGAATAAAACCTTCAGGAACGTGATTTTCTCACCGAACGTGATCCAGGAGACTTGGACCCTACTCCAAGGAGTCAAAGAGGCGGTCACGAGGGTGGGGGGCGCCCCCCCCCTAGGGCGCGCCCACCTGCCTCGTGGGCTCCACCGACGGACTCCTTCCTCCTATATATACCTACGTACCCCCAAACGAACAGAAGAGGAGCCAAAAACCTAATTCCACCGCCGCAACTTTCTGTATCCACGAGATCCCATCTTGGGGCCTGTTCCGGAGCTCCGCCGGAGAGGGCCGTCAACACGGAGGGCTTCTACATTATCATAGCCCCTCCGATGAAGTGTGAGTAGTTTACCTCAGACCTTCGGGTCCATAGTTAGTAGCTAGATGGCTTCTTCTCTCTTTTGGGATCTCAATACAAAGTTCCCCCCTCTCTCGTGGAGATCTATTCGATGTAATCTTCTTCTTTTTGCGTTGTGTTTGTTGAGACCGATGAATTGTGGGTTTATGATCAAGTCTATCTATGAATAATATTTGAATCTTCTCTGAATTCTTTTATGTATGATTGGTTATCTTTGCAAATCTCTTCGAATTATCCGTTTGGTTTGGCCAACTAGATTGGTAGTTCTTGCCATGGGAGAAGTGCTTGGCTGTGGGTTCGATCTTGCGTTGTCCTTTCCCAGTGACAGAAGGGGTACCAAGGCACGTATTGTATCGTTGCCCTCTATTTTTAACTTAATACTCTAGATGCATGCTGGATAGCGGTCGATGAGTGGAGTAATAGTAGTAGATGCAGAATCGTTTCGGTCTACTTGTCACGGACGTGATAACTATATACATGATCATGCCTAGATATTCTCATAACTATGCTCAATTCTGTCAATTGCTCAACAGTAATTTGTTCACCCACCGTAGAATACTTATGCTCTTGAGAGAAGCCACTAGTGAAACCTATGGCCCCCGGGTCTATTCTCATCATATCAATCTCCATCACTTTAATCTTGCTTTGTTTCTTTACTTTTCTTTTACTTTTCACTTTGCATCTTTATACCAAAAATACCAAAAATATTATATCTATCAGATCTCACTCTCGTAAGTGACCGTGAAGGGATTGACAACCCCTAATCGCGTTGGTTGCGAGTAGATATCGTTTTGTGCAGGTACGAGGGACTTGAGCGTGGCCTCCTACTGGATTGATACCTTGGTTCTCAAAAACTGAGGGAAATACTTACGCTACTCTGCTGCATCATCCCTTCCTCTTCGGGGAAATCAAACGCAAGCTCAAGAGGTAGCAGCGGGCGGGAAAGGAAATGAAGTGGCGGTGGGGCATTCGCAGGCGGCGGCTGGTTTTGGACCAGATGCACCTTGTGATGTAAATTTTCACCGCGAGGTGTTGTATTTTACATCATGAGGAGTCCGCGGTCCAATTTTTTTACATATGGACCGTCTGTTGGAACAACGTTTTTTGCCCCAGACGGTCCAAAAGTTAGGTATTTTTACATTTGGACCGTCTACTGGAGATGCTCTTATATTTCCGATCTGTAGTGGGTCCATCAATCGTGCATTAACTTACTTGAAATGTACTAAAGAAAAGGATTGATAGCCATGATAAATTAAAAATAAAGACACATCAGGGCTACATGGATTACAAATGTATACCTTCTCTATAAAACATATAAAGTGCATTACTATTGAAACAACATATATTGTTTCAAAGACAGAACTTGCACTATTTTTTTCATGGGGCTCTTTTATAAACTGATTTAGATATCATTTAGTCAAATGTAGTATTTCTTTCAAAAAAATTATAGTTAGATAGCTCTCTATGCTCTGATTGATTACTTGTATTATGATCGATCTAAGAGAAATAATGAATGTTTCAAAGGGAACTACGTTGGCTTAGATCTGTCTCCTACCTATGTTAAATAACCCTAAGTGATATGGAGTATCGAGAATAGGAATATCTCATTAACATACTCTTTTTGCACAGTTAGATTCTATCCAAATTTTTTGCCTTACATCTCTTTTGGTATTAGATTTTTCCTTTAAATATTTTTCCATCGAAGCATTTATTTTTTAATCGCATGGTCCATAATTTTTTCTTTTCATAACCTTGTTATGTAGAATAGAGTATTGTGCATATATCATAATTAAACACTTATTATTCTCTTCTTGGTAACCTTTTTTTTGCGGGATCTCTTCTGAGCAACTTTCACTTCAAACATTTAGTCAGCTCACTCAACCTATTGTAAGCCATAGTTTTTTGTGTGCAGGAGGAGCCATGGTCTCGTTGACTTCAAAACAAATTTAAGAATAAATGTTTATTTACAGTGTACCTAGGAAGTTTGTTTTGTAAAGACATGTTGGAATGGAAGCATCTAACAGACGCAGAGTGCGTGCAGATAAGATGATGGCGTTGTTGTCATGCCTTTGATCTGGCCGTCATGGCATCTCCGGCAGATTCATTGGCATGGATAATGCAGATTCTTTGTGCAATTCTAATTCTCAGCAATAGCCTACCTGAGCATTATCCACGCCTATGGATGTTCCTCTTGTGCCCCTGATACGATGGATGTGTGGCAGTGTCAGTGTCTATATTGTTCTGCATCGTTCGTTTTCTATCGTTTTAACAATATAATGGATGGATAGATAGATAGATAACAGGCATGCGTACAACAGGTCTATGTTTATTTTTAGTATCGGGTTTAGAAATTCTAGCAGCTTCATCACAGAAGTAAATAACATGCCCATCAATATTATCGACCAAGAGATCTTTAACCATAACAATACTAGGTTCAACTTTAATTTGCTCAGGGGTGTAGGTGTCCTAGTATTACTCTTACGAACCACAGTTGAAGCTTTAGCATGATCCTTTATTCTAGCAGGGAAATGTGGTTTCTCAATATAAGCGGTAGGAACAATATAATCAACATTATAAGTGATAGTCTTTTCCCCAACTTTAATAGGTTGAACTACTTTTACTTCAATGGGAGGATGATATTTAAACCACTTCTCCTTAGGGAGATCAACATGAGTACCAAAGGATTCACAGAAAGAAGCTACTATCTCAGAGTCAAGTCCATATTTAATGCTAAATTCACGAAAAGCATCGGTATCCATAAAATATTTAACACAATCAAACTTAGGCATTATACCTGACTCCTTACCTTCGTCGAGTTCTCAATCTACAGAGTTGCGTTTAATTCTTTCCAATAAATCCCATTTGAATTCAATAGTCTTCATCATAAAAAAAAAACCAGTACAAGAAGTATCGAGCATGGAGCGATTATTGAGAGAAAGCAGACCATAAATTTTTTGAATAATAATTTCTCTTGAGAGCTCATGATTGAGGCATGAATATAACATTGATTTAAGCCTCCCCCAAGCTTGAGCAATGCTTTTTCCTTTGCAAGGATATATATATATATATATATATATATATATATATATATATGTATGTATGTATGTATAATTACGATCACGATGAACCAGATGCATAGGATAAAACTTCTGATGAAATTCCAATTTCAATCGGTTGTAGTTTCATGATCTTGTAAAAGGAAAGATGCATTACATGCCACACATCAATAAAAAATCTTAGATTTGATGGAGAATGGAAATATTTCAGCCCGAACCGGGTTGCATCAACAATCTAGCATAACATTACCGGGAGATACTCATTGGGGCTCACATTTCAAAACCTTGTTTCGTATAT
The DNA here is from genome assembly GCF_056163025.1 of Triticum urartu. Taxonomy (NCBI): domain Eukaryota; kingdom Viridiplantae; phylum Streptophyta; class Magnoliopsida; order Poales; family Poaceae; genus Triticum; species Triticum urartu. Next base: position 725,204,466 of record NC_141879.1, read on the forward strand.
TCATAATGTGGAATGTTCTGGTGGATGTGTTAGGAATTGTTGTTGTTGATGCTCGGGTGCACACATGTCAAGGTGGAGCTACAGGGATGCTTAAAAACATGGAATGCTTTGAATTTTTGTTCGTCATGTTGTCCTAATAAACTTGTTGAGCAATACATATAATCTATCCCAAGCTCTGCAAAGAAACAATCAAAATATTGTTAAAGCCATGTGTTTATCTTGGATGTGAAATAAAGCTTGCAGGACATGAGGGACAATGGGTGGGCGTCTTTATTGCGTCAAGCCAAGAGCTGTGTAAAACTCATGATATTGATGTGGCAAACATGGATGATCTTGTTGGAGCTATGGGTCCATCTGTTCGCACAAAGAATAAGGTGACACGACTTCATTTTTCTAAAAAATTCCAATAAATACCACATGTTCCCAGTAGTATTTTGCGAAAATCTGAGCACGTTTGGACAAACGGAAAATGAGATTATGGCTAATTAGGTAAGCAAATTCAATATTTGGTTCAAAAATTAATGTTTTTTTAAATCAGAAAACTCCAATAAATACTACATGGTCCCAGTAGTAATCTGGAAAAATCTTGGCTCATTTGGACAAAAGAATCACGAGATGAAGTTTTTTTTCTTAAAACGAACATGTTTTTCCGCCGTTAACTTTGAGCCCACCCTCCATTTTCGTCCTGGATTCGCCAATCAGGAGTAGCACTAGGTCACCCTGGCAATTGAGAAAACCACCGCCACATAGGAGGAGGAATGCCATGAAACCCACCAGGATGTGGGTGTGTAGTGGAAACGTAGCATCCCTTCTTTATTTATGATGCAAGCTTTTTTTTCTCTCCTGAAGAAATAATGAAGCGGCCGCGTCCCCACACTAATTTTCCTTGTAGAAACCACTATAGATTACACTGGTTCACAAAAAAATAAGACAGATGGATTCTTTAGAAAGATTTCCGGATAAAATTCAGTATAGTATTTAGTTAGATTCTAAATAAAGGCGCATAAAAGACCCCCCCCCCCCCCTTAGGATTATTGGCCTAAGCGCCGTTCTGTAAATTAGAGATGTCTCGTCCAGTTGAGCTGTTGCAATCAGTCTTTCTCTTCCTTTCTTACTAGGAGATCCAACATGACTGAAGCAATCGGGGTTCCATACCGAACGATAATGTGCGTCCTTCGGAAGAGAAAGTAATGCAAGCTACTAACTATTATGCCGACTTCGCCCGATCAGGATTTCTATCCATCAGACTATCATGAAACGAGACTAAATCTGTGGGTTTTGTATCTCCACAAATTTCCCTTATAGAAATTGTTGGAGATTACAGCCATCAATGCCCATGCATGCCAAAATCTAGAAAAGTAACATGAAAAAAGATAATCTTCTGTAGGGTTTATATGTCGAGTTTATTCAGTAAATAAAACAAACTTGGCAGTTGCATTTTAGATGCCAATGCTTTTGGAACTAGACTAGATCTGAGGCAGCGCTAAGTTCTTCTAAACGCTTCCTTTCAACTTTCGTATCTTCGAGGTAAATAAACGTGACCGCCGTGGATAAAAAGACCGTGAGAGCAACGAAGGCCAAGTCATAGGATTCTGGACGAAATACGAAGATTGCCACCCCCAAGGAGATTAACATGATCCCGGTTGCCAGCAGCATCAACTGCAGTAAACAATTAATCCACGAAAATGAATCAGAAACGGGTTGATAAGCGAAAACAAAATCAACAGTACTCCATGTGGGAATACTACTGGTTTATTAGGTGTCATGCGTCGATCGGCAAATACCTCTGGCGCTCCGGGTGTGCTAATAGCAGTTGTCAATTCGCATGCTTCGGTCTCACATGTCTTCTTCTGGTCTCGCCGTTTGATAAGCCACAGGTGGATCATGACCATGGAGTAGAGGAAGGTGATGGCGGTGAAGATTACGTTGTACCAATGCCCTAGCCCCGACCACAATAACAAGGCGTACATGACGAAGCAAACGAACATGACCAAAGTGACCATCACGTGCTGCATGCATGCATGCACACAAAAACTAGTAAGCACCATTAGTGGATTCATATATCGACGTACAAACTCACATGCATGAACACACAGGCCGAGATCGAGTTAGCCTTGGTAGCTGATGCTATAGAGCGCACGCGTGCGTACCTGAAAGACTTTGTCGTCACCGCCCTCGAGGTGCGCCGCCGATCTAGCCGCCGGCGCCGGTGACGGCTGCCCTTTGCCTTTGGTGGTCTCCGCAGAACTGCTGCTGGGCAGCTCGTCGTCCGAGATTATCTTCTTCATGGTATTGGTAACTAAGAAAATTGCTGTGCTGCCTGGAATCAGGGACGGACGGAGGGAGAGGGAGGGTAACAAGGTTGCGACGCACAACCCCTATACCTCTACCTATATATTTTACATGTCCTATAATATCTCTAATAAAACACGTGCGGCAGATCATAACATCCGGCCGGATGATAGTTGACGTGCCCTACACGCAAAAAAAGAAGTGAACGTGCCCAGCAACGTAATTTACTCCTTTTATTAAGATACCCTCTCAATCTCATTATCTCAACAAACTTTGAGAAGATTGAGATTGTCAAACGACTAACGGAACTCACTCCTTGAGATTGTTCCAGACCAGGGCCTCCTCCTTGACCGCCACCTCTGGGATGACGATGTTGTCGCTGGTTGTCAAACAATAGGATTTGGGGTACCGGCTCAACCCTCTAGGGGTGGCCTATCTCATATATATAATGAAGGGGTACAATGTTATATCATACGTACATATACGTATACAACTACAGGGTATCAGGCTAGGTCAACACGCTTCTGCCTAAACCCTCCACCCCGCCGCCGCGGTTTCCTGTCGCTTGCGCCGCGCCGCAACCATCCCTGTGATCACGCCGCCGCCGCCATGTCGGGCCCTGCTGATGGGGAACGTATTAATTTCAAAAAAATTCCTACGCACACGCAAGATCATGGTGATGCATAGCAACGAGGGGGAGAGTGTGATCTACGTACCCTTGTAGATCGACAACGGAAGCGTTAGCTTGATGTAGTCGTACGTCTTCACGGCCCGACCGATCAAGCACCGAAACTACGGCACCTCCGAGTTCTAGCACACGTTCAGCTCGATGACGATCCCCGGACTTCGATCCAGCAAAGCGTCGGGGAAGAGTTCCGTCAGCACGACGGCGTGGTGACGATCTTGATGTACTAATGTCGCAGGGCTTCGCCTAAGCACTGCTACAATATTATCGAGGACTATGGTGGAAGGGGGCACCGCACACGGCTAAGAATATGATCACGTGGATCAACTTGTGTCTCTAGGGGGTGCCCCTGCCTCCGTATATAAAGGCTCAAAGGGGGGGGGTGCGGACGGCCAGGAGAGGCACGCCAGGAGGAGTCCTACTCCCTCTGGGAGTAGGACTCCCCCCTTTCCTAGTTGGAATAGAATTCGCGGAGGGGGGAAAAGAGGAAGGGGGGCCGGCCCCCTCTCCTTGTCCTATTCGGACCAAGGGAGGGGAGGGGCGCGCGGCCCATCTCTGGCTACCTCTCCTCTCTTCCACTAAGGCCCACTAAGGCCCATATATCTCCCGGGGGGTTCCGGTAACCTTCCCGGTACTCCGGTAAAATCCCGATTTCACCCGGACACTTCCGGTATCCAAATATAGGCTTCCAATATATCATTCTTTATGTCTCAACCATTTCAAGACTCCTCGTCATGTCCGTGATCACATCCGGGACTCCGAACAACCTTTGGTACATCAAAACGCATAAACTCATAATATAACTGTCATCGAAACCTTAAGCGTGCGGACCCTACGGGTTCGAGAACAATGTAGACATGACCGAGACATGTCTCCGGTCAATAACCAATAGCGGGACCTGGATGCCCATATTGGTTCCTACATATTCTACGAAGATTTTTTATCGGTCAGACCGCATAACAACATATGTTGTTCCCTTTGTCATCGGTATGTTACTTGCCCGAGATTCGATCGTCGGTATCCAATACCTAGTTCAATCTCGTTACCGGCAAGTCTCTTTACTCGTTCCGTAATACATCATCCCGCAACTAACTCATTAGTTGCAATGCATGCAAGGCTTAAGTGATGTACATTACCGAGAGGGCCCAGAGATACCTCTCCGACGATCGGAGTGACAAATCCTAATCTCGAAATACGTCAACCCAACATGTACCTTTGGAGACACCTATAGAGCACCTTTATAATCACCCAGTTACGTTGTGACGTTTGGTAGCACACAAAGTGTTCCTCCGGCACACGGGAGTTACATAATCTCATAGTCATAGGAACATGTATAAGTCATGAAGAAAGCAATAGCAACATACTAAAGGATCGGGTGCTAAGCTAATGGAATGGGTCATGTCAATCAGATCATTGAACTAATGATGTGATCCCGTTAATCAAATGACATCTCTTTGTCCATGGTTAGGAAACATAACCATCTTTGATTAACGAGCTAGTCAAGTAGAGGCATACTAGTGACACTCTGTTTGTTTATGTATTCACACATGTATTATGTTTCCGGTTAATACAATTCTAGCATGAATAATAAACTTTTATCATGATATAAGGAAATAAATAATAACTTTATTATTGCCTCTAGTGCATATTTCCTTCACCTGCCGCATCCGGCTCCTCCACGGCCAGCTTCTTGCCGGCCTCCCTCGCGGCTCTTCTCTCCCGACCCCTCGACGCCGCCGCGGCTTCAAATTCTCCGATCGGGACGAGGAGCATCGGGTCCTTTTCTCCTCGTCGCCGGGTCATGCGATCGTGCCTTATCCCGCAGGTGCCACAGCTGGCACCCCTTCGTCCGCCTCCTTCAGCGACGCGCCGGTCGCCCCGTCCAGTGGGGGCCAGTCCTTCGAGCTAGTGGCGCCCTCGTTGGACCTGATGGCTGGCCTCGCTGCCTCGGGCTCGGCCCCTTCGTCGTTCGTTCCCGCGACTACGACACCCGCGGCTGCGACTGTGGCTGCACCCGTGGTCTCTGCCTCTACGGCGTATACACCTCCGGCAGTCTACTCCGCGGGCTCTTTGCCACCGCCGCCGTTTCACTTCGAGAACCTCATTACCATCAAGCTGTGATCAGACAACTACATCTTCTGGCGTGCACAGGTCCTCCCACTCCTCGGGAGTCATTATCTCCTGGGCTACGTCGACGGTTCTCCCCCTGTCCCCCTGCGCTGGTGTATAGCGTGCACGGCCCGGTCCACAATCCGGCGCGCCGTGTTTGTACAGGGCAGGACCAGGCGAACCTCTCCTCCATCCAGGGATCGCTCACTCCGGGTGTTGCCGGACTTGTGGTCTTCGCCAAGACGTCTGATGAGGCATGGACCATCCTCGAGCGCTCGTTTGCGTCGCAGTCGCAGGCTCGTGTCTCCACGCTTTGTCGCCAGCTTGGTGATTGTCGAAAGCTGGACTCCACGGCCACTGAGTTCTACAACAAGGTCAAGGGCCTTGCCGACACATTGGCCTCCATCGGGCAGCCCCTCACCGACTCCGAGTTCAACTCGTTCATTGCCAATGGTCTTGATGATGAGTATGACGCCTTGGTCGAGATCATCAACGAGCAGGGTAACTCGAACCCCATGATGGCGCATGAGGTATTTTCCCGTCTCCTTCTCATGGAACAGCAGGTCGAGTCGCGCCGCTCCAGGGGCAGTGGGCGCTCCCTCTCGGCCAATGCCGCCACCAAGGGTGGCCGCCCTTCTTCATCATCCAGGACCCCTTCGGGGCTGCCACCGCCGCCTGCCTCGGCCCCCCTGCTACCGTGACATTACCGGGGGCTGGCGGTAAGCGCGTGTGTCAGCTCTTTGGCATTGAAGGGCACTAGTCCTCTAAGTGTCACAAACGCTTTCAGAAGATTTTTCTGGGTCTCGGCAATGATGGCAAGGATACGCGCAACTTTGCGCGTCAGGTGGCCATGGCAGATCGACCAGTGTCCACGAAACAGCAAGGGCACACTCGGTCCTACTCTGTTGATCCCCACTGGTACATGGACTCTGGGGCCACGGAGCATCTGACGAGTGAGATGGGCAAGCTCCATACTCGCGAACCCTACCACGGCTCCGACAAGATCCACACCGCCAATGGAGCAGGTATGCATATATCTCATATTGGTCAAGCATCTCTTCTCACTAGGCATGCAAATAGGAGTCTTCAACTTCGTAGTGTGCTTAGAGTTCCCTCTATGACACGTAATCTTCTTTTTGTTCCCAAACTTACACGTGATAATAATGTGCTTTGTGAATTTCATCCTTTTGATCTTTTTACTAAGGATCGGGGCACGAGGGACATTCTTCTTAGCGGGCTGTTGTGCCAGGGCCTCTATCGTCTGGAGCATCCTGGTGTCGCTCGCGTGTTCAGTGGAGTTCGGGTATCTCTGTCACAGTGGCATGCTCGTCTTGGTCACCCGGCCACACCTATCGTTCATCATGTTTTGCGTCGTCATGAGCTTCCTAGCATGTCTAGTAATAAAGATGTAGCAGTGTGTGATGCTTGTCAGCAGGGGAAGAGTCATCAACTTCCCTTTTCAGAGTCTAGGCGTGAGGTGAAACATCCTTTGGAACTTGTGTTTTCAGATGTATGGGGTCCTACTCAGACCTCTGTTAGTGGTCACAATTATTATATCAGTTTCGTTGATGCTTATAGTGGTTTTACCTGGCTTTATCTTATTAAACGCAAATCTGATGTGTTTGACATTGTTGTTCAGTTTCAAAAACATGTTGAACGCCTTCTCAAGCACAAAATTCTTCATGTCTAGTCGGACTGGGGGGGGGCGAATATCGCAACCTCAACTCCTTCTTTCAGTCGCTTGGGATCGCTCACCGCTTAGCATGTCCACATACACATCAACAGAATGGTTCTGTGGAACGTAAGCATCATCACATTGTTGAAACTGGTCTTACTCTTTTGGCCCATGCATCGGTTCCGTTTTGATCCTGGAGTGATGCTCTCACTACTGCATGTTTTCTCATAAATCGTACTCCCACTCGTGTTTTGAATATGAAGACTCCCATTGAGGTTCTCCTTAATCAACAACCTGATTATACATTTTTTATGGTTTTTGGGTGTGCTTGCTGGCCACATCTTCGCCCGTATAACAAGCGCAATCTTGAGTTTCGTTCCAAGAAGTGTGTCTTTCTTGGCTATAGCTCTTCTTCATAAAGGATACAAATGTCTTCATGTTCCCACAAATCGTGTCTATATTTCTCGGGATGTCGTGTTTGATGAACATGTTTTTCCCTTTGCCAAGCTCCCCGTGTCCACTACTGAACCACCATATTAGCATTCATCCTCTGTTGCATCTGACCAGTTTGATGATGTTGCATCCTCTCCTATTTTGTTACCTAACCATGGTGCAGGCACTGGACGTGGGGCTCGTTTGCAAATTTTGGAGGCGCCATCGTCTCCCTCGCTGGTCTTACGAGCGGTTCACAACGATCAGGGTGTTCCCTGCATGGCTTCGGTCCTTGTGCCCACGCACGTTCAATCGAACTACCCGCCACGCCGTGTGCTTCGGCGCCCCCAGCCTCTAGACTGACGCCATTGGCCTCTGGGCTGCCTGCGTCGCTGGCTGGGCCGACCGGCTTGGCGCCCCTGGCCCCTGAGCTGGCCTCGGCGCTTCGCTCGGCCCCATCGGCCTCGGCGCCCCTGGCCCTTGAGCCGGCCTCGCCGCTTCGCTCGGCCACGCCGGCCCCGTCGCCTCCTCGGCCCGCCTCGCCGGTTTCGCCCGGGCCGTCCTCATCTGGGCCGAGCTCACCTGCCTCCAGTGTGCTCTCGCCGGTGCTCTCTGAGGCCTCCCCGTCGCTGGACGAGTCGTCATCGCCATCGCCGCCTTCATCAGCTGAGTCCTCTCCGGCTCCTGTGCCTCCTGTGGTCCCTCAACGACCACACACACGGAGTCGTAGTGGTGTTTTTCAGCCCAAACAGCGCACTGATGGTACTGTTGCTTGGTTGGCTGCATGTCTGGCTGCTGCTCGTGCGGATCCTACCTTTGAGCCTCGTACGTATCAAGATGCTCTGAGTATACCTCATTGGCGAGAGGCCATGCAGCAGGAGTATCATGCTCTTCTTCGTAACAAGACATGGACCCTTGTTCCGCCACCACCCCGTGTTAATGTCATTGATTCGAAATGGGTTTTCAAAGTGAAGAAGCACTCTGATGGTTCTATCGAGCGCTACAAGGCGCAGCTGGTTGCTAGAGGTTTTCGGCAGCGTTATGGTCTTGATTATGAAGACACCTTCAGTCCAGTGGTTAAACCTACTACTATCAGGCTTCTTCTCTCTCTTGAAGTTACTCGGGGTTGGTCTCTTCGTCAGCTTGATGTGCAGAATGCTTTTCTCCATGGTGTACTGGAAGGGGAGGTATATATGCGGCAGCCCCCCGGGTTCTCTGATCCTGATCATCCTGATTATCTGTGTCGGCTCACTAAAGCACTCTATGGTCTGAAGCAAGCTCCTTGTGCTTGGCATGCTCGTCTTGCGACAGCCCTTCGTGCTCATGGTTTTGCATCATCAGCTGCTGACTCTTCGTTATTTCTTCTACAACGGCTTGAAGTTACCATGTATCTGCTGGTCTATGTGGATGATATTATCCTCGTCAATTCCTCTCAGTCGGTTTTTGCTGCTCTTGTTCGGTTTCTTGGTGCTAACTTTGCGGTTAAAGATCTTGGGCAGCTTCACTACTTCCTTGGTGTGGAAGTTGCTTCTGTTTCCAATGGTCTTGATATGACGCAAAAGAAGTACTCTTTGGATTTGTTGCAGCGGGATGGAACGCTCAAGTGCAAACCGACTACTACACCCATGTCTACTACTGACAGGATTACTGCTGCTGATGGTGACCTCCTGCCTTATGCTGATGCGATACAGTACAGGAGTATTGTTGGTGGGTTGCAGTACTTGACAATCACACGTCCAGATATATCTTTTGCTGTCAACAGAGTATGTCAGTATCTTCAGGCACCTCGTGACACTCATTGGTCTGTGGTGAAGCGCATCTTGCGCTACATTCGCTTCACGTTGTCCTATTGTTTGCACATTCGACCGAACCCCTCTGGGGTCATTTCGGCGTATTCTGATGCGGATTGGGCTGGCAGTCCGAATGACAGGCGATCCACGGGGGGCTATGCTGTGTTCTTTGGTTCTACCTTGATCGCCTGGAGTGCTCGGAAACAGGCTACTGTTTCGCATAGTAGTACTAAAGCTGAGTATAAGGCTGTGGCTAATGCAACTTCAGAAATTATCTGGGTACAGTCTTTGCTTCAGGAGTTGGGTATATCTCAATCGCAGTCTCCTATTCTTTGGTGTGATAACATCGGCGCTACATACCTATCTGCTAATCTGGTATTCCATGCCCGAACGAAACACATCGAAGTGGACTATAATTTTGTACAGGAACGGGTATCTCAGAAGCAACTACAGTCTAACACTGGTGGCCGACAGAGCCATCATCACGTCCGGGCCTTCCCACTGGGCATGGTCGTGCTCCCGCACGGAGCCCTCGAGCACCCTCCTCCTCCTCCTCCTCCTCCTCCTCCTCTTCTTTGGCGGACATGGTGGGAGGTGGTGACGGCAAGGGAGAGCACCTGCGTTCCCGTGCATGTCCGTGCAACCGTGGTAGGCTCGGAGCACGACCGGCAAAATGCCGACACAGGCCGTGCTCGTCCCAAAACCAAGTGTCCTTTAGAGGGAGTCAGCGGCGTACCTCAGGCTGTTGAGGAGGTCCAGCAGACGGGCACGGGCAGCCGAAACGGGCTCAGGTGCCTGTTGTTCGGGAGGTGCATGTCGCTCCACGGTAGCGTGCGTCCCTATCTCCCAGTACCGCCGGTAGATCCCGACCTTGATGTAGGGCCGCACGTGTGGTGGGGCCGCCGGAGAGAAGATGGGAAAGGCGGTCGATGCTCTGGAGCGGGAGATGAAAATTGTTGGGAAACCGGGGCCACCGAGGGGGTGGCGGCGGCCTCGTGCGTATCGCACGGGCTAGCCCCTCCCGTTTCCCCCACTTTACGTTAAGTGGGCACTTATCCCTTACCCCCTGGTCCCTATATAAAGCAACGAGGAGCTATCATTGTAATCCCTGATCATTGATTAATAAAGCTGGTCTCCTCCATATCTCTCTGTGTCATTTACTTTCGCTTGTTCGACTACTTCGACTACTTCTTCTACGACGCTCGCCCTCGCTCCGCAACCTCCGCAACACGTTATCAGCACGCTTCGCTCCATCAACTCTCTGTCAAGCCTGCGTCAAGCCTGCATCACGCAGGCTTTCGTCGATCCTGCGGAGGTATAAGATCCAATCCCCCTTTTTGCAAAAATGGATTCCTCTCGTTACTGCGATTCCGTTTTTGCGATTAGTTTATTTTTCGGATTTAATCTACCTATGGTGTGGATTTTCCTCCCAAGAACCGAGCGGACGAATACGTCGCTGACCAATGTCGATGTTCTTGGATCAAGAGGAACTTGTTGACTGCACTATAGGGAGTCGGTACAGATCGTGACCCAGATGGTCGCGGTACAGCCGCAAAAGCACCAGATGTGTCATGCGCCGTCGGAGTTCTGGACGAACGCGATGAAGATCCGCATCCTGAGGCCGGCGTCCAGATGACGCCGTGCCAAGCTATCGACGGCGTCGCCCTGGCCCTGCTGGCCGCGCAACGTAGCCACCTGCCGGTCGCGACCCCGCTGGTCGCGCGCGCCGCGCAGTGTCCTGCTGATGCCGCCGCCGCCGTCCCGCTGGCCGGCTCGTCGCGCCGCGCCCTGCTGGCGCGTGCTCGTGCGCAGCCTGCCCCGCTGGCCGCACCGCTCCGTGGGCGCACTGCCCCGCTGGCCGGCTTGGCCGCCTCCGCCGCGTGCCTTGGCCGCCGTCGGGTGGCACCAGCCGCCGCCGCGCGAGCTGGCCGGCCCCAGGTCGCCGCCGCACCCTGGGCACTAGGGGAAACCCTAGCGTTGCTGCGGGCAGAAGACAAGCGCAGCGCCTGGGCCGGCCCACTGGCTCCTGGGCCGGATGGGCCCTGGTCATGGGGGTTCCTCCAGAAAAAAAGGGGCGCCGGCTGTAGCGCGGCAATTTGCGGTTTAGCCCCTGTAGTTTCCAGATTTTACGCGAGTTTTTATTCCTGCTGTAATACTTCGCGTAGAAGTCCCTGGAACTGTCTGTTTTCGCTGCAATATGCGTATTTGGGCTTTAAAATGCCTCCGGAATTCATTTTTGGGCTAGTTTTCACATACTAGATGCGCTTAACATGCTATCCATTGTAACATGATATTATTGTATGATTTTACTGCTGTAGATTAATTGTTTAGCACTCTTAATCATTTAGTAAGTCATATAATAGCATGTTTTAAATATTGGAACGTCCTTTTATTGAATAAGTTTATCAACATCGCTTTGTGCAAAAGATTACCTGCTGTGATCTCATGATTTTTGCATAAATCGCAGATGGCCGGAATTGTCCACAAGGAGTTTGCTGAGTTGGCCCAGACGGGGATGAACTACCTGTCATGGGCTTCGGACTGTGAGATTTTTCTCCAGGGCAAAACCGTCCTGAGGGCGATCGGTAAGGGGGCCCAGCTGGCCGCCACTGATCCCAAGTTCGAAACTGAGAATGCGCAGGCTCTGCACTTTCACCGTCATCACCTGTCACCTACTCTGAAAGATGAGTATATGGCTGAACGCAGTGCTTCTGGCCTTTGGACCACTCTTAAGCAGCGGTTTGAGCGGCTGAAGTACACTGTTAAGCCACGTGCAGAGGCAGAGTAGATCCGTCTGAGGTTTGCGGACTTCAAGACAGTTGGGGAGTACAATTCGGCTCTACACCGGATTTGTATGACTCTTCAGATGTGTGGTACTCAGATTACCGACACTCAGAAGATTGAGAAAACCCTATCCACTTTCCACCCTGACGCGGTCCTGTCCGCACGGAACTACCGCCAGGGCAACTACACGAGGTATTCAGAGTTGATTGACGTCCTCCAGGTGGCAGAGGCGCAGGACGAGGTTCTGAAAAAGAACTTTGCCGCGCAACCACTTGGGGGGAGTTCTCGCCAGGAGGTGAATGCTCTCAAAGTTTGCAAGCCTCAACAGAAGAAGAAGGGCCATAAGGGCAAGAAGAAGGGCCCTCAGCCCTCCGCCCCGGCAAAGCAGCAAAAGCCGGGCAAGGGGGGGCAGAGGCCTCAGGACTGCTTTCGGTGTGGCTCGGTGGAGCATTTCTCCTGCCAGTGTCGAGCCCCACAGGAGGTCGTTGATGCATATAAGGCCCGGAAGGCGCGTGAGACGCACCTCGCCTTGGTTCAGGAGGGAGCACCACTGGCGCCCATAGCGGCACCCGTGATGATCTCTACGCCCCCTGTTGTGCCCATCGCGGCGACCCCCGTGGTGCCCATCGCGGCGGCTTTGGCTGTCTCTAGTGACGCCAATGTTGCCATGGAGGTTGACCACATGGTCGCATCGGCGGTGCCGCAACTAGATGTTGATGCTGCCTCCAAGATGATTTCTAAGGAGGATCAGCTCACTAGTATGGAGATTGCGGCTGAGGCCAATGGCTTCTTCACCGAGTCTACTTAGCATACCCCTTTGGTTATCATGATTCCGTGATTTGATACAATAAATTCGAATAAATTCGATTTGGTTGTAAGCTCTATGAGAGCATAAACTTATTCTTTACTTTGGCGATTGGATGACATTTATTCATTTATTCCATTATTTATACATGATAGTATGTTATGTTCTGGAATATGTGCATTTATTATTAATGTAGCGTCTTCCTCATTACATTAATTATATGTCATATTTTACAACGCGTGTGGCGCCCGAATGGAAGAAACGTGCCTTGCCAATAGCGCAACTACACATACCATTTTACGAGAAACTAAGTACTTTGAGTCTATTAAAAAATCTCCGGGAAGTATTATGACAATCGCCGGCTGCGGTTCGCACATAGTTGGCTCCGGACAAGCCACTATTATACTCCCTATGGGAACAACTTTGATCATTAATGATGCTTTGTTGTACCCGGAGTCAACTCGTACTCTTTTGAGCTTTAGAGACATCCGCGCTAATGGTTTTCATGCTGAGACCGATGATGAGAACGGCAAGGAGTGCCTACTTATCACAAAGCGGGATGCAAATGGTAAACATGTTATCGAAAGGCTTCCTTCGTTCGACACAGGGCTATACTACACTAAAATAGTAGCACCGCCTGTGTACACTACCCTCAAGACCGTATTTAGAAACTCTGAACTCTTCTGCCTCTGGCACGATAGGTTAGGCCACCCCGGACTTAGGATGATGAGAAATATAATTAATAACTCACATGGCCATAATGTTAACGTGAAGAACTTCCCGAATCCCGATGATTTCGTGTGCTCCGCATGCGCTAAGGGGAAGTTAGTCATTAGGCCATCGCCCCTCAAGGTGAGGGATGAAATCCCCGCATTTTTGGAATGTATCCAAGGGGACATATGCGGTCCAATTCAGCACCTCACGGGGCCGTTTCGGTACTTCATGGTGCTCATTGATGCTTCCTCTAAATGGTCCAATGTTTGCCGGCTGTCAACACGGAACCATGTCTTTGCAAAATTGATCTCACAGATCATACAAATGAGGAATAATTTCCCGGATTATCGTATAAAGGATATTCGAATGGACAACGCCGGAGAATTTACATCAAAGGCGTTCGATGATTATTGCATGGCAATGGGAATCAAAGTTGAGCAGTCGGTACCGCATGTTCATACACAAAATGGACTTGCCGAGGCATTAATTAAAAGAATTAAATTCATTGCCCGACCGCTCCTTCAGGGTTGTAATTTACCAACTACATGTTGGGGCCATGCAGTGTTACACGCGGCCAATCTCATCAACTTTAGACCGTCGGCCTACAACATCCACTCTCCTGTTCAGCTTGCGCAAGGGTCGGCACCAAAGATTTCCCACCTTCGCAGGTTCGGTTGCCAGGTATATATACTAATACCACCCCCTCAGCGATCGGCGATGGGACTGCTCCGTAAGTCGGGGATATACGTTGGTTATGAGAGATCCGGCTTGAAATACCGAAGGGTTGAAATACCGAAGAAAAATGATGGTATACCCGCTCCCGTCCAAAGGCCTAAAAGGACGAGAGATCCGGCTTCTCAAATCCCAAGTACTCGGGGACGCCCGACGAAAAAGGATAAGAGAGATTTATTACAGCCTATCGCCAAAGTACCCCAAAGTGAAATGGGGAGCCAGTCGAGACCTGGCACAAGTACGGAAAATTCAGTGCACGAAATTCCGGAATTAAACTTTCCCATAGGGGAAACACCCAGCGGAGATGTGAGCGCACACATCGGCGCGGGAAATCTAAAGGACCTTGCTCCCATAATGGGAAATTTGGTAGAACAAGTGTTAGCGCCGGATGTGCTCCATGACGAAATGGCCATAAATTATATTTATACGAGGGAGTCCCTGAACCGAGCAATGGTGGTTGTCGACATTAACTTTGCTACGAAAATTGCCTCAATCATAGATCTTGACCCAGAGCCTAACACGCTCGCTGATTGCAAGAAAAGGTCGGATTGGAAAGATTGGCAGCAGGCAATTACTGCCGAATTATTATCTCTCAACAAAAGGAAGGTGTTCGGACCAGTTTGTCGAACCCCTCCCCACATTCGCCCTGTTGGCCATAGGTGGGTTTTTGTTCGTAAGAGAGATGAAAATAATAAGGTAGTACGGTACAAAGCAAGGCTCGTCGCTCAAGGGTTCACTCAACGACCAGGTGTCAATTTTGGGGAGACTTATTCCCTAGTCATGGATGGAGTTACCTTTAGATACTTGATCTCGATGGCAGTAAACATGGGCTTGAAAATGAAACTAATGGATGTTGTCAATGCTTACCTGTATGGTAACTTGGATTCGAACATATACATGAAGGTTCCAGAAGGTATCCCTGTTCCGAACCATGATAGAGCAAACAGGGGTCTATACAGTGTTCAACTTCAAAAGGCACTGTACGGACTCAGACAGTCTGGTAGAATGTGGTACAATCGCTTAAGCGATTTCCTTCATGAGAAGGGCTACACGAGCAATAAAGATTGCCCATGTGTTTTTATACGGCGATCCCAAGATGGATTCTGTATAATCTCGGTGTACGTGGACGATTTAAACATAATTGGTACACCTGAGGATATTGAGGAAGCGAGTTCCTATCTGATGTCGGAATTCGAAATGAAGGATTTGGGTAAAACCAAGTTCTGTCTAGGTCTGCATCTTGAACATTCCCCTGATGGGATTCTAGTGCACTAGTCGGCCTACACCCAGAAGGTGTTGGAGAGATTTGGATTTGATAAGGCATATCCTTCTAAGACCCCGATGGTCGGAAGATCTTTACAGCCAGACAAGGACCCGTTCAGGCCAACGGGAGAGGGGGAGGAAACTCTGGGACCAGAGGTTCCTTACCTGAGTGCAGTTGGAGCACTCATGTATCTCACAAACTGTACACGGCCAGACATTGCGTTCGCCGTCAGTTTGCTTGCGAGGTACAGTTCTGAACCTACCAAGAGGCATTGGAAAGGTGTCAAGGACGTCTTCCGTTACCTGCAAGGGACCAAAGATCTTGGCATGTTTTATAAAAGAAATCAAGACCTATCTATTATAGGCTATGCCGATGCTGGGTACCTATCGGACCCGCATGATTGCAAATCGTAGACTGGATATGTTTTCCTTTGTGGTGGAACTGCGTTTTCTTGGAAATCGTCCAAGCAAACACTTGTGTCAACTTCCACGAACCACTCGGAAATCATGGCACTATTCGAAGCGTCAAAAGAGTGTGTATCGCTTCGGCGGATGATCGGCCACATTCAGCAGACATGTGGGCTGAACACCGTACAAACCCCTACCATTATCTATGAAGATAATGCTGCTTGTGTTGCACAAGTCCAGATGGGTTATGTGAAGAGTAATCTTACAAAGCATATTAGTCCCAAGTTCTTCTATGCACATGAGCTGCAACAGTTGAACGAGGTGAGAGTTTTGCATACTAAGTCCTGTGAAAATCTTGCTGATATGTTCACTAAATCATTACCGGCATCAACCTTAGAGAGGTGTGTGCGTGGAATCGGTATGATGAGACTTAGAGAGATGCAAAGTTCAGGGGGAGAAACTTCACAAACTCGTCGCTAAAATCTCAATCCTGATGATCGAGTACTCAACTTGATGGTTGAGTGGATTGTACTCTTTTTCCCTTGAGTGAGTTTTCCTGATGTTTCTCACACGAGGTTTTTGACGAGGCAATTCGTGCAATACAACAACGTATACTATGTGCTCTTTCTCCATATTTTTTCCCACTGGGTTTTTCGGCGTTTTGAGGCATGGATATACGGATAATTACCCAAGGGGGAGTGTTGGGAAACCGGGGCCACCGAGGGGGTGGCGGCGGCCTCGTGCGTATCGCACGGGCTAGCCCCTCCCGTTTCCCCCACTTTACGTTAAGTGGGTACTTATCCCTTGACCCCCTAGTCCCTATATAAAGCAACGGGGAGCTATCATTGTAATCCCTGATCATTGATTAATAAAGCTGCTCTCCTTCATATCTCTCTGTGTCATTTACTTTTGCTTGTTCGACTACTTCGACTACTTCGTCTACGACGCTCGTCCTCGCTCCGAACTCGCCGGCGGAGTTGCCCCAGAACCAGACACTCCCCGCTCCCGTTCCCGCTCGGAGAGGCCCAAATATTTGATTTGCGGTTCAAAAAAGATGAAACGAAAAACAAAGAAAAGAAGTTGTCTCTCCAGCGGAGCGGAGGGATAAACCTAACCTCCGATCCAATCCAATCCAATCCAATCTTCCTCCAGCCACCGCCGCCACACCACCACCTCACCGGCGTCCCCTCCTCTACAGCTGCACCGTCCTCCGCCCTCTTCCCCGCCGCCAGCGGCCCCTCCCCTCAGCATATCTCCCTTTGTTCGCCCAGATCCCAAATCGGGCAGGCATGCGGCGGCGGCGGCCACCGCTGCGCCTGTGGATCCGCGCCGTCGTCCAGACGGTCGGCTCCTTCTCCGTCTACTTCCTCCGCGTCGGCCACTGCTTCCTTCGTGCGTCTTTTTCTTCTCGGGACGCCGGTCTTCCGCTGCTCCAAGCCACCCTAGCATCGACGCTCCTCAAGGTCTCTCTCTCTCTCTCTCTCTCTCGATTTGCTAGGCTTGGTTCCCTGTGATGTGGTGCTCAACCCTGACGCTGGTTGGTCTCTTCAACCCAGTGCATGGATCGTTTGTCCAAAGAGTTCCTCCACCAATATTTCGCCATGCTCGACGTCAAGCTTTTACATACTTTCTTCGTCAAGAGGAAACAAGTCATGCTAAACGTGGGAATGCCTTGGATGACTGACTTCAGAAGAGTTTCTCTTGCAGCACATGCTAGTAGTCGTTCAGACCATCCTTGCATTTTTCCTCGGGCATGATCACCAATATGGTCGAAGGTGCCACTAGTAATTCGCGTAACGGCAGTCGGCAAACCCAAAAAACGCTCGCTGAATGCTTCGACCTGCACTCCGAGCACATGTTTGATACTTTCTGTTTTCGGTAGCGCGCTATTTGGACTAAAGAATGTGGAACTTTTGCTGCTATTAACACACTGTCCAGATGCCGCCCCATATACCTGAACAATCTCATTGAGCCTTATTGCACTCTCGCTGTTTGCTTGGATAAATATTAGGCAATCGTCCGCAAATAGCAAGTGACTCACCCAGGGGGATCTAAAGCTCACTCTGATGCCTCTGTCAACAAAGTTACCATAAGAATTCAGAAGAGATGTTAAACCTTCTGCACACAATAGGAACAAAAATGGTAAATAGGATCTCCCTGCCATAATCCACAAGAAGGTGTAATGTATGGAAGGCGTTCACCATTCACACGTACTGAGAACCTGACCGAAGTTACACACTTCATGACAATTCAAACGAAGTTGATGCTAAAACCGAGCTTCAGAAGAATGGTTTCCAAGTAATGCCATTCAACTCTCTCGTAGGCTTTCGTCATGTCTAATTTAACAGCACGAGAGTGATTCCGTCCGATCTTTCTCTCTTCATCGTATGCGCACTCTCATAGGCAACTAAGACGTTGTCTGTTATGTGACGACCCGGGACGAACGCACACTGCTTCTCGCTAATTATCTCATTCATGCACCCTTGCATCCAATTTGTTACAGCATTAGCTGCAATCTTGTACATTACAGGGAAGAGAGCAATGGGATGATATTGTGTAATCGATTGCGGGTGCCGTACCTTGGGAATTAAGGTAACATCAGTGTCATTAAATCCTACTGGCACGTCACCTCCATTCAAAAAACCAAGAACTACTCGCGTGACATCATCTTTAAGAAGGGCCCAGTGTCGTTGAAAGAGGAAGATGTGAAGCCATCAACTCCAGGTGCCTTGGAAGGGGCCATATGGATATGACCGGTGTTACCCAGGAGGGAACATAAGCTATCAGCAAGCTAGTGTCGAGTGCACCTTTCATTTTATATAGATGCTGATAGAACTGAAGGATCTCTGCTTTATCTTCATCTTCATTCGCACAAACAGTACCATTGGATCTTTGCAACCTTGAAATTATGTTCATACGTTGGCGCTGTTTGACTTGTGCGTGGAAGAGTCTTGTGTTGTGGTCGCGCTCACGGAGCGAAGGCACTCTATAACGTTGCCGCATCCATATCTCCTCCTGTTGAAGAGCCTCTCTTAATTTAAGTACAATTTTCTTCTCTTGATCGGAGGGTCCTTGCCCGACAGATTGGCAACACAACTTGTCGAGACGTTTCTGAAGTTGTCGTATTGTCCTGGCTAGACAACCGAATTGTTTTGCTCCCTAAGGTTCAAGTTGTTGTTGTAGTGAACCAAGGGAATCCATGATACCCTGAAGTACCGGCTCCCGATGATTGTCCCGCCAAGTTTTCAGTAACCGGACGATCATAGTCAATGTGCGATTGCCAGACATTTTCATAACGAAACTGGCGACAATTAGGAGACACCGCTGCAATGATGAAACAGTGATCTGACTCAGCTGCACATACATGTGGTACTCTAATATACTTGTACATCTGTCGGAACCCCTCAGTAGCAAAGGCGCGGTCCAAACGTGCTTTAACATTCGCACCTCCAGCTTGCCGATTGTCCCAGTATAGGGTACTCCTGACCAGCCAAGGTCTTGGAAGGAGCACTCATCCGTCACATAACGAAACGCTCGCATCTGTCACTTTGATCTCGCCGAGTTGCTGAAATGTTCGTTGCCATATAGCGTCTCGTTGAAGTTTCCCATGCACAACCATGCATTGTGGGGCAAGGTATGCAATGTACGAAGGAAGCGCCAGCTATAATGCCGGTCTCTATCTCTTGGGGCTCCGTAGAACCCCGTAAATCTCCAATCATCCACGGATTGATCATAACTCAAGTGGAGACATGCGGCCATATACAATTCTCATAGTAGTATTTTTTTTTCAAACAGTATAATTATAGATGCTCACATACACGTACATACAATTTTTTCCCTGAAAAACTAGGAGCCCCTGTGAGGCGATTAGGGTTTTCAGTGACGACGGCGGCGCTCGTTTTGACGGCTCTCGTCGGCGGTGCGCATTGTGGTGATTAGCAATGGCCTCGGATCTGACCAAGAGCGAGGCAATGGTTCGCTCTCGCCCAGGACGGCAAGGGCGCGCATGGAGGAAGCGATGGGAAAGTTAGATCTCACCAAGGAGGAAGCAACACCGCTTGTGCTTAATGATATTGAGGAGGGGGCAAAGCAACAGTGGGCTCTAGCGGGGAAGGTTCTGCATCGACACCCGCTGCATATATTTTTTTTTGCAAAAGGAGGATGACCCCCGGCCTCTGCATATGGGAGATGCATGCGGCCATTTTATTAATTATTCTCGAGAACCTTACAAAGTAGAACAACAATATGCCTGAATCCGCCATCTTAGCAACATCTGCCGCTACTCCTATCCAAATGATGAAGGGGTGCAAGCCGGGCCACATACCCAAACCTCTCACTTAAGACTAACATCTAATGCCGGAGGTCCCGACCGAGCCATCTGCTAGGTCCGGGGCTCAAATCAGTCCGACGCACTCACATGTGTCGTCGCCGCCATCTTTCATTGGTCCATCTTCAGAGCAGATTGAGGTGACAACCTTGGCAGGTCCTCCCACATCGACGCGTCCATGACGCCAAATGACGACCTCCACCTACGCGAGCCTTTGCAGGTCCTCCGCCATTGACGCCACCACGACGCTAGCCGACGACCTCCACCTATGTGAGTCCATCTCTGGAAGTGCGGTAAGTCGACTAGAGGGGGGTGAATGGACGATATTTATGAATTCTTCACTGAGGAATTTCAGGGTGAGGAAATTCCTAAGCGAAGAACTACTTGCAGCGGAATAAGTACTCAGATGCAGTCACAACATAACATAAGCATAGACAAAAGGATGAAATAAAAACAAACATAGAGTACAGAAAGCGTAAGCACATGATAAAACGGGATGAAGACAAACAGACTGAAGAAATTGAACTGAGGAAATTAAGAAAGTCTTCAGTCAAAGTCTTCAAACTGATATGAACAAGCACACAACACAGTAATGAGGAAATGGAAGGGTTGAGGAAATAGAACCAGTAGGCTGGTGAAGACAGTGATTTGGTAGACCAGTTCCAACTGCAGTGACAGTTGTACGTCTGGTTGGAGCGGCTAGGTATTTAAACCCGAGGACACACAGTCCTCACCGTATTCTCCTTGATCTAAGGTCACACAGACCTCGCCCAATCACTCATTGTAAGTCTTCAGGTGACTTCCAAACCTTCAGAAACTCGGTCACACGGCGATCCACAATTTTCTCTTGGATGCTCTAGACCATGATGCCTAACCGTTTGGAAGATGAGCAGTCTTCAAAGGATCAATCTCTTCAGTGATGCTCAATCACATTGGGTTTGTAGGTGTTTGGGTTTGGGTTTTCCTCACTTGATGATTTTCGCTCAGAGTCCTCGGAGGATGGGATGCTCTTAATGACAAGTGTCAGTTTCTCTCGGAGCAGCCAACCAGCTAGTGGTTGAAGGGGGCGGCTATTTATAGCCTAGGGAGCAGCCTGACATGATAAGACATAAATGCCCTTCAATGATATGACCATTAGGTGGATAAGATATTTTTGGACAGCTGGCGCATAGCACAGCAATGGTCGCAAATTTGAGATGCAAATTCCTCAGGGCTATCATGTTCCTCACTTGTAGGCAATCCGCACTGGCGAATTCCTAACTCCTCATTCAGAACAAATTCCTCAAAGACTAGAAGAACTTCGTCTCTGTCACTGAAGAAATTGACTGAACTGCAGGAGATTTCCAATGGCCTCACTCAAAGGGATTGGTAGGTGTAG
This sequence comes from Triticum urartu, assembly GCF_056163025.1. Taxonomy (NCBI): domain Eukaryota; kingdom Viridiplantae; phylum Streptophyta; class Magnoliopsida; order Poales; family Poaceae; genus Triticum; species Triticum urartu. The sequence goes on from NC_141879.1 coordinate 725,225,860, forward strand.
GATTTTGAGATGAGCATCACTCGGAAACTTTTCCTTAGTTTTTTCTCGACCCCCTTTAACAGTAGGGTGTTTCCTATGACTCAAGAAAGAGAAAATGAAACTACGAAAACAAAAGTCTTCACGCTTCATGTCCCTCGTATGAATATCAAGTCTACATGGTCACACCAATTTTTCACTTTCAAAGTCTTCAGAAATTCAAAGTCTTCAGTTGAAGACATTCATTTTTAGGGGTCGACTTTCTCTATAAACATCAAATGCCTCATAGGATAAGGATAGCTGGGGCAGATTGCGGGCCGGACTAGAAAATATAGAACCTAGAGTTATCATCACAGTTCATAGAGAATTAGACATATGTGAAAAATCCCAAGCTACTTACGAGTCAGCTTTGGGCTTTGTCCGGCGACAATGCTTCGGGATGACCTCGGCATCTGACTCCGAGTCATCGGAGGGGATGATCTTGTCTCTCTTGCATGCTTCGGCCTCCAGGTCTTCGGAGGTCGCCCTTTTCTTACCCTTGCGGGGAGGATCTTCTACTTCCTCCTCCTCGTCATCGTCGCCCTCATGAGAGGATTGGGCTTCAGCTTCTCCGGACACTGCGTCCGAAGTGCCCCCCCTCTCTTTTCTTCTTCTTGTCCTTGTTTACCGGCACCTGGTATGGTGTCGGGACCAGCATTCTCATTAATAGAGGATTGGCTGGGTTTTCGGGCAGAGGATCCAAACACCTTATCCGCTCCACCTTGGCTGCCCAACCCTGAATAAGGAATTCAAACTTGGTATGCCCCTTTGATTAAAGGATTTAGGCTATGTTCGGAAACAGAATGCTTACTAGAGAAGCAGGATGCGCGAGGTCAAGCCCGATGTCTTCGGCCTTCCCGAGCCACTTCTTTTCCCGGGCCTTGAAGAGTAACTTCCATATCCCTTCTTGCACTGTGTCGAAGAATTGTTGTAGAGTTAGAGGGCCTAACGGATTGAATACCCACATACGGGTCTTCCGGCGTTGGCAGGGGAGGCATCGATGGCAGAGCATCACCTGGATCACGTTAGAGAGATCGGTGCCCTTGTCCATTATGTTCTTCATGCGCTGCTGCAGCACCAGTACCTCATCGGTGGACTCCCAGTCCAGGCCCTTGTTGATCCATGATGAGAGCCGCATAGGCGGACCAGATCTAAATTCGGGAGCGGCTGCCCACTTGGTGCCACGGGGTTCGGTGATATAAAACCACTCTTGTTGCCATGCCTTTACGGTCTCCACGAATGCTCCTTTTGGCCACGTGCTATTGGGGAGCTTGCTTATCATTGCACAGCCGCACTCCGCATGTTTCTTATTGACCACCTTCGGCTTTACATTGAAAACCATGAGCCAGAGGCCGAAGTGTGGAGGGATGCAGAGGAGTGCTTCGCACACGACGATAAACGCCGAGATGTGAAGGAAAGAGTTCGGGGCTAGATCATGGAAATCCATCCCGTAGTAGAACATAAGACCACGGACAAAGGAATGGAGGGGAAAACCCAGTCCGCGGAAGAAGTGGGGAATAAATACCACTCTTTCGCCCGGTCCTGGAGAGGGGATGACCTGCTCTTGGGCGGGAAGCCTGTGTGCGATCTCCACAGTCAAGTACCCTGCCTCCCGGAGCTCCTTAACATTCTCTTCCGTGACGGAGGAGGCCATCCATTTGCCTTGGGAGCCAGATCCAGCCATGGCCGAAGAGGTTGGTGGCGAGGAGAAAGATTGAGACTCAGGCGCTGGAGCTTGATGATGGGAGTGTTGAAGAAGGCGTGGGGTAAAAGGACGGATCCTTATCCTCTTATAAAGGCAGTGAATATCAAGCGCCTCCTTCATAGGCCTTAAAACTCGCCTATTCCCAAGGGGTCGTGCAAACGACACAGTTGGGTTACTCAAGCCCGTATTGATAAGGATCCTGCAAATAAGGGGACACGATCTCTACCTTGATGAGACGTGTCAATGGAGGCCACGCCTCGATACGTGAGGCGGGAGGCCCAAAAAACGATTCAAATTAATAATGATGGGGCTTGACGTAACGTTTCGCCAAAAAGAAAAAAAAAACTACTAGTGGTTGTAGCTTATCTCTATTTAATATTTTACCTTCATGGTTGAAGAATTTTGGTTGTTATACCGTGTCGAATACATGTTTTTTGTTCAGAAGATTAATCCTGAAGTATTCGCAGGAGGAACCCGTCTTGCAATGCTGAAGACAATCTGCGCGCCAGACACATCGTCATTGAAGACTGGTTCAGGGGCTACTGAGGCAGTCCTGGATCATGGGACTCTTCTTTGCGTGGATGGAAAGCTTGGCGTTCGGATATGAAGATTCTTTTCTCTGTAAACCGACTTTGTACAACCCTAGCCCCCTCCGGTGTCTATATAAACTGGAGGATTTAGTCCATAGTAAAAAATCATAATCGGACAGGTTAGACATCTAGGGTTTAGCCATTATGATCTGGAGGTAGATCAACTCTTGTAACCCCTATACACATCAAAGTCAATCAAGCAGGAAATAGGGTATTACCTCCATTAAGAGGGCCCGAACCTGGATAAACATCGTGTCCCTTTCTCCTGTTACCTTCGATCCTTAGACGCACAGTTCGGGACTGCCTACCGAGATCTGCCGGTTTTGACACCGACACCCGTGCCCACATTAAGGCTCGGGGGCTACTGGGCTTCGGGCTTATCATTTACTAATATTAAAGGGGCACATTGATCCCCTAATCTGATGTTGCCACCGGAATAGTGTCTCGGGGGCTACTACATTGCCTATTCAATATAGAAAATTCAAAGTGCTCAGTGTTCGGCTTGACCGAACTATGGGTAAACACGTCTTTGGAGAAGAGTAGGTACCATCTAGGACTTATCCGTTATCGAGCTAATATATTACGGCGACTTCTCAAAACCCTCTCTCAATGGCCTGTCCGCCGATCACTATCTCCTCTAATGTGCATCTCGGATTTTAGGCCGACACACACCTTGAGGGCTACTGGCTATATATCTCATCCCTAAATAAACTACATCAATCGGAAATAAAATCCGCAAACAATCAGCCCAAGCCCAAGGTGGTGCATCACCTCAGAAGCGGTCCGGCATAAAGCTCGGATGCACTTGGCTGGCTGTATAGAGGGCATTTCCGGCATTAAGCTCGGCTAATCTCCTTCGACTTTTTCGAGCCAAGGTATACAGTCCGGCGTTGGAGCTCGGATACAGTCCGACTTTGGAGCTCGGATGCAGTCCGGTGTTGGAGCATGGACGTAAGAGCAGCGCCGCACGGGAACAACTTCAAACCCGAGGTGTGGCGTAAAATAACAAGGCAATGATAAAGGCCGAAGACTTAAATGGCTCCTCGGATGCCCGACATGTGAACACTTCGGATTCAGCTCGGCAATCCTCAAGATCGAAGTTGGGAAGATTTGTTGAACCAGTTTTCAAGCCGACGACCGAAGATAAAGAACAGTTCGAAAGAATCGAGGAGCATCCCCAACTTGAAGACCGGTTCAGGGGGCTACCGACAATGTCCTGGACTAGTGGGCACTCACCACGTCGTCTCCCGACCAGCTGGATCGGGCCGAGGACCCCCATGGCGGTTCACTCATGGGCCACTTCGGACAAGCCCATGCCGCATACAAGGAGGTTTCCACAAGACTTGGCGCCCAAGCCAAGGACTCTCGTAAACCCTAGGCCTCTGGTGTGTTATATAAACCGAGGCCAGACTAGTCAATAGATGATCTCATATTCATTAGAACAATGTCGTGGTAGATACATGTACTATGTACTACATCCCATATGGATACAATCAAAAGCAGGACGTAGGGTTTTACCTCCATCAAGAAGGCCCGAACCTGGGTAAAACACGTGTCTATTTTGCCATCGCTCCAAGACGCCTAAATTAGGACCCCTGCTACGAGATATGCGGGATTTAACACCGACACCGGGTCCGTACCGCAAGCAGGGGGCCGAGATCCTCTACACCTCCACAGCCCAAAGGCCATCGGAGGTGAGGCGAATCAGCGGCGGCGCCAGCGGGAGGAAGAAAGACACTTTTCTTGAGGAGGAGAAGAGCCTCTTATTTGTGAGCTAGTGGTTTTGACACATTAAGGAAGGGAATCTCTAACAACCGACCCTAAAGTAGGGCCTGAGGGACACAAAGGTCGTATCGGCCACCACCAGCCGCCGCACGGCCAATGATGACGGCGCTCCTGCTGCTTGCTACGAGTTCCTGTTCCTGCGCTTCTTCTTTGACAATCTCTATGTCGCTGGAGAATGCAAGGTGTAGCCATAGGCTACACGAGGGGTACATCGGCCAGGTAGAAGGCTTCCCTCGGAAGACCTAAGAAATCTGAAATCCTGGTCTATCATATGAACATTAGTTGTTCGAATGCTATGCTTAAGATCCTGTGATGTTTATCCCTAAAGATTGTTTGGAATAGGTGATAGGCCTTTTGTCTAGTCATGAGATACACATGATGAGCACGATCATAAGTTCATCACATATGTAAATCATATAAAAATGTAACATCGGTACCACTGAGGTGAAGAGTTTGTAGGAACACATGACAACATACAACATGTGTATAGCCAAACGAGAATACGTCCAAAACAAATATATATTTTAAAGCAAGATAAAAGCTTTGCTTTTTTCATTAATTAAGAAGGAGATTGTTGCTCAGTTAATTGCAGAAAACCGAGCGAAAACCAAAGCCCACTCATACCTATGGCACATCAAGTTGAATAGAAAGACGCCAGCCTCACACACACGAGCCAACGGAAAATCGTTCCGCCGAACTAGCCAGCTTCAGATAACTATAGAAGAGAAGAATCCACAACTGCTATGGGAGGAGCAGACGCGTGACTCTGTGTCATCCATGAAGAACAAGCAATCCACAATATCATGCACCATCTGCTACGCCGAAAGCACCCACGACCAACATCAAAGGTCATCTCATCGCCCACATGACACAAAGCAACTGCCATCAAAGTTTCTGAGATTCAGGGGCTGCCGCCCCAACTTACCATGGCGTCGCCGCGTCTTACACAAACGGCCAACACCATCTTCCGTGGCTAACACCCCGACCTACCACGCCTTGACCCCGAGCCGCAGCGCCGCACGAACCAACAGCCCACGGCACAAGCTATACAAGATGATTGCTCCAGACCACATGTGCTGCAACTACTCATCCGGGGCTGCCGCCCTGACGTTTATGTTAGATAGGCGTCTACGAGATGCATTGACCGAGCTGCCAACCTATAATTTTAATTCAGAAGGCTATGCAAATCCAGTGGTGTAGTTGATTCAGCCTTCCGTTCATGTTCCTTTTCATCGTTATCATCCACGTAATCAAACCGTAGGTTTTCCACCCTTTGTGTCTCCTTAAGACTAAGTCATGGGCAGTTAAATTTCAGTCATCCACATGAAAGGCATGAACAGTTGGATGACAATTAAACTAGTTCCCCCTTCATCCCATATTAATTGTCCTCAAACGGATGTATCTAGAAGTATGTAAGGAACAAACAGAACACTGAGAAAAGTGTAAACGTAAAAAAGGATTTACTTATACATGGAAATATTTTCTTCCCCGGAATGTGGAATACAGAAGGCTATGCGAGATCCGTGGACGTTTCGTCAAATCCTGCCGATGCAGCCTGTGCCCGTTCCCATTCATGTTGCGCATCCCAGACATTGAGAAGCAAGAAACTAAACGCGGCGGCCACCAGGGAGACGAACACAATCATGGCCACGTGATCCCACTTATCAGGGAAAATGGAGACCATCAACACCAAGGAGACCAACATGATCCCGGTGACCACCAACATCTGCACCTGAATTAGAAGACGAACAATGCACACGATATGGATCAATCCTAACAATCTGGCTAATATTTTTTTTGTTAAGATAGAGCAGTAGTGCATGGAGTTACGTACCCATGTGCTTTCATGGCATCGCCGTGCTGGTTGGTCTTCCTTGTTGTCCCAATGTTTGAGAAGCAGGAGGATCATCCCCGTTGAGTAGGAGAACATGATAGCGGTGGTGAGCGAGTCTTGCCAATCGGTCCAAAATATTAAGGACACTATGACGGCGGCCATGAACATGTACCCGGAGACGCCGAAGTACTTCACAATGCATGCATCACACGGACTTCCACAAATTAACATGTAGATGTAGAAAACTGCTACTGTATATGCCAAGGAAAATTCAGAATGAAACGCTAAACTACGAACGATCGATGCGACTGGACCATGAGTTCTGTCAAGAATTCACGCATGCAGATCGATCATCCATTCCACGTATGTTACATACCCGGAACTTTCGGTGAGATTCGTCATCGACGACGGCAGGTCTGGGCCTGGGTTCGAGGAGCGGCGTGGTTGAAGATCTGGCTTTGTTGCTTGTCGAGCGCGAATGGTAGACGGCTACCGCCGGCATGAATGCCGCTGCAGGCGAGGGGCAGTGGCATGCCGGGGCGCAATGACCGACCATTGCCGAGATCTATCAGTCGCCACCTGCCGAAGATGCCGAGAAACCTACCTAACTAGCTAGCAGCTGCCTAGATTTTTGTTGTGAAGCGGTATATATGGACGCAACGGAAGTTGTTAGATTGGCCTGCATGCGTTTCCCCGTTTACAAGGATCGGTAGTTTTCCGTCTATAAAAATGGATCGGTGGTTATAATACATTTTTTGAACTTGGTGGTTATAGTTTGTTAGTACATCATACATATCTAACCAATACTAATACTCGAGTGGAGGCACGTGGCCATATACAATTCTCATAGTAGTAGTTTTTCCAAACAATATAATCGTAGATGCTCACATATATGAACATACAAGAAATTAGGATCACTTTCTTTTTCTAAGAAAGAAAGGCATTCTCGCATCCAGCCGTCAAGGCGCTTCCTCTCCGCCGTCGTCCTCCGGCGGCTACCCTCCGCCGACGACCGTGAGGGGGGAGGGGGGTCACCCGATTCACGCGTACGGATCGGTTTAAGTATTAGTAGGTTAGGGTTTTTGGTGTATCATCGTCTTGCTTCAGCGGCGGCGATGGTTGCGCCGAATAAAAAATCTTTAGATGTTCCCGGACGAGGCGATCCACCTTGGGGTTGGATTTGAAAACCCAGTTGTTTAAGCAAGAATGGTACAGCAGTGGTGGTATCCTCGTGGTGGACCTGTGTCCTCAGACGCCGCCGTTGCAACGGTGTTTGCTCTAGCGCCGGTGTGGGTCTTGTGAGATAATCTAGGAGTGGATGCAGATTGTGGTCCGCATCGATGCATTTGGAAGATGGTGGATTCTGTCTTGGGTTCATGGTTTGGAGTAGGCAGGTATGGTTTCCTCCTCCGACATCTACTTGTGCGTGGGTGCCAGATCTAGAGTTTGATGGCGTGTCCGAGGTGTTGCCCCGGTCTGATTCATTCAACTGGGAAGGATGCTCAACCTTCCAAATTGATGAGATCAACATTATTTGGCCAGACTAGAACAGATGGAGCAAGAACTTAGATGTATGGGCATCTGACTAATTGACGAGCGACCGAGTGAGTTGCCAACAAGACAAAGAAATTGTTGCATGTGTTTGCGTTTACTAGCTAGCTTTTCAAATAAAGCCGGACAGAACAAGTTGAATATGGCATGAATTTCGGTGCCCTTATCCTCTTGAAAGGGACATCGGAGTAGGTAGGAAAACAGCCGCAGACCCTCCGCGTGGTAGATAATATCTTGATCTGCTCCGCATTTGTCTTACCAACTCGGCAAATCAGCAGGTTGATATTGGAGTGCAAGCCGCGAAATAAATCCCATGAATCCCATGATATCGCAGAACGGACGAAGGTACGTATTCACAAATATATCACGTGAATCTAGTTTTGTTGGCGCGCTCTCTCTGTCTGTGGTATAACCATGTGAATCTCCAGGTCCTACCTAGACGCACGGATATGTCTCGCAGCCTATGGGATAGGGACAATTGACAAGGGTCCAGGCCGGTCCTACCTTGATCAACGTCGTACGGGAGATGCTCCTGCATCCCATCGGGTATAACCTATGGGAGATGCTCCATGGACGGTCCTTTTGCGATACACGGGTGGGGTGTGCTACAATGCATGGCATTATTTGCGGCCCATGCACATCCCCTGGTGTGCAAACTGCCTAGTCGATCACATGCATGCATCATGCATGGTCCAATTCATGATAAGAGTCGAGACTTATTTTAAGAAAAACGTGCATGCCATGCACATGCATGATACAAAGCCAACAACAACGAATATAGCACCACTATCTCACCCAACTGGGTGTAGTAGCACGTCTATATAGTGTGGTAACGAAGGAAGAGGAGCAAATAGAGATCTGTAGCACACTTTCTTGAAGGACAATAATACATAAATTTAAATAAAAACTAACAAGAACGAAATGCTGGACTTAAAGATGACAAGGATACTACATAATAAAATGACACGTTAGATTGGATCTGATGTGAATGATTGCAAAAAAAACTCTGATCTAGCACATGTTGTCAAGAAAATGGAAATGTCGTGATCGACGTGCTTTTTATTGCAATAGAGGGAAAGAAGACACAAACACTAGTAGAAAAAGGGCCTATTGTCCCGGTTCGTAAGGGCCTTTTGTCCCGGTTCCTGAACCGGGACTAAAGGGTCGGTACTAACGCCCTGTCCCTTTAGTCCCGGTTCAATCCAGAACCGGGAAAAGATGGGCCTCCACGTGGATTGTGCGCGGAGCCTAGGCAGGAGGGCCTTTGGTCCCAGTTGGTGGCACCAACCGGGATCAATAGGCATCCACGCGTCAGCATTTCTGTGGCTGGAGTTTTTGTTTTTTTTTTGATAAGGGGGGGGGGGTTGGGGGTTTTGGGGGGGGGGGGGGGGGGTTAATTTAGTTGTTTCATATATTGTGTTAGGTAGCTATAATTAATAGAGAGAAGTGTCCTCTCTTATGTCCGTGCTTGGTCGACGCTACGTACTATACATACGTATAGAGAGGACTAGACACGCTAACTAGCTAGTAAGCAAACGAAGGAAACAGAAGATCGTCAAGAACATATATGCATACAGAGAGAAGTGATATCGACCACCTCTCCTTCTTGGAGAGATTGGTCGAACAAAAAGTTCTCGTATATCTATCCGACACTACCGGCTACATATATACAATAATTATCTCTTACAAATATAATCTCCTAACATACGGACTCATGGTCCACATAGTATTCTCCGTCTTCAGCGATCACGTGGTCAAGAAAGAATGCCGCCAATTCCTCTTGAATTGCTCGCATGCGAGCTGGTGCTAGGAGTTCATCCCGCTTTTGAAACATCTAATTTGAAGAAGGGGGTCAATACATATATATATGAATGAATGAAACTCAACACAAATGATGGTAATAAAATAAAATTGTGAATGTTGTTATTTACGCACTTCATATTGTTCGTCAGAGTAGCCCCGCTCACAGGTCGTGTGGCGGATGGACTCGCAAACGTAGTATCCACAGAAATCATTTCCTTGTTCCTGCCACAACCACTTTACAAGAAATAGAGGTCAATCAAACTGATAAGCAAGAATGCCAAATGGTATTGGTGAAACTAGCGCTTGAATCAACAGGAGATGCGCGGAACATGCTACTATAGTACTTACTTTCGGGTGTCCAAATTGCAGCTTCTTCGGGAGTCCCGGAGCTTTTTTGGTGAATTTTTTCCAAACCCTGCCAGACAAAGAAAACAATTACTTGATATATCAGGAAATGAACAAAGTTACTGATATGGTGGATAATGATCGATTTAACTTACTTCTCGAGCATTTGAGTCATGTCCGCATAGTCCTGGGGAACTTTTCGTCTTGAGTCTAAGACGGTTACTAGTCCCTGCAAAAGCTTAATCTCTAGGAGAATATAGTGGAAACTGCACACGCATGCATAACTCATCAATTACATTACTATAACCTTGACTAATATATAAGGGAAACCGAATATGCACAAGACAGTAACACTCACTTGAAGTTGTAAGGAAAGAGTATTATATCTTTGTTTTCATTTATTACCAACGATCGTAGCAAGTTGGCCTCGGTATCTACAGCATGAAATTTAACCTGAGTTGCATCTATGATATTTGTGTTAATCAACCCAATATCACCGATTTGTCTTTTCTTCAATTCGACGATCTTCAATCTGCATAATATAGTGAGGATAATTATAAATACATGCAATGAAAGAGCTGAGCTATATAGAGAGACTTAATGACAGAAGTACTAGTACTTACAGAAAGTAGCAGGTGACTGTTGCTTTATCGAGGGCCAATTGATTGAAAAACTGAAAGCACTCCTCAAATGGAACAGGCAACAGATCAAATCCAACGAGGTCATGCTCCTTTTTAATTCTCACATACAAAGTACTCCTCCCCCAGACTCTCTGCAGATTTTCAAGTACCAATCATGCAATCTTCGCATCATCGTTGATAGAGATCTTTCATCTTTGATGAGAGGCTTCTCGTACTCGTATCTTTGTATCTGCACCTCCATGAAATCATAATGTACATCGTCGGGCAGGTAATCTCCAAGATTGCTATTCCCGGGCACCATCCTCGGATCATTAGCGACGATGTCGCTAGGCACCTTGAGCGGGGGGCACGATTGCTTCGCTTGTTCGCCGAGCTGGGCAATTTGTTTCCCAGCTCGTCGTTCTTTCAGCCTTTGATCACTGATAGTACTTCCCGACCGCTCCGCTTCGGCAAATTCCTTTCCAATAATGCGCTCATAGTTTCCTTTCGGCGGAGACTTGGGTGGTTTTGTCAGGGCAGCTAGAGTGCGCTTCGCTTTCATCGGATCTACCTTCTCCTCCGGAGGTGGATGTTTCTTTGCTTTCACCCCTTCAAAGAAGTTCCTCACTTCTTCTCGCGCGATCTCGGCGTTCTCCTTCGAGGTCCTCTCGTATGGTAACTTCTCTGGATTCTTCAGAGAAGGACCGAATCTGTATGTCCTCCCGCCTCTGGCTGTACTGCTAGACGCCGGCAGAGCAGATGGAGAGGTTGTCTTCTTTACTTTCTTACGAGGCGGAGGAGAAGGACTACGACACGCCGGAGCAGCCGGAGCGGCGGCAGGTCTCTTCCGCCCTTGCTGACGAGGCGGAGAAGGAGGAGGCTGGCTGCTCGGGCGCGCCGGCGCAGGCGTAGAAGGAGGCAGAGTGCCGCCATGCGCCGGAGAAGGAGCCGGCCGAGTGCCCTGATCGTCACTTGCCGGAGGAGGAGGCGGTGGAGGAGGTGGAGTGCCCTAACTCGCCGGAGGAGGAGGAGGCGGAGGCGTCCAGTTCGGAAGGTTGATGAGCTCCTTCCGCCATAGGCATGGAGTCTTCAGAGCAGAACCCAGCCGAGTCTCCCCTTCACCGGTAGGGTGGTCAAGCTGGAGGTCCTCAAATCCCTCCGTTATTTCATCCACCATCACCCTAGCATATCCTTCTGGAATCAGCCGACAGTGAAAAGTTGCACCGGGTTCAGTAGAAAAAACAGAGCCAACAGCCGCCTTGACCTTCATATTAATCCATTGCGTCATAAGGTGGCAATTTTGAGACTCCGTGATAGCATCCACGGGATAGCTGGCAGGAGCCGTCAAGACATGCTCCAGCTGAAGCAGCTCGGTGGAAGCCACGCTGCTTCTCCGCTGAGATGGCGGGGTAGCTTTAGGGGAAGCTTCGGCAGTTCGTTTGCTGCGATTTGCTTCTCATTCCTCTATCGCTTGTACCCTAGCGTGCAGCGCCTGTAGTTGGGTCTGCTCCACTTTCTTCCTCCTCTCATGGCATTTGTAACCGCCTGTGTCCGGAAACCCAGTCTTCCACGGAATGGAGCCTGGCGTGCCTCGTGTCCGTCCAGGGTGCTCGGGATTCCCGAGGGCCATTGTGAGCTCGTCGTTCTCTCTGTCTGGAACGAACGTCCCTTGCTACACTACTTCGATATAGTGCTTAAGCCTCTTGACTGGTATTTCCATTTGCTCGTTCGTCCAAATGCACTTCCTTGATACAGGGTCTAAGGTTCCGCCAGCCCCGAAGAACCAAGTCTGGCAACGGTCTGGCCAGTTAATTGTCTCTGGTTCGATCCCTCTATCAACCAGATCATTCTCAATCTTGGCCCACTTAGGCCGGGCTGCAAGGTAGCCACCTGACCCTGTGCGATGGTGATGCTTCTTCTTCGCAACATTTTGCTTGTTTGTCGCCGACATCTTCTTACTCTTTTCCGATGTCTTGTGGGCCACAAATGCAGGCCAGTGATCTCTGATCTTCTCATATCTGCCCTTGAATTCCGGTGTCTCTTTATTTTCGACAAACTTATTTAGCTCTTTCTTCCACCTCCTGAATAGTTCTGCCATCCTCTTAAGAGCAAAAGACTTGATTAATTGCTCTTTAACTGGCTTCTCCGGATCATCCTTTGGCGGTAGGGTGAAATTTGACTTCAGCTCAGTCCAAAGATCATTTTTCTGCATATCATTGACATAAGACACCTCAGGGTCTTCTGTAGCCGGCTTTAACCATTGCTAGATGTTGATCGGGATCTTGTCCCTAACTAAAACCCCGCACTGAGCAACAAATGTGCTCTTTGTCCGGAGGGGTTCAATCGGTTGGCCGCCGGGCGTGATTTCTATGATCTCAAACTTTTCATCCGAGCTCAACTTTTTCTTCGGGCCTCATCTCTTTACCGAAGTTGTGCTCGATCCGGAGGGCTAGAAAAAAGAACAAAGACTTAATTAATATGTGTACATACCAAAACAATGAATGCATCAATTAGCTAGTCAGCAGAAGCTTAACTAATATATATACCTGGCCGGACTCGGTTCGGTCACCGGAGACGTCATCACGGTCTCCTTCTGGCACCGACATTGTGTCACCGGAGCCGTCCTCACGGTCTCCTTCTTGCACCGGCATTAGGTCACCGGAGCCATCATAATCATAGCCAGCTGCTTCGAGACTATCGGTGTCGTTGAGAAACAACGAGTAGACGGCATCACTTCCTCGTGCGATTATGTCCCCCAACAACTCTTCTTGTACTTCGTCTCGGGCGGTGTCCATAGTTTCTACAAATATTTACAACATGGCAATTATTATTCAAACATGACAGAGGGATATATTAGTGGCAAATGTAGAACTAATATTAATTAGTGGCCTCGACGCTGCTTCTCTAGGGTTTGGGGTGTCCTCGACGCTGCTTCTCTAGGGTTAGGAGTGGCCTCGACAACGCTTCAAGGATAAAAAAAAAGAGGAAGAAGAAGGAAAAAGAGGAGAAGAAAGAATAGACGAGTAAGAACTCCTCTATTCTTTCTTCTCCTCTTTTTTTCTTCTTCTTCCTCTTTTTTTTATCGGGAACGAGGGTCGTCGAGGGTCGCCGAGTGGTAGAGGAAACCCTAAATAGCAAGTATCGTGGGTCTGAGATACATGTGGCCGTCGGTGTCGGACACTACATCCACGTCCCACAAGTGACGTGGGCGTTGAAGCCCGCATCACTTGTGGGACGTGGATGTAGTGTCCGACACCGACGGCCACATATATCTCACATCGACGATACTTGCTATTTAGGGTTTCCTCTACTTTCTTCTTCTCTTTTTTTCTTCTTCTTCCTCTTTTTTTATCAGGAACAAGGGTAGTCGAGGGTCAGGGTCGCCGAGCGGTAGAGGAAACCATAAATAGCAAGTATCGTTGATGTGAGATATATGTGGCCGTCGGTGTCGGACACTACATCCACGTCCCACAAGTGACGCGGGTCGACTCCCACGTCACTTGTGGGACGTGGATGTACTGTCCGACACCGACGGCCACATGTATCTCACACCGACGATACTTGCTATTTAGGGTATATCGACCCCCCTCGTGTTGAAGTTATCGGGAGGTGGTATTTATATCGACCCCCCCCCCTCGTGTTGAAGTTATCGGGAGGGGGTATATCGACCCCCCCCCTCGTGTTGAAGTTATCGGGAGGGGGTATATCGACCCCCCCCTCGTGTTGAAGTTATCGGGAGGGGTATATCGACGACGACAGACCCGATAAAACATAAGAATACGAAGAAGAAATAAAAAGAGGAGAAGAAGAAAGGAATAGAGGAGAAGATCGAAGAAAAAAAGAAGATAAGAAGAAAGGAATAGAGGAGAAGAAGAAAAAAATAGAAAAATTTCTTTTTTTTTTCTTCTTCTCCTCTATTCCTTTCTTCTTCTCCTCTTCCTTTTCTTCCTCTCCTCTTCTTCTCCTCTCCTCTTCTTCTCCTTTTTCCTCTTCTTATTTTCCTTTTTCCTCTCCTAAATATATAAAACTTTTCTAGAAATGAAACTAACCTAAAATGTAGTAAGTCAGAGAACATATATAGATACTCCTTTTCTAAATATTTAAATCTAACTTTTTCATATATGAACATATATACACAGAGAACATACAAACATATATACATTTTTATAAAAAAGCAAAATACAAAATACAAACATATATATGAAAAAAATCTGAAAACAAGCAATATACACAATATATGCACTGAAAAGAAGCAATATACACAAAGAAGCAATATACACAATATACACAAGCATATAATATATGGAAAAAAAACATGGGGGCCGGACCAACGGAGGGGCGGGGCGATGGCGACGGGCAGGCCGGGGCGACGGCGACGGGCGGGCGGGGCAGGGCGACGACGACGGGCGGGCCGGGGCGCGCGACGCGCGTCGGGGCAGGGTGGCGAGCGGCGAGCTGCGTCGGGCGAGGGCACGGGCGACGGCGAGGCACGGGCGACGGCGACGGCGACGGCGCGGTCGGGGGCGACTGCAGGGGCGGCGGGGCAGCCTGGCGGCGTCGATGAGCTCGGCGTCGTCGGGGGCAAATGGTCGATGAGAAACTGAATTTTTCACAAGTCCTGGTTATATACCAAGAGCATTCGTCCCGGTTCGTGGCACCAACCGGGACCAATGCCACCTTTAGTCCCGGTTGGTGCCACCAACCGAGACCAAAGGCCTCTTTTTAGCAGCCCAAAGGGCGGGAAACGGTGGCCTTTGGTCCCGGTTGGTGGCACCAACTGGGACTAAAGGGGGGCATTGGTCACGGTTTGCATCACGAACCGTGATCAATGCCCCCTTTAGTCCCGGTTGGTGTCATCAACCGGGACCAAAGGCCTGCACCTGCCAAAGCCACGGTGCGGTGGGATTTTTAGTCCCACCTCGCTAGCTGAAGAGCGGCCGCACCTGTTTATAAGCGCTGCCCCGCCCTCTCCATCGAACTCCTCAGAACTGCAGGCCTTTGGGCCTAATCTCACACCGCTATGCCTGTGGGCCTGCTGGGTCTTCTGCGGGCCTGAATCCTGGCCCATGGATGGGCTTCTAGTCGTATTCAGGCCGTGGTGGCCCAGTAGGTGGCATTTTTTTTACTATTTATTTTTTAATTTCTACTTAGAACTAAATACTTATAGTGTTTTAGTGATTTATTTTTCTTTTGGTCACAAAAATTATAAACTTTCTGTTACTGCCATTAGTTTTAAATTTTGAATAGTTTAAATTTGAATTTTTTTAAAAAATTGTGAATCACTAGTTTATGAATAACTTCACTATAAAAATTGATTTTTGAGTCATTCTTTCTCCTGCTATTTAATATTATTGTGTTTTATCATTATACTCAATTTGGTAATTTTAGTTAGTCATAACAAATATTATAGGCATTTTTTTCTTTTTTTCTATTTATTTTTTCATTTGTACTTATAACAAATACTTATAGTTTTTTAGTGATTTCTTTTTTCTTTTAGGTCTCAAAAATTATAAACTTTCTGTTAGTGTCATTAGTTTTCAAATTTGAAAACACTTTTTTTGTTTTTTTTGCTTTTAGTGCCTATTTTTTCCAGTTTTTTTGTTTTGTTTTCTGCATTATTTATTTTCTTTTGTTTTTTGCTTTACTTTTTAATTCTTTTCGCTTTTAGTTTTAGAAAAATTATAAACTTTCTATTAGTGCAATTAGTTTTCAAATTTGAAAGCACTTTTTTAGTTTTTTTCATTTTCTTTGTTGCTTTATTTATTTTACTTTGTTTCTACTTACAACAAAATACTTATTGTTGCTATTTTTATTTTTATTTCAGTTTTTTTGTTTTGTTTTCTGTACTATTTATTTTCTTTTGTTTTTTGCTTTATTTTTTTAATTCTTTTTACTTTTAGGTCAGCAAAATTATAAACTTTCTGTTTGTGCCACTAGTTTTAGAAAAATTATAAACTTTCTGTTAGTGCCATTAGTTTTCAAATTTGAATAGTTAAAATTTGAATTCTTTGAAATTTGTGTGAATCACAAGTTTGTGATTAACTTTACTAAAAAATGAACATAGATGCACCTATAGAGACAATTCGTCCTAAATTCATAGTTTTCAAATGAACTCTGAAAAAGTTGGCATAGCATACTCGTGTGTTACAAAGTTGGCATGGTATCGTCATAATAGTTGCGGGAGAAAGTCTTCACTTTTTCTTCGCTTGTGTCATTTGCTTATTGCGCCGTAACCATAGATAATCTTCATCGTTTATCAGGATGCTTGGGTCAGCCTTGACATTGAAGGGAGGAATTTCATGAAACTTTTCATAATCTTCAGACATGTCTGTCTTGCCCTCCACTCCCAGGATATCCCTTTTTCCTGAAAGAATTATGTGGCGCTTTGGCTCATCGTATGATGTATTCGTTTCCTTATTTTTTTTCTTTTTCTCGGTTTGGTAGATATGTCTTTCACATAGATAACATGTGCCACATCATTGGCTAGGACGAACGGTTCGTCAGTGTACCCAAGATTTTTCAGATTCACCGTTGTCATTCTGTACTATGGGTCTACCTGTACCCCGCCGCCTGACAGATTGACCCATTTGCACTTAAACAAAGGGACCTTAAAATTATGTCCGTAGTCAAGTTCCCATATGTCCACTATGTAACCATAATATGTGTCCTTTCCGCTCTCGGTTGCTGCATCAAAGCGTACACCACTGTTTTGGTTGGTGCTCTTTTGATCTTGGACGATCGTGTAAAATGTATTCCCATTTATCTCTTATCCTTTGTAAGTCAATACAGTCAAATATGGTCCCCTAGACAACAAGTACAGCTCATCATAAACAGTGTTGTCACCTGTGAAACGTGTTTCCAACCAACTGCTGAAAGTCCTGATGTGTTCACATGTAATCCAGTCGTCGCACTGCTCCGGGTGTTTGGAGCGCAGATTGTTCTTGTGTTCATCGACATACGGGGTCACCAAGATAGAGTTCTGTAGAACTGTGTAGTGTGCTTGAGACCAAGAATATCCGTCCCTGCATATTATTGAGTCACTTTCAAGAGTGCCTTTTTCCAGTCAGTCTCCCCTCATACCGCGATTTAGGTAGACCTATCTTCTTAAGGCCAGGAATGAAGTCAACACAAAACCCGATAACATCCTCTGTTTGATGGCCCATGGAGATGCTTCCTTCTGGCCTAGCGCGGTTACGGACATATTTCTTTAGGACTCCCATGAACCTCTCAAAGGGGAACATATTGTGTAGAAATACGGGCCCCAGGATGACAATCTCGTCGACTAGATGAACTAGGACGTGCGTCATGATATTGAAGAAGGATGGTGGGAACACCAGCTCGAAACTGATAAGACATTGCGCCACATCACTCCTTAATCTTGGTACGATTTCTGGATTGATCACCTTCTGAGAGATTGCATTGAGGAATGCACATAGCTTCATAATGGCTAATCGGATGTTTTCCGGTAGAAGCTCCCTCAATGCAACCGGAAGCAATTGTGTCATAATCACGTGGCAGTCATGAGACTTTAGGTTCTGAAACTTTTTCTCTGGCATATTTATTATTCCCTTTATATTCGACGAGAAGCCAGTCGTGACCTTCATACTGAGCAGGCATTCAAAGAAGATTTCTTTCTCTTCTTTCGTAAGAGCGTAGCTGGCAGGACCTTTATACTGCTTCGGAGGCATGCCGTCTTTTTCGTGCAAATGTTGCAGGTCCTCCCGTGCCTCAGGTGTATCTTTTGTCTTCCCATACACGCCCAAGAAGCCTAGCAGGTTCACGCAAAGGTTCTTCGTCACGTACATCACGTCGATTGAAGAGCGGACCTCTAGGTCTTTCCAGTAGGGTAGGTTCCAAAATATAGATTTCTTCTTCCACATGGATGCGTGTCCCTCAGCGTCATTCGGAACAGCTAGTCCGCCGGGACCCTTTCCCAAGATTACGTGTAAATCATTGACCATAGAAAGTACGTGATCACCGGTACGCATGGCGGGCTTCTTCCGGTGATCTGCCTCGCCTTTGAAATGCTTGCCTTTCATTCGACATTGATGGTTGGTCGGAAGAAATCGACAATGGCCCAGGTACACATTCTTCCTGCATTTGTCCAGGTATATACTTTCAGTGTCATCTAAACAGTGCGTGCATGCGTGGTATCCTTTGTTTGTCTATCCTGAAAGGTTACTGAGAGCGGGCCAATCGTTGATGGTCACGAACAGCAATGCCTTTAGGTTAAATTCCTCCTGTCTGTGCTCATCCCACGTACGTACACCGTTTCCATTCCACAACTGTAGAAGTTCTTCAACTAATGGCCTTAGGTACACATCAATGTCGTTGCCGAGTTGCTTAGGGCCTTGGGTGAGAACTGGCATCATAATGAACTTCCGCTTCATGCACATCCAAGGAGGAAGGTTATACATACATAGAGTCATGGGCCAGGTGCTGTGATTGCTGCTTTGCTCCCCTAAAGGATTAATGCCATCCGCGCTTAAAGCAAACTATACATTCCTTGGGTCCATTGCAAACTCATCCCAGTACTTTCTCTCGATTTTTCTTCACTGCGACCCGTCAGCGGGTGCTCTCAACTTCCCGTCTTTCTTCCAGTCCTCACTGTGCCATCACATCAACTTGGCATGCTCTTCGTTTCTGAACAGACGTTTCAACCGTGGTATTATAGGAGCATACCACATCACCTTCGCAGGAACCCTCTTCCTGGGGGGCTCGCCGTCAACATCACCAGCGTCATCTCGTCTGATCTTATACCGCAATGCACCGCATACCGGGCATACGTTCAGATTCTTGTATGCACCGCGGTAGAGGATGCAGTCATTAGGGCATGCATGTATCTTCTCCACCTCCAATCCTAGAGGGCATACGACCTTCTTTGTTGTGTATGTACTGTCGGACAATTCGTTATCCTTTGGAAGCTTCTTCTTCAATATTTTCAGTAGCTTCTCAAATACTTTGTCAGCCACATCATTCTCTGCCTTCCACTACAGCAATTCTAGTACGTTACCGAGCTTTGTGTTGCCATCTTCGCAATTGCGGTACAACCCTTTTTTGTGATCCTCTAACATGCGATCGAACTTCAGCTTCCCCTTTTGATTTTCGCATTGCGTCCTTGCATCGACAATGACCAGGCGGAGATCATCATCATCGGGCACATCGTCTGGTTCCTCTTGATCTTCAGCAGCTTCATCCGTTGCAGCATCATTGGGCACATCGTCTGGTTCCTCTTGATCTTCACCAGCTCCCCCCGTTGCAGCATCACCGTATTCAGGGGGCACATAGTTGTCATCGTACTCTTCTTCTTCGCCGTCTTCCATCATAACCTCTATTTCTCCGTGCCTCGTCCAAACATTATAGTGTGGCATGAAACCCTTGTAAAGCAGATGGGAGTGAAGGATTTTCCGGTTAGAGTAAGACCTCGTATTCCCACATTCAGTGCATGGACAACACATAAAACCATTTTGCTTATTTGCCTCAGCCGCATCAAGAAACTCATGCACGCCCTTAATGTACTCGGAGGTGTGTCTGTCACCGTACATCCATTGCCGGTTCAGCTGCGTGCATTATATATAATTAAGTGTCCAAATTAATAGAAGTTCATCATCACATTAAAATCAAAGTACATACATAGTTCTCATCTAACAACATATAGCTCTCCAGAGCATCTAATTAATTAAACCATACATTGAAACTATGTAAAATATTTCAATGCGAAAACAAATGTGATCATAATCGCAACCAAGGTAACAATTGATCCAACGGCATAATGATACCAAGCCTCGGTATGAATGGCATATTTTCTAATCTTTCTAATCTTCAAACACATTGCATCCATCTTGATCTTGTGACCATCGACGACATCCGCAACATGCAACTCCAATATCATCTTCTCCTCCTCAATTCTTTTTTATTTTTTTCCTTTAACAAATTGTTTTCTTCTTCAACTAAATTTAACCTCTCGACAATAGGGTCGGTTGGAATTTCCGATTCACATACATCCTACATAAATAAAATCTATGTCACGTTGGTCGGCATAATTTTCATAAACAATAAATGAACCAATAGTTATAAAGATAATATATATACCACATCCGAATCATAGACAGGACGAGGGCCGACGGGGGCGGATACCAAAACCATCGCACTATATAAGATGCAATAATAAAAGTAAGAAAATAATACAAGTATCTATGTAAACATACAAGTAAGAATATTTTTCCTTTCAGAAAGAAGATAAGAACAAGAGGCTCACCACGATGGTGCCGGTGATGAGCTCGGCGCGGGTGATCAACGGCAGTGAAGACGGGGACGAGGCGTGACGGACCGCTAAACCCAGACAAATATTGAGGAAAATGGAGCTTGGAGGTCGCGTTTGGAGAGGAGCAAGCTTAAGTAGTGTGGCTCGGGCATTCCATCGAACACCTTGTGTGCATAGGAGGTGAGCTAGAGCACCACCAAGCCCTCTCCCCCTCGGCCAGAAAAAACAGAGAAGTGTGCTCTGCTCTTACGCGAGGGGGTATATATAGGCACCTCATTGGTCCCGGTTGGTGGCTTGAACCGGGACCACCTTTGGTCCCGGTTCAAGCCACCAACCGGGACCAATGGTGATGGGCTAGGAGCGAGGCCCATTGGTCCCGGTTCGTCCTACCAACTGGGACCAAAAGGTCCAGATGAACCGGGACCAATGGCCCATGTGGCCCGGCCGGCGCCCTGGGCTCATGAACCAGGTCCAATGCCCCCATTGGTCCCGGTTCTGAACTGAACCGGGACTAATGGGCTGACCCGGCCTGGACCATTGCCCCCTTTTCTACTAGTAAAATAAGATTAGCATACTAGATTGGACTCTTATTATCCATGTATTGAAGATATCAACAGCGACACGTCTGTGGCTTTGGCTTTATTAAGGAATTATAAGAACCGTGCCAAGGCCAACAAACGTCCCTGCTTGTGGCAGAGTCACGATCGTTTGCAATGTTCCATGTCATCGCTCTTCTTCGCCGTTGCCAACAACTGAGGACATGTCAAAATATGTAGTTTTCATTAGAAACAATTATTTGCCGACAATAGTAAGCTAGTCAAATGAAGGTATATAATGATATTATCTTACATTAACACACATGCTGTCAATCCGACAGGTTGGCTCAAGTATAGAGCTAACTAATGGTCAGCAGCAGCGTAGTAGCGTTCATGGTCATCATCAGGGCAGAAAAAGCTAATATCTCTGCCATTCACCTTCTGAAGAGGTCTCGCATTCATCTCAAAGCCCTGCGCACAGTACAAACAAACAAATATATCCACTTTGCTTTATTGAATAAGATTGGAGAAATTAATTAAGGGAACAGCTTAATTACGTCATCAACGTCGTTGGTGAGAAGCTTCAGTTGGTGACTCGACACGGTGGCAACCTGCGAAAGTAAGTATCTAATTTTAAATTTTGATCACTATTGTTAGAGAATATCAAGAGCGTTAGAGACCGCCATATGCCCGTAATCTAATTTCCCGTATTTATAGAATTTTGGGATCTAAATGTGATCGGTAAAAGTCATTAACAACCATAGTTTCAAATCACGGGCGAAAAGACCGCTATTGCTGCATGAAATCAGCCACGCGATTTATTTCCTTACCAGAATTGCAGGAGATCGCGCCGCAATCGCTGGAGATCGCGCTGTTTCTTCATTAATTATCGTGGCAAATTTTCCTTCCGCGATTTCCGTTCGCCCGCGATTTAAATCTATAACAACATGGATACCCTCTTGATAATGGTCCAGATGACTCCCTCGTCGCACCCCGGCGTGGTGAGGGAGCCCATGTATCGGTAGTAGGCTTCGCCATCTTCCCTCGCCTCCCAAGGATCCACCCTGCTTACCATCTCCTCCTTCTCCCTGGTATCTGCCATCCTCTTCAAGTAAAGGCTCCAGCTGCACAATGGATTAGTTTACAACTTAACTCCCTCTGTTGTATGACATTTATTTTGGGTAAGAGGGAGCATATAATGCTTGGCAGCAGCTGGATGTAGTTAGAGAAACCTAAGGACATCTCCAGCCGCGCCCCAGGAAGGCCTCCCCAGACGTTTTTCTTGCGCCGGCGCCGAAAAATTGGCCCAGTCGCGCCCCAGGAGCCCGATTTTCGTCGGCCTGGGCCGAAAACAGCGTCAGCGGATCCAGGCCGAACCCGGCACGCTGGGGGGCGCCCGGAGGCGCCGGGCGAACTTTTTTGACGCGAAAAAGCCGCAGGCCCGCCGCGTCAGTGACACGGCTCTCTTCTCGCCCCTTCGTCGTCCTCATCGCCTCGTTTCCCGTGGAGAATCAATGCCAAAGCTGCCGCGCTGCCGCGCCGGTCAGCCTGCGCCATTGATGCCTCACGGGCGGCGCAGTGAAGGCCAGACGACGCGCGTCCTTCGCCCTCCCTCGCCCGCCACGCGTACACACGGCGGCCACGCGTACGGGCGGCGTCTCGGCCTATATAAGACGCGCACCAGCGTGCTCGGCGACCACACTCTCTCGCCGTCGTCGTTCCTCCCTCTCTTCTCTCTCGCCGTCGTTTCTCCCTCTCCTCTCTCTCGTCGTCTACACCCATGGCCGAGCGCTTCCCTGGTGACGGCGCGGCGGCGAACGGCTTCGGCCGCCGCCATCTCCACGAAGACGAGGCTCGCCTCCTTTACGAGGCCGGGTACCCGGTCCCGCCGGACATGCGGGTGCCCGGCGCGTGGAGGATCAGCGCCGGCGGCGTGCCGATGCCACCACCACCCATCGGGGCGGCGCGG
Source organism: Triticum urartu (assembly GCF_056163025.1). NCBI lineage: Eukaryota > Viridiplantae > Streptophyta > Magnoliopsida > Poales > Poaceae > Triticum > Triticum urartu. Next base: position 725,248,877 of record NC_141879.1, read on the forward strand.
CGTGCGGAGATCGCACGCATCCGCGCGTCCCTACCGCGGGCTGCGAGGGAGGGGCCACGGTACGTCCCCGATAGCCCGCTCTGGGAGTCCTACTTCCACCGCCGCCACGCCGAGCAGCTCGAGGCCACCAACGGCGTCGAGCCCTCCGGCAGGCTCAACTCCAACGGCCGGCGCCGGTGGTGGGGCGTGCCCGGGCGCACGTTGGAAGGCCGTCCTCGAGTACATCGAGGGCGGCAACACGCCGCCCCTCGAGTACCCCGATCCCCCGTCCTTCTCACGCCGCCGGGGAAGCTCTTGGACCCCGAGGCGCATGGAGACCGGGGGGTCCTCCTCGTCGTCCGGCGGCTCGCCCTGCCTCCGCCCCGTCAAGCCGGAGCCCCAGGACACGCCGGTCAGTGCCCGCACGCGCAGCTCCGGCGTCCGCATCGGCGGCGCCAACGCCTCCCCACCCACCGGCCGCTTCGTCCTCATCAAGCCCAAGCGGGAGCGCGGCCTCCCCGCGGAGTACGAGGAGATAGCCCGGCGCGGCATCTCCGACGAGGACGCCCTGCGGTGGGCGCGGGACGACTACCTCCGTGACGAGATGGTCCGGCAGCGCCAGGCCCTAGAGGAGATCGCCGCCCGCAAGCGTGGGCGCGAGGACGAGCACGACGTCGTGGTCCTCGACAGCGACGACGACGACGACGCCCCCGGACCGTCCAACCCGCCGCGCCACCCGAGGGAGGGATGCAGCAGGGACGACGGAGGCGCAGGCGGAGGCGGGGGCGGCGGCGACGACGACGACGACGACGGCGGCGGCGACTACACGCGGTTCTACCGCCTCCTCGGCATGTAAACCGCGTGGGCGGGCGGCGAGGGGGACGGCGGGGGTAGCCCGCTGAAGTTTTTTTTTTTGTAAAATATGTTTAAATTTGAACGAACTCGCCGATGTTTGTGTTAAATTTCAATCATGTTTGCGCCGTATTTGAAATTTTTTTTAAAAACGTGGGCGCCGCGACTGGGAGGCATCACGCCCCCAGTGCGCGGTTTAGCGCCGGCGCGTCTCCAGAGGGCGATTTTTAGGCGTCCTGAGAGGCCGAACGGCTGGAGATGCCCTAATGTACCTCATGCAGGAAATGGTCGCGCCTGCCGATCTTATAGAGGCGGCCGATCACGGCAGCCTTGTTCTCGGCACTGAGGTGAACCATATGAAGCTCCAGGCTGTACCGGAGGCCGTTTAAGCGGTGCTCGCTGGGGTGTGCCAGTGCAACTGCCTGAGGTGGTAGGCGGTGCCATTAATCCACAGGCTCCCGGCGTCGCCGTGGAACATCACCGCCATATCGTGGCCACGGTTGACGATGGAGGCCTTGGCAGAGCGGTAGGAGTGGTTGAGGTATCCTAGGTTGGGCGCCTGTGTGGCATAGCGGTCGGAGAGGTCGATGGGCGACTGCATCCGCCCAGTTCTGCACGTCGCCCACTCCTTGATCTAGCCCCAGTTCTCCGGCCAGTTCTCCGCCCCACAGTCGTAGCTGAACTCCGACTCATCGTCTACATGCAAGAGATGTATGTACGTTTAGGAATTAATCAACGGTGGAAGAGTTAATCTATAGAAGATTTCTGCTCACCGATTTTTGCTGTGCTCTGGCTGCCGGGACGAAGGCTGAGAAGTGCAAGAGCAGATGGAGGGCCCAGACCGGAAGGCTGAACGCATACTGCCTTGTGTTGTGTGTTGATCGAGGTGCTCCTGCTGCTAGGTAGCTGTCCAAGAGGGGCAGGTTGGTGGGGGTACATATATACACAATTCTCCTCGTGAAGCTAGCGGATGCATTCTCATCTGTATCCATCCGCTCGGCTTTTCTCACATGTGCGTTTAAAAAAACAGGATTGCTAAATCTCAGCCGAGTGAGACTTAACCAATGCGACCCAGTCTCTGTTCCTTGTGTAGTTCCTTGTGTAAATTTAGTAAACTGAGGATTTCCTTGGTAGTTTTCATGCATGGCGACCCAGTCACTGTTTTAGAAATAATACGGGACTGAAATGCTCATGGTTACAACGTTGATTATAGGATTGACAATCCTTTCAATTCTATTTTTTTTAAACACACAGTACAAGCGCAGTAACTTACACAATCCTTCCGATTCAGCAGGTGTGCAATTGCCATCTGGTTAGAAGGAAATATACTATTGTACCCAACAATTTGGAATTTACCTTAGAAACAAATACACCTAATGACCATGTTTTTTTTGCCGGGAACCTAATGAACATGATAGAGCATGTGCATGTGTAACACACGCTCGCGTGCCGTATGTGTCAAATGGGTGACTAGGCTTGATGTGACAGCAGGCACGGATCACATTCCGTAGAAAACAAGGACACGTATCACTTAAACTGCTTTAGGTCGCATCAAGGACCGAAGCTCTGCTTTCAACATTACTAGATCAGACTTTCATTGGTGCAGGTCCTATTAAGCCCTATAAAGCCAACTCTGTGTGATGAAGACATCACACACGCATTTGAAATGTGAACTCTGTACAAACAAAGGGACCATGTGCGATCTCTGACCCATCAGCACGACTGACTTTGTTCAACCGTGTGAGATACATTAATTACACATTGTTGTGTTGGCCGAAGCGTGTGCGATGACTTACAACATCCCACGTGATCCGGGGGAACAAATTTTGTGTGAATTTTAGCACAGGGTTCAGGGAATCTAACCGAGTGCGATGATTGGGCACGTCACTGATATTTCAGTTCGGCGCATCGTGTGCGGTACATGCACATAACTGGCTTGCAGAACTGCGTGCTATGATTTGTACCATCACCGGTGGTTCCTAATTATTACTTGTGTGTGATGTTGTTTACAAGATAAATTCAAACATATTATACTACAAGAACAAAATTAATTAATTAATAAGATTAAATATAAGAGTACTATTTAAGTGCCTGAAATGTGAAAGTTTAAATATAAAATATCTAACTATATATAGCTAGCTAGACATCATTCTGCTTCGGCCCTGGCTAAAAACACGTGGGGGGCATCCACTAGTAGAAAAAGGGCCTAATGTGGAGCAAATTTGTCCCGGTTTGTAACTGAACCGGCACTAATGTGATCATTAGTGCCTGTTCCAATGGCTAGGCGGGCGGCCCTCGTTAGTACCGGTTCGTGGAGAATTTGTAGTACCTGTTCGTGCCACGAACCGGTACTAATGATGTGGTGGCAGGCTTGTGTCAGGCTGGGGCCCCGCCAGAACCTTTAGTACCGGTTCATGCCACGAACAGAGACTAGGGACGAACCTTTAGTCCTGGTTCATATAACCAACCAATACTAAAGGTCACACTATACATAGTGCTTCGTCCAGCCCGAGCCGAAGCGCTCTGTTTTTCCCCTCTCCTCTGTTTTCTTCCTCTTTCTCTCGAGCTCACACTCCATTTTTGCCAAAATTTGTGAAGATTTGAAGGCACCCCATCCATCCAAGTGATCACAAAGGTTAGCTACTTTGTCCTTTCATCTCTCATTCCTAGATTAGCTCTTGCAATGCTTTATAAGTATCGTCATTTGTGGGTTTTATTTTGGGAGGAATTATATGTGGTAGTATTTGATTTATATGCAATTTGAGGTCAAAATAACACTTACTTTGCATATGTAGGCGTGGTTTACTTAGTGCCTTCCCGTCTCTGTCCTAACCACAGTCGATCGCCCGCACCTTCCCGTCGCCGGCACCACCTTGTGGTGAGCCTCTTGTTTTTATCCTTTTTATATAAAAAATCATATTTGTGTGATTTAGATATTTAGTTACTCGTATAATTATCTTACCAGTAGGTTGTTTGTTATACATAGTGCCATGGTTTTGAAATCCGTTCGCGTCGGCCTTCGTCTGTGTTATGATTCGGATGTGGTATATTCACTTCTATAACTATTTTTTGCATTTTTGTGGTATTATGAAGGATGAGGATGTATGAAATGAAAAAAGCTGGACGCTATGACATTGGGTTCATTGACCCAAATACCATTAATGAAGAGACATGGACATATGAATGGTATTGAGCAGACGTAGAGAAAAACATGTTAGAGTTCTTGGAGCGCCTCAATATCAATCGAGATATACTACTTCTTTACAACTTCCGGTGAGTGACACTATCTTGTACTACAAATTATCTTTTTGCTTACTAGCTACATGTTAATAAGTGTATAGGGTTTAGGGTAGTTGATGAGTGTTATGCACATGCCCGCTTAATTTATACATGCAAACGTATGCACATGCAGTTACCACTGGATCTTGTTAGTCATTCAAGTTGAAGAAGGAACAGTTGAAGTATTGGACTCACTACTTAAAGAACCTAGTGACTACTCAATCGTGAAGGGGATAGTTAACAGGTAATTTCAATCATTATTGAACTATATGTCGGCCTCTTTAGTTTCTCATTTACTGATATCAACTAACTAATAGCTCCTTTATTCATTTTCTTTGCCGGCGGGCAGGGCTTGGCAAAAGTTCATCAAAACGGTTCCAGGCGAATGGAAACAAAAGTTGTATTGGTTTCGACCCAATGTAAGCAATTAAGTAGTACTAGCTAGCTACTATCTCTTTAATTATAGTTTCAATACCATTAATTATCATGCTTGATTAATTATTATCTGATTGAATTCTATTCTCATAAAGGCCATGAAGCAGGCGCCGGAGACTGATTTATGTGTATACTACCTTTGCGAGAACATTTGCATGATGGCATCCGAAAGGACCAAATTTGCTAGACAGCTATGGGTACGTTTGCCAGAACACTATTCATAATTTTTACATCATTATCGATATCTAATCACATAACTAATGCATGCATATTGATCTCTTTATTAAAAGTTCAATGAGGTGCGGGATAAGTTCCTACCAACGGATCGCGTACGAGCAATTCAAGAAGAAATAGCGAGATTTTTGCTTGACCAGGTCATAGATCCAAAAGAAGAATACCATTACCCGCTACCGCAGTAATGCCTCCATGTAGGAGAAATTGTATATACCAATATATATATATATATATATACATATATATATCGTAAAATACTAGCAAATGAAAAAGAATTAAATAGAAAACACATAATTAAAGGAAAAAAGAAATCATGAACCCAAAACCCCCCAAAGCTTTTAGTACCAGTTGATGTTACCAATCGGTAATAAAGGTCTCCCCGCCCCCGACGCTGGCCGGTGCCACGTGATGGCCCTTTAGTGACGGGTCGTGTTGAACCAGTACTAAAGGGGAGGGGACATTTAGTGCCCATCTTTTAGTGCTGGTTACAGAACCTGCACTAAAGTGACTTACGAACCGGTGATACAGCCCGGTTCTGCACAAGTGATCCATGTGGCCAACAAACACCTCCACCGCTTTGATCGACTCATGCCCGCTTCGCGGCCCATGGCATCCTCGAATACGGCTACAAAATGGCATGCAGCGAGGACGCATGCCTCAGACTCAGCACGTTCGGTGTTAACGTGGGTGGTGTTGGCTAACTCGACGCGCTCGCATGGGTGCTCCTTCTCTGCCCGCTCGTCCATGTCGGGGACACAAGGACTTCAACCTCCAACTCAAACCCAAAGACCAAGCGGCCAGGCGCAGGCTGCGGCGTGACGAGAGCGTGCTATGTGTGCTCTTGGAAGGCGGGACCGCGCGCAGGCTGCAGGGCATTGGGGGCAGGCGTCATGTGCTCTGGCATGATGGGGATGGGCACAGTTTGCCGGCCGATGGGTGGCGTGTCTCTGTTTCCAAAAATATGTAACTATACCTCATCTCTTAGCCAAGAAAGAGAAAACCATCTCTTTTGCTATTCCTTTCTCTTCCAACATATTAGTACTAAATGATATCGTGCAGGTTGCTGCCGGGATTGGTTGCAAGATTTTTTGATGAAATTTTATGTGGAAATTTTAATGGATATGTCCTAGAGGCAATAATAAAGTTATTATTTTATTTCCTTATATCATGATAAATGTTTATTATTCATGCTAGAATTGTATTAACCGGAAACTTGATACATGTGTGAATACATAGACAAAACAAAGTGTCCCGAGTATGCTTCTACTAGACTAGCTCGTTAATCAAAGGTGTTAAGTTTCCTAACCATAGACTATTGTCATTTGATGAACGGGGTCACATCATTAGGAGAATGATGTGATGGACAAGACCAATCCATTAGCTTAGCATAAATGATCGTTTAGTTTTATTGCTATTGCTTTCTTCATGACTTATACATATGTTCGGCTGACTATGAGATTACGCAACTCCCGAATACCGGAGGAACACCTTGTGTGCTATCAAACGTCACAACGTAACTGGGTGATTATAAAGATGCTCTACAGGTGTGTCCGAAGGTGTTTGTTGGGTTGGCATAGATCAAGATTAGGATTTGTCACTCCGTGTATCGTAGAGGTATCTCTGGGCCCTCTCGGTAATGCACATCACTATAAGCCTTGCAAGCAATGTAAATAATGAGTTCGTTAAGGGATGATGCATTACGGAACAAGTAAAGAGACTTGACGGGAACGAGATTGAACTAGGTATGAGGATACCGACGATCGAATCTCGGCAAGTAACATACCGATGACAAAGGCAACAACGTATGTTGTTATGCGGTTTGACCGATAAAGATCTTCGTGGAATATGTAGGAGCCAATATGAGCATCCAGGTTCCGATATTGGTTATTGACCAAAGATGAGTCTCGGTCATGTCTACATAGTTCTCGAACCCGTAGGGTCCGCATGCTTAACGTTCAATGACGATTTGTATTATGAGTTATGTGATTTGATGACCGAAGTTTGTTTGGAGTTCCGGATGAGATCACGGACATTACGAGGAGTCTCGAAGTGGTCAAGAGGTAAAGATTCATATATTGGAAGGCTATATTCGGACATCGGAAAGGTTCTGAGTGATTCAGGTATTTTTGGAGTACCGGGGAGTTACGGGAATTCGGCGGGAGAAGTAATGGGCCTTATTGGGCTTTAGTAGAGAGATGGGAGAAGGGCCAAGAGGTGGCGCGCGCCTCCCACTTTACCGAACCGAATTGGACAAGGGGTGGGGCCGCCCCCCCCCTTTCCTTCTCCCTCTCCCTCTCTTTCCTTCTCTCCTACTCCGAATAGGAAAGGGAATCCTACTAGGACTTGGGAGTCCTAATAGGACTCCCTATGCTTGGCGCGCCCCCTAGGCCGCCCGCCTCCTCCCTCCCTCCTTTATAGACGGGGGAGGGGAGCACCCCAAAGGTACTCAAGATTTGTCTTAGACGTGTGTGGTGCCCCCATCCACAGTTACACACCTCGGTCATATCATCGTGGTGCTTATGCGAAGCCCTGCGCCGGTAACTTCATCATCACCATCACCACGCCGTCGTGCTGACGGAACTCTCCCTCAGCCTTAAATGGATCAAGAGCTCGAGGGACGTCATCAAGCTGAACGTGAGCTGAACGCGGAGGTGTTGTACGTTCCGTGCTTGGATCGGTTGGATCGCGAAGACATTCGACTACATCAACCGCGTTACTAAACGCTTCCGCTTTTGGTTTACGAGGGTACGTGGACACACTCTCCACGCTCGTTCCTATGCTTCTCCTACATAGATCTTGCGTGATCGTAGGAAATTTTTGAAACGTTCCTCAAAAGTGGCATCCGAGCCAGGCCTATGCGTAGATGTTATATGCACGAGTAGAACACAAAGAGTTGTGGGCGATAATAGTCATACTGCTTACCAGCACGTCATACTTTGATTCGGCGGTATTGTTGGATGAAGCGGCCCAGACCGACATTATATGACTGCGTTCATGAGACTGGTTGTACCGCCGTGCTTCGCACACAGGTGGCTAGTGTGTGTGTGTTTCTCCAACTTTAGTTGAATCAAGTTTGACTACGCCCGGTCCTTATTGAAGGTTAAAACATCACACTTGACGAAAAATCGTTGTGGTTGTGATGCGTATGTAAGAACGGTTCTTGCGAGAAGCCCGTAGCAGCCATGTAAAACTTGCAGCAACAAAGTAGAGGACGTCTAACTTGTTTTTGTAGGGCTTGCTGTGATGTGATATGGTCAAGACATGATGATATATAAATTGTTGTATCAGATGATCATGTTTTGTTAAAGTTATCGGCAACTGGCAGGAGCCTTATGGTTTTCTCTTTATTGCATAAGATGCAAGCGACATATAATTGCTTTACTTTATCGCTATGCGATAGCAATAGTTGCAAAAGCAATAGTTGGCGAGACGACCATGTGACGACACATTGATAAAGATCAAGATGATGGAGATCGTGGTGTCATGCCGGTGACGATGGAGATCATGATGGTACTTTGGAGATGGAGATCAAAGGCACAAGATGATGATGACCATATCATGTCACATATTTTGATTGCATGTGATGTTTATCTTTTATGCATCTTATTTTGCTTAGTACGATGGTAGCATTATGAGATGACCCCTTACTAATTTCAAGGTATAAGTGTTCTCCCTGAGTATGCACCGTTGTGATAGTTCTTCGTGCTGAGACACCACGTGATGATTGGGTGTGATAAGCTCTACGTTCACATACAATGGGTGCAAGCCAGTTTTGCACATGCAGAATACTCGGGTTAAACTTGACGAGCCTAGCATATGCAGATATGGCCTCGGAACACTAAGACCGAAAAGTCGAACGTGAATCGTATAGTAGATATGATCAACATAGTGATCTTCACCATTGAAAGCTACTCCATCTCACGTGATGATCGGACATAGTTTAGACGATTTGGATCACGTGATCATTTAGATGACTAGAAGGATGTTATCTAAGTGGGAGTTCTTAAGTAATATGATTAATTGAACTTTAATTTATCAAGAACTTTGTCCAGATAGTATTTGCATATCTATGTTGCAGATCAATAGCTCGCGTATATCTTCCCCGTTTTATTTATGATATGTTCCTAGAGAAAACTAAGTTGAAAGCTGATGGTATCAATGATGCGGACTAGGTCCGTGATCTGTGTTGGGTTTCGTAGTAATTTTAAAAAAATTCCTACGCACATGCAAGATCATGGTGATGCATAGCAACGAGAGGGGAGAGTGTGATCTACGTACCCTTGTAGACCGACAGCGGAAGCGTTAGCACAACGCGGTTGATGTAGTCGTACGTCTTCACGGCCCGACCGATCAAGCACCGAAACTACGGCACCTCCGAGTTCTAGCACACGTTCAGCTCGATGACGATCCCCGGACTCCGCTACAATATTATCGAGGACTATGGTGGAAGGGGGCACCGCACACGGTTAAGAATATGATCACGTGGATCAACTTGTGTCTCTAGGGGTGCCCCTTGCCTCCGTATATAAAGGATCCAAGGGGGGGTGCGGCCGGCCCTAGTAGGAGGCGCGCAGGAGGAGTCCTACTCCTACCGGGAGTAGGACTCCCCTCCCTTTCCTTGTCCAAGTAGGAGAGGGGGAAGGAGAGAAGGAAAAGGGGGGGGCGCCGCCCCTCCCTCCTTGTCCAATTCAGACTAGGGGGAGAGGGGGCGCGCGGCCTGCCCTGGCAGCCCCTCCTCTTCTCCACTTTAGGCCCATGAGGCCCATTAACCCCCCGGGGGGTTCCGGTAACCCCCCGGTGCTTCGGTTTTATCCGAAACTTCCCCGGAACACTTCCGTGTCCGAATATAGCCGTCCAATATATCAATCTTTATGTCTCGACCATTTCGAGACTCCTCGTCATATCCGTGATCACATCCAGGACTCCGAACTAACTTCGGTACAGCAAAACTCATAAACTCATAATATAACTGTCATCGAAACCTTAAGCATGCGGACCCTACGGGTTTGAGAACAATGTAGACATGACCGAGACACGTCTCCGGTCAATAACCAATAGCGGAACCTGGATGCTCATATTGGCTCCTACATATTCTACGAAGATCTTTTATCGGTCAGACCGCATAACAACATACGTTGTTCCCTTTGTCATCGGTATGTTACTTGCCCGAGATTCGATCGTCGGTATCTCAATACCTAGTTCAATCTCGTTACCGGCAAGTCTCTTTACTCGTTCCGTAATACATCATCTCACAACTAACTCATTAGTTACAATGCTTGCAAGGCTTATGTGATGTGCATTACCGAGAGGGCCCAGAGATACCTCCCCGACAATCGGAGTGACAAATCCTAATCTCGAAATACGCCAACCTAACATGTACTTTTGGAGACACCTGTAGAGCACCTTTATAATCACCCAGTTACGTTGTGACGTTTGGTAGCACACAAAGTGTTCCTCCGGCAAACGGGAGTTGCATAATCTCATAGTCATAGGAACATGTATAAGTCATGAAGAAAGCAATAGCAACATACTAAATGATCGGGTGCTAAGCTAATGGAATGGGTCATGTCAATCAGATCATTCATCTAATGATGTGATCCCGTTTAATCAAATAACTACTCTTTGTCCATGGTTAGGAAACATAACCATCTTTGATTAACGAGCTAGTCAAGTAGAGGCATACTAGTGACACTCTGTTTGTCTATGTATTCACACATGTATTATGTTTCCGGTTAATACAATTCTAGCATGAATAATAAACATTTATCATGATATAAGGAAATAAATAATAACTTTATTATTGCCTCTAGGGCATATTTCCTTCAATTTGAGGATTATCTTCATTGCTGCACAGAAGTATTATGTCCTTGATGCACCGCTAGGTGACAGAACTATTGCAGGAGCAGATGTAGACGTTATGAATGTTTGACAAGCTCGGTATGATGACTACTTGATAGTTTAGTGCACCATGATTTACGGCTTAGACCCGGGACTTCAAAAATTCTTTGAACGACATGGAGCATATGAGATGTTCCAAGAGTTGAAATTGGTATTTCAGACTCGTACCCGTGTCAAGGGGTATGAGACCTCTGACAAGTACTTTGCCTACAAGATGGAGGAGAATAGCGCAACTAGTGAGCATGTGCTCAGAATGTCTGAGTACTACAATCGCTTGAATCAAGTGGGATTTAATATTTCAGATAAGATTGTGATTGACAGAGTTCTCTAGTCACTATCACCAAGTTAATGGAACTTCGTGATGAACCATAATATGCAAGGGATGACGAAAACGATTCACCCAGCTCTTCGCGATGCTGAAATCAGCAAAGGTAGAAAGGCAAAGGGAAAGAAAGGGAACCTCAAGAATAATGGCAAGAAAGTTGCCACTCACATGAAGAATCCCAAAGCTAGACCCAAGCCTAAAACTGAGTGCTTCTATTGCAAAGGAAATGGTCACTGGAAGTGGAACTGCCCTAGATACTTGGCGGATAAGAAGGATGGCAAAGTGAACAAAGGTATATTTGATATACATGTTATTGATGTGTACTTTACTAGTGTTTATAGAAACCCCTCAGTATTTCATACTGGTTCAGTTGCTAAAGAGTAGTAACTCGAAACGGGAGTTGCAAAGTGAACAGAGACTGGTTGAGGGCGAAGTGACGATGTGTGTTGGAAGTGATTCCAAGGTTGATAAGATCATCATCGCACACTCCCTCTACCTTTAGGATTAGTGTTGAACCTAAATAAATGTTATTTGGTATTTGCGTTGAAGCAAGAATATGATTAGATCATGTTTATTGCAATACGGTTATTCATTTAAGTCAGAGAATAATTGTTATTCTGTTTACATGAATAAAACCTTTAATGGTCATACACCCAATGTGAATGGTTTATTGAATCTCGATCATGTGATACACATATTCATAATATTGATGGCAAAAGATACAAAGTTGATAATAATAGTGCAACATATTTGTCGCACTACCGTTTAGGTCATATTGGTGTAAAGCGCATGAAGAAACTCCATGCTGGTGGGCTTTTGGAATCACTTGATTATGAATCACTTGATGCTTGCGAAGTATGCCTCATGGGCAAGATGACTAAAACTCTGTTCTCCGGAACAAAGGAGCGAGCAACTGACTTATTGGAAATAATACATACGATGTATGCGGTCCAATGAGTGTTGAGGCTCACGTCGGGTATCATTATTGTCTGACCTTCACAGATGATTTGAGTAGATATGGGCATATCTACTTAATGAAACACAAGTCTGAAACATTTGAAAAGTTCAAAGAATTTCAAAGTGAAGTGGAGAATCATCATAAGAAGAAAGTAAAGTTTGTACGATCTGATCACGGAGGCAAATACTTGAGTTACGAGTTTGGCCTTCATTTAAAAACAATGTGGAATAGTTTCACAACTCATGCCACCTGGAACACCACAGCGTAATGGTGTGTCCAAACATCGTAACCGTACTTTATTTGATATGGTGCGATCTATGATGTCTCTTACCGATTTACCACTATCATTTTAGGGTTATTCATTACAGACAGCTGCTACCTCTTGAGCACTGCGTTGGTTTTCCCTTCAAGAGGAAAGGGTGATGCAGTAAAGTAGCGTAAGTATTTCCCTCAGTTTTTGAGAACCAAGGTATCAATCCTGTAGGAGACCATGCTCGAGTCCTACGCACCTACACAAACAAATAAGAACCTCACAACCAACGCGATAAAGGGGTTGTCAATCCCTTCACGGTCACTTACGAGAGTGAGATCTGATAGAGATGATAAGATAATATTTTTTGGTATTTTTATGGCAAAGAGTAAAAGTAAAGATTGCAAGGTGAATGGTAATAGAAATAGTTTGTTGACGGGAGATTAATATGATGTAAAATAGACCCGGGGGGCATAGGTTTCACTAGTGGCTTATCTCAAGATAGCATAAGTATTACGATGGGTGAACAAATTACTATCGAGCAATTGATAGAATTGAGCATAGTTATGAGAATATCTAGGTATGATCATGTATATAGGCATTACGTCCGTGACAAGTAGACCGGCTCCTGCCTGCATCTACTACTATTACTCCACACATCGACCGTTATCCATCATGCATCTAGAGTATTAAGTTCATAAGAATAGAATAACGCTTTAAGCAGGATGACATGATGTAGAGGGATAAACTCATGCAATATGATCTAAACCCATCTTTTTATCCTCGATGGCAACAATACAATACGTGTCGTTTCCCCTACTGTCACTGGGATCGAGCACCGCAAGATTGAACCCAAAGCTAAGCACTTCTCCCATTGCAGAAAAGGTCAATCTAGTAGGCCAAACCAAACTGATAATTCGAAGAGACTTGCAAAGATAACCAATCATACATAAAAGAATTCAAAGGAGATTCAAATATTGTTCGTAGATAATCTTGATCATAAACCCACAATTCATCGGATCTCGATAAACACACCGGAAAAGAAGAGTTACATCAAATAGATCTCCAAGAGAATCGAGGAGAACTTTGTATTGAGATCCAAAGAGAGAGAATAAGCCATCTAGCTAATAACTATGGACCCGAAGGTCTGAGGTAAACTACTCACACATTATCGAAGAGGCTATGGTGTTGTTGTAGAAGCCCTCCGTGATCAATGCCCCCTCCGACAGAGCACCGGAAAAGGCCCCAAGATGGGATCTCATGGGTAAAGAGGGTTGCTGCGGTGGAAATATGGTTTTGGCTCCGTATCTGATGTTTCCAGGGTATATGAGTATATATAGGCGAAGGAGGTCGGTCAGGAGAGCTACGAGGGGCCCACGAGGGTGGAGGGCACGCCCAGGGTGTATGCGCGCCCCCTGCCTCGTGGCCTCCTCGTTTGTTTTTTAACATTCACTCCAAGTCCTCTGGATCACGTTTGTTCCGAAAATCACGTTCCCGAAGGTTTTATTCCTTTTCTTCGAAATACTGAAATAGGCAAAAAAAAAAGTAATTCGAGCTGGGCCTTCGGTTAATAGGTTAGTCCCAAAAATAATATAAAATTGTATTATAAATCTCATTAAACATCCAAAACAGAATATATAATAGCATGGAACAATCAAAAATTATAGATACGTTAGAGATGTATCAATCATCCCCAAGCTTAATTCCTTCTCGTCCTTCAATAGATAAATGATAAAAACAGAATTTTTTTATGTGGAATGCTACTTAGCATAATTTTTAATGTAATTTTCTTATTTGTGATATGAATATTCAGATCCGAAAGATTCAAAATAGTTTTAACATCCAATGCTGATGGACGTACAAACTCACGTGAACACATTCATCAAATAATTAATTGGCATGTAAGTGAAACTAAGATCGAACTAGCCTTGGCATGCATACAGCATGCCGTCGCCTCGCGTGATCGTCATGTGGTGTTTATACAGCATGTACATACGAAACATACACCGTGTCGTCGTCGATGTCCAGGTGCGTCGCCTGTCTAACCGTCGCCGGTGCCAACAGCTGCGTCGAGGAGGAAATTATATTCGTACGTAATCGTAATGACGAATCTAGCTCGCTTCATGGATACGAGGAAGGGACGGACAGCTTGAGTAGCTTGTGCAGCTCGTATCATGTCCTTGCCGGTACAGTGGCTGCTGTTGTTTGCGCGGCGGCGAGAAGTCAGCATTGAAGTACAGAATTGTAACTGGCTAGGAGTCTTATCTCTGGTTTCTAGTTGATTCTATCTCTAACTCTAAACTTGCACACGTGCCGCATAATTTATGGACGCAAATATCTGGCGATTGTCTAGGAGTAGGGCTGGAATTCGAGCCGAGTCAAGCCAGCTCAGCTCGACTCGCTAGAGCCCGTTTCGTTAACGAGCTAGCTCGACTCGGCTCGTTATTAGAACGAGCTCAAATCCAAGATTGGCTCGACTCATATAACTCGCGAGCTGACTCGTTTAGCTTGTTAAGCTCGTTAAAGATATGAACATAAAACCCTCAAATATTATAAAAATAATTATGTATATATTAAACATATATATATATATATATCACTAAACAATAGTAATTTCCTTGTAACACATGAGTCTCCTAGGCGGCTGGGCCTTCAACGGCTAGGCCTTGTGTTGTGCGTCTGGGACATAGAGTGCTGAGTAGCTGATCTTTTTTTGTATTGGAAGTGGCTGCTATTTTGTACCAAGCCTAACGAGTTACACGAGTACTCGTAAAATTGGCTCGTTTAACTTGGTCAATAAACGATCTTAAACTAAAGCTCGGCTCGACTCGTTATTCTTCGAGTTTGAGTCGATTCGAGCCGAGTCACGAGCTACTCGTTTAGCTCGCGAGTTTCGAGCTTTTTTTCCAGCCCTATCTGGGAGGGAGGCTCCACCGGTGCTTCCTATTTGGCGCATGGGCGTGTGTATTTATTTTGCAGACAGGCGCACACAGGCCTCCGTGCTGGGCCGGCCCAACTCCCCATCCGTTATTTTATTTTCTAAGAGGCAGAAAATTGCGTTCGCCTAGAGGTTCGGATGACTTACATCTTCTCAGGCATTTTCTTCTTTCTTCTTTTGTTTTTCATTTTTTCCATTTCCATTTTCTGTTTTTTTTCTTCTTGCTTATTCGATGAAAAAAATTCCAATTCGTAAACGCTATTCAAATCGATGAAATTTTTCATTTTTCGATGAATTTCTTCAAATTCAATTAACTTTTTCAAAATTGACGAACCTTTTTCTTCAAATCGATTAACTTTTTTCATTTTTGCAGATGTATTTCTTATTCAATGACTTTTTCTCAAACTTGATCAATTTTTCTTCAACTTGGATGATTTGTTTTCTAATTTTATGAACCTTTTCAATTCAAGGAATTTTTTTAAAATTTGATGAACTTTTTTTCAAAATCAATTAGCTCTTTTCAAATTCGATGAACTTTTTCCATATTCGGTGAAATTTTTTCAAAATCGCTGAACTTTTCTTCAAAGTCACAATTTTCTTTCAATTTTGTGCTTTTTTATTGATTCATAAACTGTTTTCCAATTTGCAATTATTTTTACAAATATGTTTAAATTTTTAAAAATGAACTAATTTTGAATACGTGAACTTTTTTTAGTACATGAACTTTTTTTGATTTGGTGAGCTTTTTCTTAATACGGAAAATTTTCTGTATGTCGTAAACTTCATTGGAAATCTTTGAACATGTTGTCAATTAATTCAAAATTCTAAATGGTACAGTGTAATGCGCAATAAATAGGGCGTCTACTGTTTTGAATAGTCCATGCTGTAAATTGTCACTAGCAATTACTTCGTGGAGTGGGCCGGCCCACCCAGTTGCTGCAAGCGCATGATGAATCCTCCACTTCCATCAACAAGGGAAATTTCAGAGAGTTATGTGATTGGTATAAGAACAAGAAGGAAGATTTGATGAAGCTAGAGATTAAGAATGAAATTGGAGATAAGAATTTCTCAATACTTATTGATGAAGCTAGAGATAGCTCGACAAAGGAGCAAATGGCGGTGATTGTGAGGTAACACACACAATCTTTTTTGTGTTTTTATATTCCACTATTAACGTTTACTAATCTGATTTCTTTACGCATGTAGATTTCTTGATGATCATTAAGTGCTCCAAGAGAGATTCCTTGCAATTAAGCACATCACATATTGCACATCTACTGGTATTAAAGAAGCTTTCGTTGATGTGGTGGAATATCATGGTTTGTCAATTTGTAGGCTATGTGGTCAACGTTACGATGATGCTTCAACTATGAGAGGGGAATTCAATAGTTTGCATAATTTGGTTAATGATGAAGCTCCATATGCATTTTATGTTCATTGCTCTACTCATGAGTTGCAGTTGGTGGTTATCACCATTCCTCAATGTTGTCCTGCTATTGCTGATTTCTTCAACTATATTCCCTTGATAGTGACTCAAGTATGTTCATCTTGTAAAAGGAAAGATGCATTACTTTCCACACATCAAGAAAAAACCCTTAGATTTGATGGAGAATGGAAATATTTCAGCCCGAACCGGGTTGCATCAACAATCTAGCATAACATTACCGAGAGATACTCATTGGGGCTCACATTTCAAAACCTTGTTTCGTATATTCATATTGCGGGAATGTTGTGGTGGATGTGTTAGGAATTGTTGTCGTTGATGCTCGGGTACACACATGTCAAGGTTGAGCTAGAGGTTTGCTTTAAAACATGGAATGCTTTGAATTTGTGTTCATCATGTTGTCCTAATAAACTTGTTGAGAAATACAGATCATCTATCCCAAGCTCAGCAAAGAAACAATCAAAATATTGTTAAAGCCATGTGTTTATCTTGGATGTGAAAGAAAGCTTGCAGGACATGAGGGCCAATGGGTGGGCATCTTTATTCCGCCAAGCCAAGAGCTGTGTGATACTCATGATATTGATGTGGCAAACATGGATGACCTAGTTGGAGCTATGGGTCCATCTGTTCGCACAAAGAATAAGGTGACGCCACTTCATTTTTCTAAAAAATTCCAATAAATACTACATGTTTCCATTAGTATTATGTGAAAATTTGAGCACATTTGGACAAAATGGACAACAAGATTATGGCTAATTAGGTAAGCAAATTCAATATTTGGTTCAAAAATTTCAGAAAAACTCCAATAAATACTACATGGCCCCAGTAGTAATCTGGAAAAATCTTGGCTTATTTGGACAAAAGAATTACATGATGAAGATTTTCTTCTTCTTAAAACAAACATTTTTTCTGTCGTTATCTTTGAGCCCACCCTTCATTTTTGTCCTAGATTTGCCACTCGGGAGGAGCGCTAGGTCACTCTGGCAATTGAGAAAACCACCGCATATAGGAGGAGGAGTTATGCCATGAAACCCACAAGGATGTGGGTGTGTAGTGGAAAGTAGCATCCCTTCTATATTTGTGATGCAACTTTTTTTCTCTCCCGAAGAAACTAATGAAGCGGCCGCGTCCCCACACTAATTTTCCTTGTAGAAACCACTATAGATTACACTGGTTCACAAAAATAAGACAAATGGATTCTCTAGAAAGATTCCCGGATGAAGTTCAGTATAGTATTTAGTTAGAATCTAAATAAAGGCGCATAAAAGACCCACACCACCCCCCCCCCCCCCCCCCCGTTAGGATTATTGGCCTAAGGGCCGTTCTGTAAATAAGAGATGTCTTATCCCGCTGAGCTGTTGCATTTAGTCTTTCTCTTCCTTTCTTACTAGCAGATCCAACATGATTGTATTAAACCATAAGCAATCAGGGTTACATACTGAACTCGAATGTGCGCGCTTCGGAGGAGAAAGTAATGCGAACTACTAACTGTTATGCCGGCTTGGCCCGATCAACACTTCTATCGCTCAAACTATCATGAAACGAGATTGAATCTGTGGGTTTTGTATCTCCACAAATTTCCCTTATAGAAATTGTTGGAGATTACAGCCATCAATGCCCATGCATGCCAAAATCTAGAAAAGTAACATGAAAAAAGATAATCTTCTGTAGGGTTTATATGTCGAGTTTATTCAGTAAATAAAACAAACTTGGAAGTTGCATTTTAGATGCCAATGCTTTGGAACTAGACTAGATCTGAGGCAGCATTAAGTTCTTCTAAACGCTTCCTTTCAACTTTCGCACATTTGAGGAAAATAAACATGGCCACCGTCGATAAAAGGACCGTGAAAGCAACGAAGGCTATGTCATAGGAATCTGGGCGAAATATGAAGATTGCCACCCCCAAGGAGATTAACATGATCCCGGTTGCCAGAAGCATCAACTGTACGAAACAATTTATGCACGAAAATGAATCAGAAACGGGTTGATTAGCTAAAACAAAATCTACATTAGTACTGGTTTATTAGGTGCCATGTGTCGATTGGCAAATACCTCAGGTGCTCGGGGTGTGCTAATAGCAGTTGTCAATTCGCATGCTTCGGCCTCACATGTCTTCTTCTGGTCCCGCCGTTAGATAAGCCACAGGTGGATCATGACCATGGAGTAGAGGAAGGTGATGGCGGCGAAGATTACGTTGTACCAATGCCCCAGCTCCAACCATAATAACAAGGCGTACATGACGAAGAAGACGAACATGACAAAAGTGACCATAACATGCTGCATGCACACAAAAATTAGTAAGCACCATTGATGGAATCATGGACGTACAAACTCACATGAACACACCAAGATCGAATTAGCCTTGGTAGTTGATGATATAGTCCAGCCGCGGGCGATGGCTGCCCTTTGCCTTTGGTGGTCGCCGTAGAACTGCTGCTCGGCAGCTCGTCGGAGATTATCTTTGTCATGGTATTGGCAACTAACAAACTTGCAGAGAGGGAAGGGAAGGGGAGGGAGAGAGGGTAACGAGGTAGCAAACGTACAGCACAACTACTCGAGATATTTTACATGCCCCTATAACAACAACTTCTATCTCTCTAACTAACACACGTGCGCCAGATCATAACAACCGGCCGGATGAAAGTAAACGTGGCAGCAGCGTAAATTACACCTCCCTCTAAATCTCATTATATCTTATAACAAACTTAAATATCGAGGCAGGGTTGGTGCCATCCGTCTATCTATATCAATATAAAAAAACCCAAATGGGTAGATCCAAACCATCTCGACCGTCAAATCATGTTATCTAGCGGTTCAAATCGCTTCAATGTTGAGCATCAAACACGTTTAACGCTCTAATTACCCACCACTGTCATTGGTTATAAACACATTTTGACTCAACGCTATTCCTTAAAGTCTGCCATGTAATTAATATCCTACCATTCCCGTGAAAAAGTAATTGATATCTTACCAAATACCAACATGCAAAAGATATATCTTACCTAATATAACATGCAATTAATATCCTACCTAATATATACGTGCATTGCACGTACATTATTACTAGTATTATAAAGTAATCAAAGTCCATACCCCGCAAAAATAAAGTAGTCAAAGTCCACTTGAATATATTATGTACATGCGGGTGCGGCATGAAGAAAATAAAGATTGCCCCCCGCCAAAAAAATAAAAGTGTTGGCAAGGGATACATTTGCGGTGTGGAACACTAGGGTTCTAAAACTATTTTGTTTAGAAACTAGGGTTCTGAAACTTAACTCTGTCTCGAGAGATTCTTTTTCTCTTTGACGAAGACCAGACTACAATTTGGAAGTTATTTTTTGCGAGTAAACTTCTGATCTATTATTTTCAATCATGACAGTACAACAAACATCAGAAATAATGAAAAATACATCCAGATCTGTAGATCCAGAAATAATAAAAATCATGGCAGTACAATTTGGATGTTTTGTCCAGTTAATTTACTGACTCCAGAAACTGACTAAGCAAGTGCACCTTCCAAACCGAGGCTTCAGACTAGAATAGATCCTTGATTCATTCTCATCTTGTGTTTCCTACTGAGATTTCTTCCAGGCTGAATTCCGCAACTGTCACGATTAAAACTATCAATGATGTGCACACAGAGAATAATAGCACGATGAAGGCCAAGTGATGCAAGTCAAGCCGGAAGACAAAGACCATCAACCCAAAGGAGATCAACGTGACCCCTGTTGTGCCCAATATCAACATCGACGACTCGACGTCAATTGCATCTGTATGCAACACCATATGAATAAGTCATGCCAAGTATACTCGTGGAACAATACACGTCTGGTAACCTGGCCCGGTACGGATTTCTTCATTACAACCATTTTCCATTTCCTGACTCTTCTTGTCCCGGTGTTTTGTTTTTGAAACTTCTTGTCCCGGTGTTTGGTGAGCAGTAGATTGATCATTACTGTTGAGTAGAGGTGCACGGAGGCCCATGCTGTGGTAAACGTTTTATATCCGACACCGGCCCAACGATTTAGATTGGGGTGGGTGTTCTTTATGCAGAAGCAAGCAGTGGGTTGCAATCTGAAGTGGGCATTCCTTCTACATGCATGACAAAATACTCAGAAAAGTACCATGAATTATCACTAAATAACGAAAGAAAAACTCACTAAAGTACCATGCTTCATAGGTGGTCGTCCTCTAGGGTTTGTTGAGTATATTTACATTAATAAAACGAACTGGGAAGTTGCATTTTACTCCATCCGTTCCTAAATATGTCTTTTAAGAGATTTTACTATAGACTACATATGGAGCTAAATGAGTGAACCTATACTCTAAAAAATGTCCATATACATCTGAATGTAGTCTCTATAGTGGAATCTCTAAAAGGATTTATATTTAGGAATGGAGGGAGTAGATACCAAGATTTGGACCTAGACTAGATTTGAGGCATCTTCACATATTTCTCCAAGAATATTCTTCGTGTCAATTTCCTCAACTCTGAGCAAAACAAACATCCCCGCAGTTGATAGCAAGACTGGGAAAGCACCGAAGCCAAGTCACGCAGGTCAGGACGAAAGATGAAGATCGTGACCCCTAACGAGATTAACGCGATCCCATTCACAACAAACGTTAACATAGACGTCAACTGCACGAGGCAGTTAAGAAAGAAATAACCATAAAAGGCTGGTTAGTGAAATACAGTAGTAGAATGTACTGCCTCCGTTTCTAAATATAAGTCTTTTTAGAGATTCTAATAAAGACTACATATGGATGTATGTAGACGTATTTTAGAGTGTAGATCATAGTTTCAAATCTCGGCCGAAAAGACCACTATCGTGGCGCTATCACGGTGCTATCGTTGAACGAGGAACAAGACTTTCCATTTTCATTGATTAAGAAGAAGAGAATTGCCCGGTTAATTGGCAGAAAACCGGACTAAAACCGATATAACCCAACCCATATGATATGGGCACCACCGGACAATCTAGCCACCGACATGGAACCCGAAGCTGCAAAGAAGAAAGACATCCGCTGAGAAGTCACAAGTGTCATCGTCATTACCGGTTGTCTCGAACGGGCGACTCCGACTTCACCATAGAGCTCCATCATCGAAGCCAACCCGCAAACAGCCGCAGAAGCCACGATGGCAGATGCCAACGGATGGTCACACGCGCAAGCAACCGACATCTCTGACTTTGACGATGTGCATCGCAAGGGAAATATACAGGCCTTGCACCGACCATGCCCTCCGCAAACGACTATCGAGTGTTTGACATCATCACCACCTGGACTCGCTCCAGGTAGCTCCGACTTCAAAGCAACCAAGCAACAAACGGAAGGGCATCTCGGACACGCCAGGAAGAACCAACTACCGAAGTCTACGCAGCGACCCAAGCTCCTCCCGACACCATAATCGTTGCCAAAATAGAAACCAGCGCCCCGCCTCAGCAAACCAGGCGGCAAGGATGCCACCATCCCTCGGTCTCCCAGTCGTAGCCGACCCCGAGATGATGCCCCCAATGAGGAGAAAGATGCGAAGACGCCTCCATCGCTCGATCCAGATGATCTGAGGTTTCCCTCCGGTGCCAAGGTCGTGGAGAGGAGGAGCACACCTCCAAGACGACGCTTTCAAGAAAGATCATGACACCCGCGGACGGCGCCGTCGCCAGCTCTGATGAAGATCGAAATAAGGATTTCTCCCGGAGTTGCGCTGACCACCTGCCGCCACCGACAGCCGCCGACCGATCACCATCCCAGCGAAGAATGATCTCACTCTGGCTGCGGGATCCCACGACCCACCGCACGCAGACTCTCATTGCCCCCTGGTCGTAGCCCCCGACCACCACCTTAGCACCGCCACGACCACCACTGCATTGCAAAGAGCAGCAACCAGATCGGAGCACCAGCGTGCCAGATCAAGATCGAACCACTTGAGCGAGGCAGCTGACCAGGAGCAGACCCTCCACTCGCAGCTCACCTCGTGCCCAACCAGTCGCGGCGCCTGACGCACCCCAGCCGATGCCCTGCCGGCCGCCGGTCCAAGTCCCACACGCGCATTCGATGTCGCCGCGAGCACGCACACCATCCACAAACGCCGTCCACGCCCAGGTCGCGCCTGGAGCTTCCTGGGGTCACCACCACAGCGCGCCGACACCGGCAAAGACTGCCGACGCCCCAGTCAGGAAGGCGACCTGTAGGTTGGGCATGCCTCCCCACCGAACGCCGCACAAACCCACCACGGGAGCGCCCAGCAACGCATCAACAACCGTTGCACATCATCATGGGAGGAGAGCGTCACTGCAAACCATGGCCAGGGAGCGCCGTCCCTGGTCACCGCGCGCGGACGAGTGCAACTGTCGCCGCCCCAGCCGCTCCAGCAGCCGTCGCTGCCTCCAATAGGCCCAGCCACCTTCAGCAGCTAGGCACGCCGCCAACGTGGCTGAGGCCGGCGGCATCGGCGTCGAGAGAGTGACAGCAAGGAACCTTTATTTGTGGATCTGGGTTTGCTTGGGAGCCGCCGTGCGGAGCGACCAGGGAGCTCGCTTAATGCCGCGCCTTTTTTGAGTTTAGCAGATTCATTTATTTTGCTTCGTATGTAGTCCATATTAGGAATGAAGGGAGTATTTTGATTAATTAAGTGCCATTTGTTGACCGGTACATACATAATATCTGGATTTGATTATAATAATCACTTCGCATGCTTGGAGCTCCTGTTTGTTCTTCTGGTCTCGCCGTTTGACAAACAGCAGCTGGATCATGACTGTGTAGTTGAGGAAGGCGATGGCCGCGATGATCAGGTCGTACCAATGCCCTAGCTCCGTCCATAAAGGGCGGGGGTTTTGATCTTTATTATCTACGCCCGTCCGGACGCGGGCGTAGATAATAAAAAGGGAAACGAACATGGTGAAACTGACCATTACGTGCTGCATGCACAGTTGCATACACAAAGTAGAATCAATTTTAACATGCAATGCATATGCACGCATCATCAAGCATGGACTGATGGACGTACAAACTCACAGGAACATATTCGTCAAATATAATTATTTGGCACGTAAGTAAAACAAAGATCGAACTAGCCTTGCATGCATGCACGCCGTCATCGTCATGTAGCGATTATACATACAGCGTATGTATGCACGTACCAGATAGACACTGTCGTCGTCAAGATGCTGGGACTCAGCGGTGGCCAGAACTCAGCATTGAAATACAGAATCTTAACTGGCTAGGAGTTAGCAACCTCGTGCCATCTCTTTTCCCTTGTATAAAGAGATGATCAAAGTTTCAGACTAGACTAGATCCATGGGATCTTTTGCATCTTTGCTAGTGCACCTTTCACAAGAAAAAGAAAAAGAAAACTAAGCAAGTGCACCTCAAAACCTAGGGCCTCTTTGATTCGTAGGAATAGGAAAAGTATAGGATTGGAGTGGCATGCCCATTTGAATCTTATAAGATTAGCAATATGTGTTTGATGGTACAGAAAAAACAAAAAAAATATAAAAAAAGGTCGGAGTGGAGGTTAGATTTCCTATGAAATATAGTACAAAATATTCTATAGGAATAATTCCTATGGGATTCAATCCTATGAATCAAAGGAGTAACATAGAAAAAAATCCTAAGGATTTCAATCCTTCAGAAATTCTATAAAATTCCTTTGAATTAAAGGAGCCCCTAGGCTTCACACTAGACTAGATCCATGGGATCCTTGGATCTTTCTCTAAGCTTACGTTTCCGCTCGAATTCCGCAACAGCCAGGATAAAAAGCATGAGCAACGTGGACACCGAGACCGATAACGCAATGGATTCCAAGTGATGCCAATCAGGCGGGAAGACCAAGACCATCAACCCCAGGGAGATGAGCGTGATCCCAGTCGCGCCCAACATCAGCTTCGACGTCAACGCATCTGCATGCAGCAACACATGACTAAGTCATGCCAAGTAAAGTCGCCAAACAAGTCATCTTTTAACCAGATACTATACCTTTGACCCGGTGACGATTTCTTCACCACAACCACAATCCTTGTCCAGTTCCCAACTCTTGTTTTGGCCCCGGAGCTTGATCATCAGTAGATTGATCATCGCCGTTGAGTAGAAGTACACTATGCCGTGGATGGCGAAGCAAGGCCAATGCCCCCGCCAATTGTCGAAGGCAGGGACAATGAAGAAAACGAGCATGATAAAAGTGACAATGAAGTGCTGCATGGATTCATGCATGCACATACAGAATTAATTAATAAAGTACAAGCGTGATCAAATTAATTCGGTAGTGTCTATATCAATATATGCGTGCAGGTCTTGTATACTCCCTCTGTACCACAATACTTGTCGTTGGAAACTAAACTGGGAGTATATAGCGTGCGCGGCAGCGTGACGTACCATAAAGAATATTGTGACAGCGTCGTCGACGCAAGCAGCCACCGGCTTCCCTTTGGTGGCCTCCATCGTTGAATTGCCGGCGCCGGCGACAGCGAAACTGCTCGGCAGCTTGTATCCAGACTTCGGATAATAGGAGATTATCTTCGTCATGGTGCGTACGTAGATCGAACGTGCGTACGCCGCTTGGCCTAATTACGGGAAGCGAGGGAGGTGCTTCTCGTTGTTGTTTGTATATGAAAAGTAGGTCGTTGCTTACCTCTAGATGTATGAACTTATATGGTTCTCGGTCGCGCCTGGCCGCCGTTTTCGGAGTGAAGTTGCTATTCCGGTACGTGATTCTTCCGGACTCTACTGCCAAAATATCTACTAGTACTTGTCTCTATCTCTTCTCCGTCTCTACCTCCATATATCTATATACCAACTAAAAAACTGATTTCCTGAAGGCGCTGATCTGCGCCGGCGCGCCGGCCCAAATTTAGAGCGGTCGCATCCGCACCGTACAATACAAGGCATATCGTCCGCCAGATCAGCTTCCCCACTTCGTTCCCCCATCCATCGTTCCGGGCGAGTAGGAGAAAAATTCCCCTCGCCCCATCAAATCGACCCACCATGCCCCGCCCACCACGACTACATGCCCCTCCCACCATGCAGGTCGCCGCCCCCGCCGTGGGTCGGAGTTCGCCGTTGCCGCGTCTCCACTCCCCCCCCCCCTCGTCTCCCTGATGTCCATGCCCGGAAACCATGCACCTCCTCCTCCCCCCTAATCCTTCGCATGCTTGTACTGCAGCGCCGGCCAACTCGCCGGCGGCAGCCCGTTGACGCCCCCCGGTCATAATTCTGAATGTGGTGCGTAAAAAAACAGAACATGGTGGAAACAAAAACAATGATAGGATCCAGCAAAAACAGAACATGGTGGAAGCAAAAAAGCAGACTCAGCTGAGGATTCAGTGGTCAATTGTAGCAAAAAAGTAGACTTGTTCTAGCAGGAAAAACAATGATTGTAGCAAAATTAAGCACTGGTTCCAGCAGAAAACAAACTCAAACTGAGAGAGATTCAGTGGTAGATCGTTGCAAAAAAGTAGACTAATTCCAGAAAAAAAAAACAACGGTTGTAGCAAAATTAAGCAATTTAGAACTGCAGGGTCTCCTTCCTTCTTCCCCTGTGTCTTCTTCCTTGAGAATCAGCCCCATAGCGCCACCATGGACGAGCGACGCGCCCGGCCTAGAAGCATCACCTGGCGCGTCTCGCTGGTCGCCGCCGGTGGCTGCCCTCACCGCTGGTCGCCGCCCCTCGCCGCCGTCATCTCATGTGTTTGTCGTCGGCTCCGTGCATGCAGCAGCATGTCCACGTAGTTGCAGCTCCCCGTGACGACGGTCGCAGCTCTGATGACGGCGGACGCAGCTCCGGTGTGCGGTGGTTGCAGATCGCAGCACTTCCGACAATGAGCTTGCAAGAAACTGTACTCTCTGTCGGGGTGTCGGTAGCAGCAAAAAGAACGAACGGTTGTAGCAAAAAAGGGTAATGGTTCCAGCGAATTAAAAGCTCGCCAGCACCGCCCGTCATCGTCATTGTAGCAAAAACGTTAACCGATTGTAGCTTCTGTGGCTGCCGTTTGCAGCAAAAAAAGACACGGTTGTAGCAAGAAAAAAAATTGACGTCGGCCGGTCGCTGCGTATGGTGGTAGCAAACCATGTCGCCGGTGGTAGCAAAACAAAACACTGGTTCCAGCAAAGAAAGAATCAGCGACAAATATAGTAGTTGGTTTCAGCAAAAAAGTTTATGGGTTGTAACATCCCTCACGGCGGATGTAGCATCTCCCATGACCTGTTGCGGCACTCCGTAAAAGAAAAGGCAAAGCTCTGTGGGCACGTCCATGGCGATGCTGCATCGTCATGAGCGTTGACCTCGCAGCAGTGTGTGCCCAGGCAACAACGAGGGGAAGCGGAGGCTCGGCCATGAGGTGGCTGCCATTCAGCACCACCGCTTCCAACGCAGAAAACCAGCAGCTTGCGAGGGGTTGCTACGGGAGGAAAAAGAAGCAGCGGTGAAGTCTAGATGCAGAAGGAGGAAGAGGAAGGAAGAAGAAAAGGATAAGGAATGTTTGGTGGAGAGTGGGCCACATGACCTAGTCCAGCTGTACTCCGAGTAGAAAAACAGTTTGTTGGATCCCATTCAATCGAACACGCCCCATGTGACCGGCCGAAGCTTCGGCCGTTGCGCCGGTTGAAAACGTTTGCCTTTCCTGAATATACTTTATAACAGTTTTGCTAAAGCACATCTAGATCTGCCCTAAGTATTGTATATCTAATTCTATGTCATTGATTTCACGCGAATATTTCGTGTGAGTGTTTTTAAAATTGTAAAAAATATCATGAGTATTTTTAAAATCCATAAGAGTGTAACTAAAGGTTTTAAAAAGTCATGATATTTTTTGAATCTGTCAACATTGTGCGAATCAAGATTTTCTTTAAATCTACCAAAAAATAATTATACCTAGTAGGTTTTTTGACCCAGGATTTGCCCGCTTTTCTGAACGGTCACGCGAGTGCATAAAAAGTTATAGTTTGCTAAAGCACATCTAGATTTGCCATAAGTATTGCACATCTAAGTCATATGTCATTGATCTTACATTGAGATTCATGTGAATATTTTATTTCTCTTTTTTCTTTTTCTTTTTATGCTTGATTCATTCATTTAGATGTGCAATAATTAGAGCACATCTAGATATGCTCTAGACACACCCAAAAAGTTAATTTGATTGGGTGAGCCAGACGGAAAACGCTCCGTCGCCGGTAGCTTACCAGCCTTTACATAATTTTCTCTTAAACGTTCTGCATCGCTGCAGCAATTTTTTTTTTTTGAGAAACCTGCATCGCGGCAGCTATATCTCGCTATAGCGAGCTCCCTTGGTCTGATTTTTTTTCCTGCCCGTTACAGCACAGGGCCGGCCCATTTTCGTCCATCTCCGGAGCTATATCACTGGATGTGTTCGCTTCGGTCGCTTGACGCGGAGTTTCTGCTCCCGTGCTCATCTGCACCCGCGTTTAGAAAAAAATCAAAATAAATAAGAGAAAAATTCAAATAAATTCATTTTTTTGCGTGATAAATAATTTGATGCGTGAGGTCCGCTCCAAATTTCATCTCATTTGGACATCTGATCGGCTGTCGGAAAAAAACAATTTCAGGGTCTGTAAAAAAGTTTACTGTTCACGCACTGTTCTGACCTGACTTTTCTTTTTTGCCGAGAGCTGCTCAGATGTCCAAATGAGTTGAAGTTTGGAGTGCACCTCACGCATCAAATTATCTACCACACAAAACAGATTGGATTTTTTGAATTCTTTTAGTATTTGTTTTGAGTTTTTTTCCGAGCGGGAGCAGATGAGCCTGGGCACCGAGTTGGATTTCTGTCGCTCTCTTCGCTATTTTTTTGTCTATTTCTTTGTTTCTTTCTCGTTCATTCTTAGGATTTCCTTTTTCATTTTCATTTTTATTTTTTCTTAAGTTCTCTTTGTTTGTTTTCGGTTTTCAGTGAATTTTATGGGTTTTTATATTTCTTTTTATTCATTCCTTTGATTATCTTTGATTATTTATCTTTTTTCATTTTTTAATTGTGTTCAATGGTATCCTTTGGCTTTTTTAAAGAAAGGTCTACCCTTTTTTCCAGATCAAATGTACATTTTTAATACATAAAAACAGTTTTTATGCATCTTTAAACAATTTAAATACTTGAGTAATATTTTCTTAAATATATATTCTGCTGTTTATTTTTTCATACACCTTGTACATTTTTTGTATTTTAAGATATACTTTTTATGTCAAAAAATTTCATGTACATCAAGACTTTTTTATACATTGTTTAATAAATTTTAAATGCATGGTTAACATATGTAAATACAATGACTAACACGGGCGTGGCCGGGTGTTTGGGCCCGCCGGCGTGCGCCTCCGATTCCTTGGCCTCGGCCGGAGAGCATGTGTGGCCATCCGTGCTTGGTGGCTTGCACGGCGGGCACTCCTCGTTTCAGTAGCGTGCGTGCCGCACACCATGCCGCCGTTTACCTCTAGCTTGGATCCGGATCCCGCGGGACGACGCACCACCAAATGGGTTGCGCCGGCATCGTAGTGTTCGGGCGCCCGACGGTCCGCACTGCGTACGACATACATCGCCCCACAATGAGTCCTGACAAATACAATCACCATTTTCGTGAACACAATGGATTCCCACCAGAAGGAATGCATCCGCGGTCGCGCGCAATCCTCCCGGGAGCGATGGAGAGTGGCACGGACTGCCCTACCCTCCTTGGGACAGCAAGGGACAAGTTCGGAGTCAAATCCACTACCTGTCATGCCAGAGACGACCGGAATTCGTCGGAGAAGAGCTAGGGGCGGCGAGGAGTGAACTGCAGTGGAGTGGAATGCGGCTATGATTTCGTCCTGAGTGCAGATAGCGTTGAATGTATGTGGGGTCGGGTGGGCCATAGTTGGTCGGATCCTACATGGCAGGCGCGTCTGGGCATCCCCCATATCTACCCCACATATGGGTTGGATATATGGGTTACTGGTCAGCCCGGGTGTCCCGGCTGTGATTCGAGCAATCGGTTGGGTGGGAATTTTTCAGACAGTGACCGGGCAAGCCGCTAGTCCGTTGAGGCGGATATTGGTCGTCCAGTTGTAGATGCTCTTGCTAGATCTTTCTCCCTAATCATTTTCAATCTGAATACTTCCGCCTAAAAAATTTACGGTATGTTTTCATTCTCATCCCAAACATTTTTTTCATAAAATCTTTGCTCTACAGGCTTAGCATTGCCATGTTTAGGTTTTGCATGGTCTTGATCGAAAGTTTTAGATGAGCATGGATTTCAGGATGTTTCTAGTGGAGTTTAGTCATATGGTTCACTTAGGTTCACTTGTGTATCGATCTATGGGACTGGAAAAAAAATTTAGATGTTTACGAGGAGGTCCGCTCACATAACTCACAGTGAAGCTTCTCGTTCGTCCAATGAAGTTGCACGTATGCAACAAGTTCATTTTCAGGGGACCAACTTCCTCAACCGCGCTATAGAGAAGAACTATTGACTCGACAAGAGAGGAGTACAACCAGAATTTTATCAGACATAAGAATTTGACTAAGATCTCACGGATGGCAACACTCAATTATTTCATACCACATATCTCGATACACGTCAATCAGTCTACATCGTATTCATGCCATCGGCCATATATAGCTAACATGAGCAGATAAGTAGGTGCGGCCGGGCGTGAGCATTCCCTTCTACCGTGCGTCGCCATGCTCATCGACTGTCACCCAGATGATGCTCAGCTTAGTGAGAAAGTGGCACACGGCCACATCACCTGGCCGAACGTTGTGCAGCTCGAAGAACGGGTTCTTCGGGCTCCACAATGACGTGTCGAGGTGGCACACGGCCATGACTTCCATGGTCGCCGGCGAGGCAACCTCCTCCACGCTCGCCAGCGTCACCATGTACGCAGACGTAGGCCTGGACGTGTGGCAGTAGTACACCGCGTACGGGTAGGTCAGGTCATGGCAGGTCACGACCTCAGATGATGAACCGGAGAGCTTCCGTGCAGCCGTCACGTTGTACCTCCCCCTAAGCGCCGGTGTCCCCGGGCCATCCATGGGCAGATCCACGGCGGAGAACGCACGGACGTTGCCCCTCCCAAGGAGGGACGCCGGCAGCTCGACGAGGGACTCCAAGGAGGTGGCGCAGCCTGCTTTCTGGCCGGGGAGCGTTCGTGGGTGCTCGCAGGTGTCCAGCGTCCACCGTATCTCTCTGGTCATCGTGAGTGACGCCGGCGCGAACATCGTGATGATGTCGGAGAGGTGTTCCGTGGAGAATGGGATGGAGTCGGCGACGTCACCGGAGAGAAGCGCCGGCATGGAGGCGGTCGGCGGGATGGTCGGAGTGATCAAGGACCCTGGCCTCAACATGTCGTGGAAGAAAAAGACATCCGCCTCTTTCTTGTTCTTGTAGCTGTGAGCGTGAACATGGTGGCTCCCCTCTCCTTTTACTGCAACAGGTACAATGGCAAAAACTCAATTGAGAGGTTGTATGTAATAAAATAATGAACTCTACTTCCTTGTAAAAAAATGATATTCACCTTGATTCAGAACGTCGGCTTGTTCATCTTTCTCTTCAACTGACCCATATGACATACTGACTTCCTTTGAATTTTCTTCGTGTGATGTGGAGCCTTCCTTTAGAATCTCCTGGCCGTCTACACCATAAGACACTGAGATTTCTTTTAAATCCCTTTCACCTTTTAACCCGTAGGATCCTGATGCTTCCTTGCGAATTTCTTGGTCCTTTGATCCATATGTTACCGATATTTCCTTTCGATTTTCATGGCCGTCTGCACCATAAGACACTGAGATTTCTTTTAACTCCTTTTCACCTTCTAACTCATATGATCCTGAGTGTTCCTTCAGAGTTTCTTGATCTTCTGATCCGTATGACACAGATCTTTCCTTCAGATTTTCACGGTCATCAACACCATAAGACACTGAGATTTCTTTTAAATCCTTTTGACCTTTTAACCCAGATATTCCTGATGCTTCCTTTGAAATCTTTTGGCCTTTTGATCCATATGACACAGATATTTCCTTTAGATTTCCATCTTTCCAAGGTGTGTAGGCTGCAAGGATCTTCTTTAAATTTAGTGCAACTTTCTTTAAACACTTTGTACCTTCTAACCCATATGACACTGAGATTTCCTTTACATTTTCTTCATGTGCCAATTCTTCCTTTGGAGTATCATCGCTGTTTATACCATAAGACAGAGATATTTCTTTTGAATTATTTTCACCTTCTAACCTATATGACCCTGAAACTTTTTCGTGGGCTTCTCCAACTTTTGATCCATATGACACTGATATTTCCTTAAGGTTTTCATCTTTCAGTGTTGTATATGCTGCAAGGATCTTCTTCAAATTTAATGAAACTTTCTTAAAATTGTTGTCACTCTCTGAGCCATATGGCACTGATATTTCATTCAGATTTTCTTCGATTTTTGTTCTATGCGCAGCATTTTTTTCTTCCACATAATTATTAGCTTGTAACCCATGTGACAATGGTTGTCTCCTCAGATCCTTACCAATTATTGGCTCATGTGTCATCATGACCTTCTTTCTACTCTCTTCACCATGAGAACCATGGGCCTCTTTTAAATCATATTTAACCTGTGATATGATATGAACATGGTTGTCCCTGTGACCACCTTCTGAGTTGACTCTTTCATAGTTTGGTCCAATTTTTTGCTGCACTGTAATAAACTAGATGTTACTGGGACTAATTATAACATCATCTCAAGAAAATGCGCTGAATGCACATATGTCGTATGCATGACAAATTTTAGCATGGTACCTCTGACCCCTCTTTTTACATGTGAGGTAAGAAGGTAAGAGTTAATCAAGGCACTAATTCATAAGATAAACGGCTAAGATCTATTTTATACTCTTACCTCTCATGTGAAAAGAGGAGGTAAGAGGTACCATGTTAAAACTGCTCCGTATGCATATCAACAGACACGAGTCAAAACAGAAATGAAACTAACCAAACTCGTGTTTCTAGTACGCACAGACACTGATCATATATATCCATGTGATAAAAGGATACATTTACACCAAATATTCTATCTCTAAAATATTTTATTTTCCTGCATCTAGACACATTAATTCCTCCTCAACTATTATTGTCCAACCATTGCTTTGGTTTAGTTTACAGTACACAGTGTGAGCTCCAAAACACTCAAAATTACGTGTACGTTAATTATCAAAAACGTTGAAGAGAGAGAGAGAGAGAGAGAGAGAGAGAGAGAGAGAGAGAGAGAGACCTTTTGGTTGGGCTAACAGGTCGCTGATTGCCGGGGGAATGGGAATTCCTGGAAGCGCGGCCTCCCAATATGCCGTCTGTGTCTGCATGTTTGTCAGCGTCATCTTGGCCGCATCGGCAAAACTAGCATGCTGGTTACCTTGTCCTCCGACAATCTGCATGCAACATAACAAATAACAGTATGATTGTCATTACGCTCGACTTACAAATCCGCACTTACTACATATATAGGGACGGCCATTCGTACGTCCATGTGATGCACGCACCAAAATCAATGAGACGAGTGGTGTATGTATGCACTCACGAGCAGTTTTAACATGCTCCCTCTTACCCCCTCTTTTCACATTGGAGGTAAGAGTATATAATAAATCTGAGCCGTTAATCTCATCAATTAATGGTCTGATTAACTCTTACCTTCTTACCTCGTATGAAAAAAGAAAGGGTAAGAGGGAGCATGTTAAAATTTGCCATGCACTCACCAAAATCAATGAGACGAGTAGCAGAAACAAATCCATATTCGTGGGTTGCTATGTGTGGCAGTGCTGGTAGGAATGGTGACTCAAATCAGTTCATCGGATGCCCTATTTATAGTCCAGATGCGGTTGTTATTTGCAGAAATTATTGCTTAACAAGTACGTACATCACGTGACCTATTTATAGTCCTGATGCGGTAGCTAGTTGCACAAATTATTGCCAGACAAGTACATGAACAGATGAATTCAAAATTCATGAAAGGTACAAGCTGGCCTACAGATATGAATCAAATGTCACCGTATCAATCTGACCAGTGACCACCCAACCACTGACATAAGCTCTTATAGTTGAAAACTACACCACGCGTTTCTCGTGCTTCTTTTTTTACTGCATGTTGCAGTCCACTGTTCCTAATGTACTATACTGGATGTTTATATAATAATTGTTTGTTAACATTTTATCGGGATAAAAAACTAGCATTTTTTGAACCAGGGTAAAACA
The DNA here is from genome assembly GCF_056163025.1 of Triticum urartu. Taxonomy (NCBI): domain Eukaryota; kingdom Viridiplantae; phylum Streptophyta; class Magnoliopsida; order Poales; family Poaceae; genus Triticum; species Triticum urartu. The sequence continues at coordinate 725,282,665 of NC_141879.1, forward strand.
AGCATAATTCCAGAGTCTTGAGTGGTACAAGCTGGCCCCACGGACCCCGGGGGACAAGATATGTGGATCAAATTATCAGGAAAAAACACTATGCCCCTGTGTCGCCCTTGGGCGACTCGGGAGGTGCCTCCATGCTGCCGCCACCAGCTTCCTCTAGTTCGTGCCTCATCCCCTTGCTGCCGCCAGTGTTTCTTAGACAAAGCCCGCTTGGTCGGTGGCAGCGAGGTCCTTGCTCCTGGGCGGTTGTTGAAAGTTCCTAGGCACGGGTTGGCGGGTGATGTACGGCATCAAGGCTCTACGATCTCCCTTGCGGATCAATGCGTGCTCTTCCACTGCGTCAGACTCAACTTTCACTGTGAAACATAGCATCTTGTTCGACAAACGTGTGTCATGCTATATTGGAGGTTCGACGATCGTGTGTGTGGCTACCAATATCGATTGGTTCGGTATAGTTGGTTGCATGACTCAGGGCATGATAGATTTGTAGTTTGGTGGGTGCGGCCTTAGGTGTGACGCGGGTTTGATGGCTTCCTAGTGGCCGTGGTCCTGGTAGTAGGAGGGAGATTTCCAGCCCAAACTTCTACCAGCGCCAATCCCTTTGATTGTCACCAGCGGCGGCAAAGGGGCATTCATCTTTGGAGTTGGTCGGACGGGAGCTCTAAAGCAAGAGGTGAATTTATCAGAGATCCGCCAATGTCGAAGGGTTGCAATGAAGGTCATTCGTGGTTATCCCCGGAGGATACCGTGGTGGCTTTTGCAGTGCTATATGGTGCACCTCCTTCAAGATGGTGACAGGAACACCATGTCATATCTGAGATGAAAATCCGCATTTCGACCTTTCTTGGTCAGAGCCAGTAGCGATGAACTTCTATCATTACCTTGGTAAAGGCATTGTCTATGTGTCCATGCTCTAGCCTTGATGTAATGATATTGAGGATGGAAATTTTTATCCAGTTCGTCTTTGGCAGGATGCCATGGCCTCGGTGCAAGTGTGTTCTCCCTTCTTGAAGGTGTTGTCGTGGAAAAGGTCGACTTAGTTGTGGGTATCTTTTTTACTGGTTCTCAATTTTTTTTCTATATTATGTCTTTGCATGTTGATGACTTTGACCAGGTTGGCTTGTATCAAATTCAATAATATTATGTTCACTACTAAAGAGCTAAAAAGCACTGGCCCGCCAAATCATGTCATTACTGACACAACACCTATCGGAAATATGCCTCAGAAGCAATAGTAAATGTTATCATTTATTTCTGTATTCGTAATTAACCATTATATTTATGTTCTATGCAATGGTTCTCAAGTCTGCATATAAATGAGATTCCAAGGAGAAAGTCATTTGCATGTGAGGAATAATAAACGCCAAATAGATCATTAGTCTTGCCTCTAAGCTTAGCTCATTTAACGTTGATGATCCTGTTTTCTTGATCATGGGCATTGTTCAAGTAACAAGGATGTCGGCAATAATGCAAACATATTGTTGGCAGAACAATAGTGTTGGATAGACTCAAATTATGGTATACCGCAAGATTCGTCGTCAACTTTGTTGTCTTAGCATAATATGTTAATGTATACTCATGTTAGACCATGAGAATATCGTAGGACTTTCATATCAGATGGTTACTATGGGTTATCAAATGTTACTCGTAATAGGATAGCTATAACATTGTTTACGTTCAAGAATCAACTTTGGACTATGGGGTATCCTTAGTAGCATGGTTAGAAATTAGTTATGGTGTGTACGACAGCCTTATGTAGAAGGTTTCCGTACACTCACAAAGTGATGTAGTGATGTTTTTTAAAAAGGTCCAGCCGCCTCGTGGGAGCGCGATATGGGAGAATCATCGAGAGAAGTGCCCGGGGCACGGGGTACTTGGAGTGCGTCCATTTCTAGAGTCTCACAACTCTCGTCTATTCCGAGCCTTACTATGTCCTTCTAACTCCAAGCTCTCGGCCGTTTGTCCTTTTGGAAGGGCTTGAAAGAGGAGAGTGACCCTCCACATGAGTATATTCAAGTGAGAGTGACTGGATTAGATGCCCATGTGGAGCTTCATATAGCCAAGGGGTGCTTGACAAATGACCAACGCTACGCTTGAAGTAAGGAGGTGGGAGGGCAGAGCTATGTAATTTTTTGTCCTTTAACCCATGTGCTCCTTATTGGACTTGGAGGAGGTTTGTAGCCTATTAGGGGGGGGGGGGAGTACCTACACCAAGAGAGGCCTTCTTGCTTGGTATTGGGCTTCTTTCCTTCCTTGTCTCTTCCTCTGACTTATTCTTTCTTAGGGTTTTCTCTACATCACTTGCGTTATCTGGTCTTGACTTCAAGTGTGGCACTCCACATAGGACAGGGGGCCGGTGGCATCTTAAGAAGGATTAAAATACACTCCTACAATAGGAGCCCCCTTGATCTGAAGTCATTGAAGTCTTCTTTGTGGCTTTGGGTCAACAATTTTCTCTTGTCGAAGAATCCTCTTGGGTTGGATCCAACATCACTGAATGGGGAGTGGTCCCTGTTTTATTGTTCCCACACCTTACAAAGAGAGTGCACTTCTGTCATCCTTTTTGTGCCTTCCAAATATTTGTTGATATCCTCTGGAGTCACTTGGACTCATCTGTGGCCTTCAAGATTTTTTCCAGAGTCGGAAATGACGTTTGGAAGTCCCCAGCAGTGCTTCCGAGGAATTTTTGGGAATTTCTTCAGAATTTTATGTTGACTTCTTGAGATTTTGTGTGAAATCCCGGTTGAAGCGCGGGATTTCAGGCATTTTTTCGCTTCGAGGGACTCCTCTAAAAAACGATGCGTCTTCCGAGGGCTTGTGTGTGAAAATCTCAGTGGTGGAGGGATATTCATCATTCTCCTTAAATATTGGGGCCTCCTTGTAATTTCATCTCTTTATGTAAAAAATAAAAAGTCTAAGTCGCGTGAAAGCCCGTATGGGCCTATTTTGGTCTTCTTTGCGTCGCGAGTGTTCGACCACCCGTGCGGCCTCTTATCTTCTTATTTTTTTCCTTTTTTGCAGCTGAGACCTCCTGCATCATGTGGGCTAGGTCCGTATGCACCGAAACGGTGCAAGGCCTTGGACGGCCATGACCATGCCTCCTCTCCTAATTGGACAGCCGAGGTCATCTTCCTCCTTCGTACGGCAACCGTAATTCTAGTTGCGGTGATGTCGGTGGGGCCTACCTCCCAGGCCTATAAAATGGACCCCTAGGAGCATCAGGGGTTGTTCATGTCCTTATCCCCTCATCTCTCTGGCGATGATGTGCGAGGTGTGACGGGTGCCTTCGTGTGGTGGAGGCCATGTCGGTGCTCCGGTAGCGTAATGTGGAGGCGCAGTGCCCTTTATGCGTAGACGGGAGTCCTTCCCCTCCTTGCATTCTTTGGGAACGGTGGCAGAGCTTTCCGCAGGTAGTGAGGGAGTCCTGGATTAGGGGATCCTCGGACAGCCGGACTATATACTTTGGCCGGACTTTTGGACTATCAAGATACAAGATTGAAGACTTCGTCCCGTGTCCGGGTGGGACTCTCCTTTGCGTGGAAGGCAAGCTTGGCAATTCGGATATGTAGATCTCCTCCCTTGTAACCGACTCTGTGTAACCCTAGCCCCCTCCGTGTCTATATAAACCGGAGGGTTTAGTCCGTAGGACAACAACAACCATAATCATAGGCTAGCTTCTAGGGTTTAGCCTCTATGATCTCGTGGTAGATCAACTCTTGTAATACTCATATCATCAAGATAAATCAAGCAGGACGTAGGGTATTACCTCCATCGAGAGGGCCCGAACCTGGGTAAACATTGTGTCCCCTGCCTCCTGTTACCATCCGCCTTAGACGCATAGTTCGGGACCCCCTACCCGAGATCCGCCGGTTTTGACACCGACATTGGTGCTTTCATTGAGAGTTCCACTGTGTCGTCACCATAAGGCTTGATGGCTCCTTCGATCATCGACAACGATGCAATCCAGGGTGAGGTTTTTCTCCCCGGATAGATCTTCGTATTCGGCGGCTTCGTACTGCGGGCCAACTCGCTTGGCCATCTGGAGCAGATCGAGAGCTACGCCCCTAGCCATCAGGTCAGGTTTGGAAGCTTGAACTATACTGCCGACATCCGCAGAGGCTTGATCTTCGACGGATTCGAGCCCATGTCAGGTGCGCCGCACAGTCACGACGAGCATGACTTAACTCTGCCGCCGGACCATGTTTGGGAGATCACACCTGTGGCTACTCCGGCCCTCAATTCGGAGCATATCGTGCCGTCCGAGGACGGGTGGATGGACCCCGCCACGGAGGCCGCACACTTCGGCGGCGATAGAGCCGAATACCGACTTCACTTCCTACGAGACATGTGATGCCAGACCCTTGGATTCGTCCCCGGCCACAGGCTCCGAACCACCTGCGTCCGTGCCTATCGAATCTGATTGGGCACCGATCATGGAGTTTACCTCCGCGGATATCTTTTAGCACTCGCCATTGGGAGACGTGCTAAATTCATTGAGGTCCCTCTCCTTGTCCGGCTCGAGCGGGAAGCGGACGACGAAGAAATTCGTCCCCCACCCACCACCCACTTAATAGCCACTGTCGACGACTTAACCGACATGCTTGATTTCGGCTCCGAGGACATCGATGGTATGCACGACGATGCAGGAGAAGAACAGGAACCACCGCCCACAGGGCGCTGGACAGCCACCTCATCATATGATATATACATGGTGGACAACCACAAAGAAAGCGATGGCAATAAGGCAACGGAGGATAATCCCCTCGAGAAGTAATCTAAGCACCGGCGTCATCGGCGCCGCTCTAAGCCCCGCCATAGCAAAAGCAGCGATACCGGCACAAGAGACAATAACGCTGTGGACAGTGCCGAAGACAATCCCCTCCAGCCAGGCTTCGAGTGGGAGGATTTGCAAGCTAGCCCTAAGGAACAGGCGACAGACGGAGAATCAGAGGATGACAATTACATGCCTCTCTCCGATGATGAGGTGAGCCTCGACGACGGAGAATTTATCGTGTCTGAGGATCCCGTCGAGCAGGAGCGCTTCAAGCGCTGGCTTATAGCCACAACAAAAAGCCTGAAGAAAAAGCAACAACAGCTTCAAGCTGATCAAGATCTGCTAGCGGATAGATGGACCGAAGTGCTGGCAGCCGAGGAATACGAACTCGAGCACCCAACCAAAAGTTACCCAAAGCGCAGGTTGCTACCCCAACTCGAGGAGGAAGCATTAAAGCCTACACTACCAGCGTATGATGTGGCTGACCGGCCACCTCATGGCCGAGACAAAGCGGCATATCAGCCCGAAGTATAGACCGCACCCCGTCACCAGTCAAACAAAAATACCAAGGCCCGGGGTAACACGCAGGACCTGCGAGAAGTATTGGAGAACAAATCGGGACATAAACAATCGGTCTACGGATTACAGGGGCGCGCCCCAACCCGTGACGACAACCGTCACGCCAGATATACTAAAAGCAAGTCCGGCCGAGCCGAACACAGCAGACAAGACTCGTATGAACTGCGTCGTGATATAGCCCGGCACAGAGGCTCCGCACACCCCCTATGCTTCACTGATGAAGTAATGGATCATGAATTCCTAGAAAGGTTTAAACCCGTAAACATTGAATCATATGACGGCACCACAGACCTCGCGGTATGGATAGAGGATTTCTTCCTCCACATTCACATGGCCCGCGGGAATGATCTACACGCCATCAAGTATCTCCTACTTAAGCTCAAAGGGCCGGCTCGGCATTGGCTGAATAGCATGCCGGCAAACTCCATCGGAAGCTGGGAGAACCTGGCAGACGCATTCCTGGACAACTTCCCGGGCACTTATGTGCGGCCACCGGATGCTGACGATTTACGTCACATAACACAGCAGCCCAGAGAGTCAGACATGAAATTCTGGACTCGGTTCCTAATTAAAAAGAACCAAATTGTCGACTGTCCGAATGCCGAAGCCCTAGCGGCCTTTAAACATAACATCCATGACGAGTGGCTTGCCCGACGTCTCGGCTAAGAGAAGCCAAAATCCATGGAAGCCCTCACGACACTCATGACCCGCTTTTGCGCGGGCGAAGATAGCTAGTTCGCCCGTAGCAACAACACAGCAAGCAACCCTGGCACATCAGAAGCCAGAGATAGCAACGGCAAACCCCGACGCAACCAAGACAAGTGCCGCAAAAATGGTGGAAACACCAAAGATACGGCAGTCAATGCCGGATTTAGGGGCTCTACGTCCAGTCAGCGGAACGGGCCACTCACAAATGACAATTCGGGTCAGTCCAGTCTGGACCGCATACTCGACCGCCCATACCAAATTCATGGCACCCCAGGAACACCAGCCAATCATACCAACAGAGAATGCTGGGTCTTCAAACAAGCCGGCAGGTCAGGTGCCAAAAACAAAGATAAGGGGTCTCAAAGCGACGATGGTGACGAGGAGCCCAAATCACCGAGTACAGGAGGGCAAAAGAAATTTGCCCTGCAAATCCAAATGGTGAACGTGGTAAACGGCACCTACACTCCCAACCCGGACCAGATGCACACCCTTAGGGATGTCGACTTAACGGCACCAGTCGTCCCACAATTTAAACTAGGGCCGACCACCTTCAATACGGATCGTCCGGTTAACACTAATCAGGGCAATCCAGCCGCACTAGTCCTCGACCCAATAATTGACGGGTTCCACCTCACGCGAGTCCTTATGGACGGAGGTAGCAGCTAAACCTGCTTTACCAGGACACAGTGCGCAAGATGGGCATCGGTCATTCGATGATCAAGCCCACTAAAACCACCTTCAGCGGTATTATACCAGGTGTGGAGACCTGCTGTACAGGCTCCATCACCCTTGAAGTAGTATTCGGATCACCAGACAATTACCGTGTTGAAGAGTTAATCTTCGACATCGTCCCCTTTCACAGTGATTATCAGGCACTGCTCGGATGAACTGCGTTCGCTCGATTCAACGCAGTACCACATTATGCCTACCATAAGCTCAAGATGCCCGGTCCGCGCGGCGTCATCACGGTTAATGGCAAGACCGAACTTTCCCTTGGCACCAAGGAGCATAGCGCTGCTTTAACAACAGAAGCTACAAGTAGCACCTTCCAACCGAACCTCGAGTCGACGACCTGACTCCCGGACATCGCTAAAGGACTTCGAAATACTTCGCGGCAGGATAGCCCGGCTCGTCCAGAGCTCAATTAAACACTCCGACGAAAGCCAGGACAGGCCACATACCGCGGCTCAACCGCTCTGTGGCACACAAGCATTTCTTACATTTTGTTTGCAGGTTTAACTTTGCGCAGACCAGGACTGGCGATATGGAAGTGATGTCTACTACACAACCTTCTTCTTGTAGACGTTGTTGGGCCTCCAAGTGCAGAGGTTTGTAGGACAGTAGAAAATTTCTCTCAAGTGGATGACCTAAGGTTTATCAATCCGTAGGAGGTGTAGGATGAAGATGGTCTCTCTCAAGCAACCCTGCAACCAAATAACAAAGAGTCTCTTGTGTCCCCAACACAACCAATACAATGGTAAATTGTATAGGTGCACTAGTTCGGCGAAGAGATGGTGATACAAGTGGTATATGGATAGTAGATAAAGGTATTTGTAATCTGAAATTATAAAAAAAGCAAGGTAACTAATGATAAAAGTGAGCGTAAATGGTATTGCAATGCTACGAAACAAGGCCTAGGGTTCATACTTTCGCTAGTGTAAGTCCTCTCAACAATAATAACATAATTGGATCACATAACTATCCCTCAACATGCAACAAAGAGTCACTCCAAAGTCACTAATAGCGGAGAACGAAGGAAGAGATTATGGTAGGGTATGAAACCACCTCAAAGTTATTCTTTCCAATCAATCCGTTGGGCTATTCCTATAAGTGTCACAAACAGCCCTAGAGTTCGTACTAGAATAACACCTTAAGACACAAATCAATCAAAACCCTAATGTCACCTAGATACTCCAATGTCACCTCAAGTATCCGTGGGTATGATTATACGATATGCGTCACACAATCTCAGATTCATCTATTCAACCAACACAAAGGACTTCAAAGAGTGCCCCAAAGTTTCTACCGGAGAATCACGATGAAAACGTGTGTCAACCCCTATGCATAGGTTCATGGGCGGAACCCGCAAGTTGATCACCAAAACATACATCAAGTGAATCACGTGATATCCCATTGTCACCATAGATATCCACGACAAGACATACATCAAGTGTTCTCAAATCTTTAAAGACTCAATCCGATAAGATTACTTCAACGGGGAAACTCAATTCATTACAAGAGAGTAGATGGGGGAGAAAACATCATAGGATTCAACTATAATAGCAAAGCTCGCGATTCATCAAGATCGTATCATCTCAAGAACACGAGAGAGAGAGAGATCAAACACATAGCTACTAGTACATACCCTCAGCCCCGAGGGAGAACTACTCCCTCCTCGTCATGGAGAGCACCGGGATGATGAAGATGGCCACCGGAGAAGGATTGCCCCCTCCGATAGGGTGCCGGAACAGGTCTAGATTGGTTTTCGGTGGCTATGGAGGCTTCTGGCGGCGGAATTCCTGATCTATTGTGCTCCCTGATGTTTTTCGGGTATATGGAGATATATAGGCGGAAGAAGTACGTCAGGGGGGCCACGAGCGGCTCACGAGGGTGGAGGGCGCGCCCATGGGGGGGATGGGTGCCCCCCTACCTCGTGGCCTCCTCGTAGATCCCCCGACGTGCACTCCAAGTCTTCTAGGCTTCTTTCCTTCCAAAAACGAGTTCCATGAAGTTTCAGGTCAATTGGACTCCGTTTGATTTTCCTTTTCTTCAATGGGTTAATAGGTCAGTCCCAAAAATGATATAAAAGTGTATAATAAAGCCCATAAACATTCAAAACAGTAGATAATATAGCATGGAGCAATCAAAAATTATAGATACGTTGGAGACGTATCAGCATCCCCAAGCTTAATTCCTGCTCGTCCTCGAGTAGGTAAATGATAAAACAGAATTTTTGATGCGGAGTGCTACTTGGCATAATTTCAATGTAATTCTTCTTAATTGTGGCATGAATATTCAGATCCGAAAGATTCAAGACAAAAGTTCATATTAACATAAAAATGATAATACTTCAAGCATACTAACTAAGCAATTGTGTCTTCTCAAAATAACATGGCCAAAGAAAGTTCATCCCTACAAAATCATACAGTTTAGTCATGCTCCATTTTCGTCACACAAGAATGCTCTCATCATGCACAACCCCGATGAAAATCCAAGCAATTGTTTCGTACTTTAGTAATCTCAAACTCATAAACCTTCACGCAATACATGAGCGCGAGCCATGGACATAACTCTATAGGTGGAATAGAATATAATGAGGGGGTTATGTGCAGAAGACAAAAAGGAGAAAGTCTGACATCAACGAGGCTAATCATGTTGGAAATATGCCCTAGAGGCAATAATAAATTAGTTATTATTATTATATTTCATTGTTCATGATAATCATTTATTATCCATGCTAGAATTATATTGATAGGAAACTCAGATACATGTGTGGATACATAGACAACACCATGTCCCTAGTAGCCTCTAGTTGACTAGCTCGTTGATCATTAGATGGTTACGGTTTCCTGACCATGGACATTGGATGTCATTGATAACGGGATCACATCATTAGGAGAATGATGTGATGGACAAGACCCAATCCTAAGCCTAGCACAAGATCGTGTAGTTGGTTTGCTAAAGCTTTTGTAATGTCAAGTATCATTTCCTTAGACCATGAGATTGTGCAACTCTCGGATACCGTAGGAGTGATTTGGGTGTGCCAAACGTCACAACGTAACTGGGTGGCTATGAAGGTTCACTACAGGTATCTCTGAAAGTGTCTGTTGGGTTGGCGCAAATCGAGACTGGGATTTGTCACTCCGTGTAAACGGAGAGGTATCTCTGGGCCCACTCGGTAGGACATCATCATAATGTGCACAATGTGATCAAGGAGTAGATCACAGGATGATGTGTTACGGAACGAGTAAAGAGACTTTCCGGTAATGAGATTGAACAAGGTATCGGGATACCGACGATCGAATCTCGGGCAAGTATCGTACCGCTAGACAAAGGGAATTGTATACGGGATTGATTGAATCCTTGACATCGTGGTTCATCCGATGAGATCATCGTGGAGCATGTGGGAGCCAACATGGGTATCCAGATCCCGCTGTTGGTTATTGACCGGAGAGTTGTCTCGGCCATGTCTGCTTGACTCCCGAGCCCGTAGGGTCAACACACT